>NC_056746.1:1576280611-1576630611 GCF_019279795.1 Protopterus annectens | reverse complement strand
TGCTCACAGTACGCAACAGTCTCTCTTTCTTGTTCACTGGCTTTGACAGAAGGGCAAGCAACTGGATGGATTACTTAGGGGAAAGTTTAGAAGCTACTTTAAGCATGAAGAAAGGATTAGATTTTCGGTATAACCTGTCTGTGTATGGAAGACAGTATAAGGTTCCTTACACATTAGAGTTTGTAGCTCAGAAATGCTCCAGAATGAGGTAGTCACTACCAGGAAGAATGTCTTTCAAAGCATATATTTAATAACAGCTGTGCTTGTGGGCTGAAATGGAGGTAAGTTAAGTATTGTATCTCAGGTTCAGGCACCAGGTTGTAGTTAGACACCTAGCAGGGTAGAGCTACAGAACCCCTTAAATGAAATATGTTACTGCTGTACTGGTCATTTTGTATAGTTCCACAGGGGTGAAGGCAAACACGGGTGGGAAGTATAACTTAAAAGAGGAGGGGGGGGGGTCCCATGCTTGAAAAATTCTGACAAGTACTTTAGGACGTAATGAAGAAGACAAGATGCTGGGCTCATGCTTTCCACACTACTTAGACAATCTAGTCCATTTATACAAGTAAGATTCAATTATACACGTAAGATTTTCTTGGGTTAGGCCTATACTTTTAAGTTACTCTTGTGCAGAAGCTGAAAAGTTTGTAAGTGAAATTGGATGCAAAGAATTCTACCTTTGGCCAGAGCCAGTGTTTTACAATACCCATAAACATCTCTCTTCTCAGAACTGACTCAAATTACCAAGATGTTCTTGCTAAGACTGCTTTTCACAGTTCATGGAAATAGAAAACTCCTTGGAAATTTGTTATATTCCCATATTCAGACCATTCTTAGCCTCAATAATGGTTAGGGCACATTCCAACTGTTTATGTAATGTAATGCTGTCTGCGACAAACTGCACTGCTTCTGGCTTCAGTGCTGACACAATACACTAGAGAGCCATCATGTCCTTTACATTGATGTGTTTGAGTTTTTCTCTGGACCACTGGCCTTGATCTGAGAAGTGTTAACAGTGGGCACACTAAAAACAGGCTGTTGCACCAGTTTATACTTTCTGGACTGGCTCCAGGGAAACAGAGAGAGTAGCCTAGGTTACCTTTCCTATACTTTAACTTGCTTTTTACATATTAACCCTACCTCCTAGGGCTTACAACTCTTCTTAGCAATATGTCTCTCATATCTAAAACTATACTAACTAAACTAATATTCACATACATATGCTCTCTATGCTTAACCTTCAGCTATCTCCTTACTTCTTATGAAAGAGCTAATTATTTCCACTGTACTGTCACAGAAAAACAGCCTTCCAACATCCTAGCAATACTTATACTCATTCAAACATTATAAGCACCCCCAACTACCTACTACCCAAATACCATCGACATACACACATTAACTTCAACAATCCAAACATAAGGAGGCTAAAATACCTAACTAACTTCTCATGCAAACCATCACTTGAACTAAAAATGCCAATCCTTAGCGATGGTGACATCCACCCTAACCCAGGACCAACTAACAACTCTAGTGACATAACTTATATTATACCATGATCCCCCCAAAACGTGCACGCTGATTGGCCAGCGTGCCCGTTGTAAATCGAGTTATACTAATGGAAAAAGGTCCGGTCGCCCAGACTTTTTTCCATTAGTATAACTCGCTTTTAAACACTGTCTGCTATGTTAAATGAGTTTAACATGGCGAGACAGTTTAAAATAAGCACCGGAGATCTCCGTTGCTTATTTTAAAGCTGTCTCGCTATGTTAAACCCATTTAACATAGCGAGGCAGTGTTTAAAAAAAAAGCAACGGAGAAAGCAAGATCTCCGTTGCTTTTTAGTTCGCTATGTTAAATGAGTTTAACATAGCGAGACAGTTTTAAAATAAGCAACGGAGATGTCCGTTGCTTATTTTAAAACTGTCTCGCTATGTTAAACTCATTTAACATAGCGAAACATAAAAAGCAACGGAGATCTTGCTTTCTCCGCTTTTGCCCACAGCTCTGATGTACTGCGCAGGCGCGCAGTACATCAGAACTGCCGCGGATGCCAGACATCTGCGGAAGGGCAGTAAACAGGCATTATACTATGCCATTATTTAAGAAAAGTAACAGTTTCTTTTCTTAAATAATGTCATGGTATAATAGCAATAACCCACTTCTGGGTGTGGGTAATGCTAAATTTACCCACGGTTGGCTTTGCCAACCGTGGGTAAATTTAGCATTACCCACACCCAGGCGTGGGTTATTGCTATAATATCTCATACTCTACCCCACCTACACTAACCACTGTTTCTAACGCCTTACTTATTGGACATCTCAATATCCGAAGTATTAACAATAAGATCGCCCATCTCCATGCCCTCCTTGATACTCACTCCTTTGACATTCTCTGTCTCACTGAAACTTGGCTGAAACCTGGTACTAAAGACAATGCAATACTTCCCCCTGGATATAACATTTTGGGAATGGACCGCTTAAACGTAAGGGTGGAGGAGTAGCACTTCTGTTTAAAAATGGACTAAAACTCTCCTCACAACCTTCCAACCCATTAAATGATGATAAAGCTGAAATCCTTACTTCTAAACTACAACTAAACCCTAATAAATCAATCTATATCATCTGTATCTACCTACCTCCTGGCAATAATTACACTAAAATTGAGACTATCCTAAGTTGTATATCTTCTTCCTACCCACAAGAAACAATCATTTCAGGAGACTTTAATTGTGATTGGTCCTCTGTCAATACAAATAATCCTTCATCTCATATAAATCTTCATGGCTTTACTCAGACAATCAATAATTCCACAAGAATCAATAAACCCAATAACAAAGAAAGTATTTTAGACTGGATTCTTACTAACAAACTGCAACAAACATATACAGTAGGAACTTTGCCTGATGATGTAAGTGATCATTCCTTAACTTACATCATAAGACAAAAGAGTGACATTAATTACACCCCTACCTACAGGGTCTCATGTAGCAATAAACACTTCAACCCATTATTATTCCAAAATGAACTAAAAGCCTGTAACTGGAATATTCTAAAAACCCTAACCCTTGAAGATGCTATCAATTACTTCAATACCAAATTCCTATCAATCCTTGACCAACATGCTCCAAAACGATCTGTCAGAGTTAAATCTAAACCTGCCCCCTGGCTGTCCAAAGAGACAAGACAAAAAATACTACTTAGGAATAAATCTTGGGCTAAATGCAGAACTACAAAAACTATTTCAGACCATCAAACCTTTAGACAGTTAAGAAAAAGCACTAAAAAAGCTGTTTTTACAGATAAAAAGAACTATTACTGTAAACTACAGCAAACTCATCATAACAACCCCAAAAGGTTCTGGTCAACCTTAAATTCGCTCCTACACCCAGGCCACTCTAGTACACCTTCCCCTTTAGGGGCCGAAAAGAATACCTCACACCAAACTGCCAATGCCTTTAACTCCTTTTTCACAGACACCATTAATTCACTAGCAAGTCAACTTACTATAGACAAATCTAACCCTCCCACCTGTATATCTGCTAATCTCCCCATATTTCAACTACAACCTATCTCTACTTCCTACATCCTCAAACTCATCCAAAAACTCAAACCTTGTACCCCATCTGCAGATCAGTTACCATCTGAATACCTTCAAAAAGCAGCTGAAGCAGTAGCTTATCCCATATCCCTCCTTATAAACAGAACCATCAATGAAGGAACCATCCCTGCTATCTGGAAAATTTCCCACATAATCCCATTACATAAAGGAGGCAGCTCAAATGAGTATTCTAACTACAGACCTATAGCACTCTTATCACCCTTAGCAAAAATTATGGAGAAATGTATTCATCATCAGCTAATGCACCACTTAACTCAATATAACTTACTAGCCAACTGCCAACATGGCTTTAGGCCATTTCATAGCACAACCACAGCTCTCCTATCCTTTACCGAGTGTATCAATAGAAACCGCAATAATAGTATCCTCTCATCAGCACTCTTCATAGACCTGTCAAAAGCCTTTGACATGGTAAACCACCATATGCTCTTAAAAACCCTTGAATCTCTCTCTCTAGATACCAAAGCTGTTCAATGGTTTACTTCCTACCTTAGTAACAGGCAACAGGCTGTTCTCTGGGAAAACACACTTTCATCCCTTCTTGGAGTACCACAAGGTTCCATCCTAGGTCCTCTCCTCTTCTCTTTATTCATAAATGACATGTAGCAATACCTCAAGCTACATGTATTCAATATGCAGACAACTCAACACTCATATGCTCTGCAAACCGTAACACAGAATATATTTAGCACAGTTGAGGCATGGTTCTTGAAACGCTGCCTCCTTTTGAATGCCAATAAAACCAAACTCCTGCTCTTCAGGCCTAATAGTAAGTCCCCCTCTTAGACTTCTCTATTACTTCCAATAATGGTACACATATAGTCCCTGACTCTACCACTAAACTGTTAGGTATTATAATTGACAATAACCTCACTTTTGATAACCACATTAATAACACTATTAAAACCGTAAATAGAAAACTTGGCTCCTTATATAGAATTAAAACCTTTCTAACTCCACAGGCCAAAATTACACTCGCTCACTCTCATCTTATTTCTACTCTTCTTTATGCCTCACCCATATACACTAACCTAAAGAAAAATAACCTCACTAAACTAGCAAATGCATACAATAGCATTGCTAGATTTGCTACTGGAAACCCATTTAGAACTCACCACTGTCAGAATCTACTACAACTAAACTGGCTAGAACTGAAAAATACACTATTACTCTCCCAACTTACCTTTGTTCACAGGATATTTCACCAACCAAAAAATACCCCTAGACTTTCTGATCTTATTTCTCCCTATTCTAATCTAAATTCACTACGCTCCTCTAATAAACTTCTTGTGTAGCTAACTAGGTCCAATAACATTGCAGGTGATTCACTATTCTCCAACACCATAGGTAAATACTGGAATCTTCTACCTACCACTCTAACTTTTATATCATCACCCTTCCTCTTTAAACAAAAGCTCAAACAACATCTAAAAACACTCTGGCTATGCCCATGCATCAATCCCGACTAATCTTATGATTCTACTAATTACTCTTCTCAATCACCCTCTCTTACCTCTCTCTACTCACTCCCTAGAGTAGACAATCTCAAAAACACCCTTGTTAATTAGCCTCTGATATGAATTAACATAGAACTTTGTATGGTTGTATGGTTTATATTTACTTAATCAATTATACTCTTCATGAATGTTTTACTAAAGTATAACTCCCCTATTCTTATACTGTAAATAAAAGTAAATGTCCTTCCTAATATAAATTTTCAACTAGTATATTTTAGATTGAACCTTATTTCTGTTTGTATTTTTACTAACTGCTTGCTTTCTTTATGTAATGACTTGTTTGTATTAACTTCAATGTGGAGCTTTTTTCCCCGGGCCTCTGCTGAATATGGAAATAGATCCAGTTGGACTAGCCCGGTAAACAATTGTAGAATAAAATAAATAAATAAATGTAAAAAATAAAGTTTCACACCGAAAGGGTCTATCACACATTCAATGTTAGGAATTTTTTTTAACTGATATCCATGGTAAATAGTACTGAATCATACTGATTCATCAAAATATTTTTTTAAGTATAAAGCAACATAATTTTAACCATCCTGTGACCTTCTTAGTTGAAGCTGTCAGAAGGTGTTCCACATTTGCCCATTTGTTCCACATTATGAGAGGCAGTGTTCCTCATTTAGGAGATGGAAGGTTGAGAGCTATGCCTAGGTTTAATGACATGTGATTGTACTACCACTGGCAGGAACTGCTTGAGATCCACAGGTTCTTCAAAGTAACCATTACCCTCATCTGCAGCCTGGCATTCAACACCACCAGGACATGTCACCTTAGGTTCATAGGCTAGCTGTCCTTGTGAACCATTTTAAGTCTAGCCAATTTCCCTTTCAAGTGGGAGAATCAAACCCTGTACTTTATAAATGTGAAGTGAATGCCTTAACCATTATATCAACCCCTAACATGAAGCTTAATGCTTTCAGGAAAGTTGTTCCACTAATAGTGGTGTTCCGAAATCAGCAGAAAAAAACATCCTTCATAAGCTGCACCATCGTTGGGGAGGATCACTTTGCAATTTTTGGTGTCCAGGACAGCTCTTTAGAATCCCTCCACCTAAGAAAAGTTTAGGCTAAGGAAAACATCCAAGTGGTGGTTTGCCAGTGTTTTTACTGTAGTACTAATGAAGTCCTAAGTTGTTGGACAAAATTGCTCAACTTCGGTCATTAAAATATTATTAGAATGAAAAGTATTTGCCTTGCCTGCTTTTTCCTGCATTCTGGTATGCTTTTTGTGTTTGGTTACAAGCTTTTTAGTGTATTGCCTTTGGTATTATTTTTAAAAATGGTAGATTCAGTGGAATTATTAATAATCTATGATTCGAAGAGGTGAGGAAACTTGTCTAGACTTTTTTGGGTGCCAAACAGCATGGACTTGAATTGCTTTTAGGGCTGAGTAACTGTTTTGGATGTCAGCCAACTGTGCAGTTGAAGTAGGTCTTTTAGGAGTTGGTTTCAATGGATTTTAGAGAAGGGTCAGACCTATAGATGACCATATCAGTAAAATATAGATGACCATATCAGTAAAATATAGATGTGGTAGAAGTTGGCATAAATAAGAGGGAGTTTTATTAATGAAGAGTGATAACAAAACTGGGGCAAGAATGGAGCATTGTGGCTCACCTGAGAAAGTGTAGGCAATGTCAGAGAGTAGACCCTACCTGTACCCAGAAGGATGTGTTAGATGGGAAGCCTTTGAGCCAACCGGGGGCGGATGCCAATGTTCTGAAGGGGGATAAGTAGGACTGAGTGATCGACCATATCAAAGACATGTGACAGGTCAATAAACAGTTCCAGTTAGATTCCCCTTACTGGATAAAATGCCATCAGTCAGAATCAGAGTACTGTCACGATGTTCCTCCCAGCCCAAAAGCCATGCTGTTTCCTAGAAAGCCAAGCAATATGTTTCTAGGTAGGAGGTAAATTGATCACAGATTAAGTTTTCCTCTTACTTAGCATAGATAGATATGGGGAGAAAAAGAATGCAGGAGGTTGGCTTGGGTTCTTTAGGTATAGGTCTGACAAAGAAGGATTTCCAGGTGGCTGGCAAGACAGAGGTAACAGATATGTTTTACTGGGGTGGTAATGTAGAGCCTGCAGTGGTAAAGAAATTATGGGGAAATACTGTTAAGTTCAGGAGGACAATAGTGGGATTTGTTCAATTAAAGGTATAATATGCTTAGTAGTTATTTGATAAAAGTAGAAGGGTGGAATGAATTCTGGAGGGCTTGGCTCTCTCTGAGTAGAGTCTATATGAGCACGTGGGATGGAGGAAAGGTTAGAATTCCTTGAATAAGTGAGATGGTGGCAGTTCACTGGAAAGGCAAACAAGACAAATCTTACAGACAAAAAAAAAAAAAAAAACATTCATTCTTGAGGCTTGTTGCCTGGACAGGATGGGAAGGAAGCATCCACTTCCATTGTGACCAAAAGTCCAGAGCTGGTAACAAGCCCAGTAAAAGAAAGGCGCCTTAATTTCCTATAGCATTCTCATCCTGCTCCTACAAATGTGCTTTAAAGGAGGGACAGAGTCTTGGGTTAAGACATGGGTCTCCAAGGTCCCTATTCAGGTTGTAATAGATCTTCTCAAGCTGTCAGCATCTGATTTGACTGGAGAAGTTTCCTTCCTCTCTAAGGCTATTTCCTGGTCACCCCCTTCTAGATCGCCTTCTCCAAGGTTCTTATGTTCAGTTTCCTCCCACAAGTCTGAATGCATGCGTAACAAATACCAGAGTCTCTCAAAGGCCATGTAGCAGGTGTTAAGTGGCACTGGATCTCATCCCTTCCCCATTTTGTCCTAGGCAAGATAGGGATAGTGTTACCATTCCCTCTTCTCTGATAGACTCCTCATTAGGACAGTTCAGGCTTCAGTTATGTTGAGGCCTCCTTGTTTCTAGCAGGCACTGACACTGTCAAGGCTTATTCCTTCCTCATCAGAGCTCCTACTAAAACCTCTGGGCTCTGTGTCAGTACCTTTGGTATGCAGGACCAAAGACTAGGGTAGGGCTTGGGCTTTGGGTCTGGTACTGACTATATCAGTGCAAATCTCAAGGTTGGAGTTTTCTGACCTTGAGCCTGTAGGCCCAGGAACAACAACATTGGTGGGTAGCTTCCTGTCAATGCTGACTCCACTCTGTTGCCTTTGACTCTGACCAGAGCAGAGCTCTTGGTTCTAGGGTCCCTTAATGCTGTTGTAGATATCAGGTCTCGATTTCAGAGTTGCAACCTGTAATATACAGATGTTCCAGAATTAGTTTCACTATTTACTTTCCTCCATGACCACATCCGTATTGTGCCTGAGCCTGTGTCAATTTCTCAGCACCAAGACAGAAGCTGTGGGGATCTCCAGCAGAAAAGGAATAAAGACTCAATGTGAGTATGTCTCCAAGTCAAAATCCCTTTATCTTTCCCCACTGTGCAGGTCTCCTAAGAGGTCTTTTAAAAGAATACACACTAAACTGCCCCCCCCCCCCCCCCCCCGATAACCCACTGAATGGCTCCAAATTTTTCAGGCTACAGGTTAAGGGAAATCTGGAAGACAGTGAAAAGGAAGGGAAATCTCCAAGTTGGTATAATGTTTAAAGCTCTACACAGGACACACAGGAGCCAGCATCAGAAGTGGTTTCAGTTTAGATAATGACAGCAGACCCAACAAGAAGGGAAAAACCCTGTTCAGTTATAGGGGCTTCCATACCAATTGATAAGCAAATGGCAGAAATCTTCATCCTAACAAGGGATGTTGCAGCCCCCAATCATTGTGGTGGTGGTGGGGGATTCCAGGAGGTGTTGTTCAACTGGTTCACTCTGGAAATAGATGGATTCTTCTGCCCCCCCCCCCCAACTGCCAGCATGGAAGGCAAACATACAGGAAAGATGGTTCCTGTATAGTATGTCCAAACTCTATGAAATCCATTTTCTTTCATGATATCCCACCCTGTCAGAAGAATGCATCCTTCTTACATATCTCAAACCCCACCAAAAAAGAAACATCCAAGAGGCCCTAGCAGACCAAAGATGGTATAATTTCTACTCCAGATTCTTTAGAGTGCCAAAAAAGACCAACAAACTCAAACCCATTCTAACTCTAAATGGCCTAAATCACTCTGCACAAATAAAAATGTTCTGATTGGTCATAACAAGGTCAATTCTTTGCTTGACAACAGGAGAGTGGATACTCTCTTTTGATTTCCAAGAACCATACCTGCATCACCAATGAGTTGAGAAAAATTCCTTTGCTTTTGGGAGAGAGTCAGCCATTACCAATTCTGGGCTCTTCCATTTGGCAGAAAGGTATGTTGCACCACTTGTAGTAAATCAGAGGCTGTAAGATGTACTTGGCTAACTAGTGCTGTGTGTTCCACACTTAGAGAAGTTGGCAGAAGCATGGGATTGTATCTTCCTAAAGCTCTAGGCTCTGAGATTAATAGTGAACCCTGTAAAGTCTCGGGAGGATCCTTCAAAGACTCTCAGGTCTTTTGCTAGATACTCTTCTTTGCATGCCCAGTCTGCCATCAAAAAGGTTTCCTGCTATTCCAAAAGCAGCGACCAAGACTTACCAAGCTTCTTCTGTTTTGGTAGTTGTGTGTCTCACAGTGCATGTGGCTCAAGATAGCCACAGTAGCATTATTCCCTTTGCAAGGTTATTGTATGAATATTCTCAAATGGGCACCAAAGATTCATTCAAGTCAGTGCTTGTACCAAATCAGAATACTCGAGGCCTGTCACAGACACCTTAATTAATGGCTTGTTAACTCCAACCTTTTCTTGAGCAGTCCCTTCCAGTTTCACAACCACTACTGACCATCACCATGAATACCTCAACCCTGAGGTGTGGGTGCAGCACTACCAAGGATGAATAATCAAAAGTGTTGAGTCACAGACTGGAGCCAGCCTGCCTATCAATGCCCTGAAAATAATGGCAGTTCTTTCCCCATGGGTATTCCAGAACTCCCTTCCTCAAGGAGTAGCTGGCATTCGCTGTGACAGCAAAGCAACACTGTTGCACAGAAACAGGCTGGGAGGACCTCATTCTTACCCCATTTCTTAAGAGATGAGGTTATGGAAAAAGGCCATGTCTTTAGATAACCTTCTGTCACATTTCTGGAGAAGACCATTCCCTGGCACACAGGTTCAGCAAATGCCACGCTGGTGGTCCTCTCAGTTGGATAGTTGTGTAATTCCTATTCTGCAGAAGAGGGAAGCCTCCCAGTGACTGGTTTGCATCTCTGGTCATCATCAAGTTCATCAACTTCTTCTCCCTAATTCCTTCCCCCTTTCCGGGGCAGAGACCCAGACATGCCTCTGTTATGCTTGTCACCATTTTTCCCTATTCCCAGAAAGCAAAGCAATGCCAAGGTCATTTTTATAGCCTTATTTTGGCCTTGACTAATATGTATCCACTTGCTTTGGACTCATATCTTGCAGAAGAGATATAGAGCCTTTAAGGAACCTGCCAGGAACACAGCTTAACCTGGGCAGGGTAGTCCACATCCATATTTCTGCCAGAAGTTCAACACCAGGAAAATGTACAACAGCAAAGACATGTTTTTCAGATTGGATCTTGGAAAAAGGCTGGATCCTTTTTTCTGCTCTAGTTCCTGCAGTTCTAGATTAGCTTTTGCAAAGTACTGACTCTACTGACGGTAAGCTATGCTTCCATCAAAGTCCACTAAGTAAACATGTCTAATTTCCAAAAAGGCTTTTAGATTTCTTCCTTGACTTATCTATAGGTTTGTAAAGTGTATCTTGAGGAAGCATTTCTTATCGGGCTGACACTTAAGAAGCCAGTTTTTCCAAGGAATCTCTCTCTAATTTGCTCTAGAGAAGCTCACTCGGCTCTCTCAGAACCACTCTCTGGGGCAAAGCTAAAATTTATTTTCTAGAACACCCTCGTCTTGGTAGCCATTACATCTGCAACACAGATTTCTGAGATGCAGTCTTTATGTACTGATCCTCTAAACCTGGTCTTCACTAAGGATATGGCGGTCTTGTTAAGTAATACTCCCTTCTGTCTCACAGTAGCCAGAGGCATATCTTAATCCATAAATCTTCCAGTAGTATCCATGACCTAATATGGTACAGCGTTTACTGCAATAGCTGGATGTGTACAGATTAGTTGTGTTATGAAAAAATATAACTAACACTGCAGAAAGGATTCACAACAGTGTGTTTTTCGTGCTTCTAATAAACTGGTTACTAAAGTTTCTAAGTCCATTTTGTTTAGGTAGCTGATGGATTGCATTAAATTTTGTTATTTAGTATAACAAGGTTCTATCTAACACAGCACAGGCTCTTCTTTTTCTCATACACCAGGTACTTAGTCCTCTTTCCTTTGACTGACTGACAAATGAAACAGAGTTATTCCTGTTTGATGGTCATCCACACAATTCTGGTCAGGATGCCATGAGTGTGTCGGTGTGTGGAATATAGTATTTCATAGTAATTTCTGCTCCTGACTCCACATCACCAGTTACTCTGTGCATATAATACAAGCCAACAGTTGCTTCAAAGGACGAGTGGATTTCTTTTCTTGTTATTGACAGTTTAAATGTAAATCCAGTGCAGTTACGAAAAGATCGGTTTGTGTTACCTGCACAACTGTCTAAATAGTTCATAGAATCATAGGAAGTTACTAGGCTATTGGCCCTGAGGCCCTTATAAGCCTAGCCAAAAGTTTAGCCCATGCATAGACAAATCAGCACCTGATGCCCCTGTCCAATCCCAGGGATGTATTTTCTATTTCCCATCCCATCCAGTTATCCAGATTGTGCTTAAAAAGGGGTAAAGAGGTACTCTGCTTGACGTGGAGGAGAGAGTCTAATTCCATAGATGGGAGAGTTTCTGGAACACAAATCTGTCCTGACAGCAAGTCCTATTGATGTCACAGACCAGGTTAAGGCCATGTGTGCGGGTTGCTTGAGTGGAGCTTGACTTGCGGATATGCAGCAGTCCCATCAAGGCAGGGTCCGAGATCGCCTTGTATGCCAGACAGAGGATACTTCTGAGGAGTCTGTATGAAACAGAGTCAAGGCATTGGGCTTTTAGCCTATCTGTGTATGGAAGATTTTTGAGGCTGTGGATTCTCCTGGTGAGGAACCTCTGTGGTCTCTCCAGCTGTTGCATGTGCTTTGCGAGGTACATGCAGAATGGGGTGTTGCACTCAATAATGGGCCTTATAAGGGAAGAATACAGAGATGTTATGACCTCCTTGTCTCTGGATGAGATACCCTTACTTATAAGGTGGGCCATGTAGAAAGCTTTCCGTACAATGGAAGCAACATGGTGGTCAAAAGTCAGGCTGCTATCAATCTGGGTGCCCAAATCCCTCACGAATGACTGAGTGATTAGAACGTCATTTATGTGATAATTTGTGGGGACATCTCTCTCCCCAAAGGGAATGATGATGTATTTGTTTGTATTCAGCTTGAGGCCATGTTTCTGGCACCAGTCATTTGTTTGGATGAGACCCTCTTGGAGGATGTCCATGTCACTAGGGGAATTGATGACAGCTCCCAACTTGCAGTCATCTGCAAACTTGGTCAACCATAGCCCACTGATTTTGGCCTGTACCTCAGAAAAGTATATCCCAAATAACAGAGGCCCCAAGACCGAACCCAGGGGTATGCCACATGATACGAGTCTACTGCTTGAGGTGACTTCCCTTATTTTGACTAAGTGGGTTCCATCAGTGAGCCAGCTGGCTACCCAGCTGGTAACATACGGATTGATGCTTAGTTGAAACAGTTTATCTATCATGCCCGAGTGGGGAAAGTGTCGAAGGTTTTGGCCAGGTCAAGGTAGGTGGTGTGCACTGTCTTCCCCTCATCCATGGCTTTGGTGACTGTCTCAAAAAAGTCGACCAAATTTAACAGACATGACCTCCCCTTGACAAAGCCAAACTGTGTGGGATCAAGTGTTTGGAGGTTGCCAGTGTCCTTGTTAATGAGGTCCATGATAATCCGTTCCATGGCCTTGCAGATCAGGCTAGTTAGGCTGATGGATCTATAATTTCCCGGATCAGTGGACACTCCACCTTTGTGTAAAGGGATGACAGTGACTGTCCTCCACTCAGCTGGAACAAAACCGGTACTCAGGATTTGGTTGAATAGGGTGCCTAATGGTGCTGCAAGTTCCTGCCTGAGTTCATGTAAGATGCAACCTGGGATGTTATCAGGTCCCATGGAAGCTCTATTTTTTGCCTTTGAGAGAGCAAGGATGACCTGATCCCTAGATATAAGGGGAAAGGGGCAGGAAGTGGGAATGTCCTGATTTACTGATGGGGGGGGGGGGGACAGTGGGGTGAAATTTTCACTAAATCTGTCAGCCAACATGTTTCCTATATCTACGGCATTTGTATATGTGGTGTCCTTGACCATCAGTTTTGAACAGATCTGGGCGCTACCTTTGAAATTAAGAACATATATGAAGAAGGCCTTATGATAGTCTCTAGTAGAAGTGGCCAATTTGACACGAAGTTTGCTTTGGAGGATTTCACTAGTGCTCTTATTTGTTTAGGCTAAGGAGAGATTGCTTCCAATTGGGCACCTGCTCCTTCTTGGTCCTGGTAAAAAATTTTTTTCTTTTGTTATAGAATTTATTCATTTCAGATGTCCACCAGACAGGTTTACACTTCCTTGAGGAGGATGATTTAGTCCTACCAGGTATTCCTGATTCCATGCATCTATATAAATGTTGGTAAAGTAATTTGGTATAGTTTTGGACACTGGTGCCAGTTCCCGGGGGGGGGGCTGTAAAGCTGTTCATAACATCTCTCAGGAGGCTGTAATCAGCTTTGGAGAAGTTTTTTTGTTTGACCCTAGCTAGAGGGTTGTCAGGGGAGATGGTGACTTTGAACGTGACCGCTTTATGGTCAGATTTTACAAGGGAGGATGAGACTGCAGGGATGCTGCAGTGGCTACTCATGTTGGTTAATACCAAGTCCACAACATTAGTTAATATTAATTAATGACTAGCTGTTTCAAAGCATTTGCATTGACAAAATCAAGAAATCTCTGGGCATTTGTGTTCTGGCAAGAGTAGTTCTTCCAGTTTATGTTTAGGTAGTTAAAGTCACCCAAGATCAGGGTAATGGGTTGAATTCTTGATAGATTCGAAGAGGTCTAGATAGGCAGTTTGGGCATCTTGGATCAGATTTGGGGGGCGGTAGCTAGCTATGATTTGTATAGGGGTCTTGTCAATAGTTAACTGCACCTGGAGTGTCTCCTGTGCATCATAGGTTCATACTAGGCTATCTGCCCTGGGGCAATTATAAGCCTAGCCCGATTCTGAATGGCTTACGCCACCCCTTGATTTGAGTATACTGTGCCCTTTTTAAAGTTTAGTTTACTGTGCCTCTGTCTAATAGTGACACGGGAGTAATCCCTGGGACAAACCTACGATCCCCCATCCACCTATCGAGATTCTTGTTGAAGAGATTCAGTGAGGTGCTCTGCCTCACATGAACTGGAATTCTATTCCAGAGCGAAAGGAGCCTCTGGGTTATGAACCTGTCCCTCCAGCAAGTTCTATTTATTTCTGTGCTGAGGTTCAAGTCCCTCGAGCGTGTGGCTCTAAGGGATTTAGATTTACTGAGGTGGAGCATGTCCATTAATTCTGGATTTGACATAGCTTTGTATGTCAGGCATAGATCGCCTCGAAGTAGGCGGTATGCAACTGAGTAGAGCTGGAGTTTTTTTAACCGAGCAGCATATGGCATCTGTTTGAGACCCTTGATCCTCTTGGTGAGATACTTTTGGGGTCTTTCTAATTGCTGCAGGTGTCAGGTAAGGTACATCCCAAAAGGGGCATTGTATTCTGTGATGGGCCTGATGAGGGATGAATAAAGGGGCATGATTACCTCTCTTGATCTAGATGTGAAACCCTTTGTGATGAGGTGGGCTATGTAGAAGGTCTTTCTAACCACTTTGGCAATGTGGTTTTCAAAGGAGAGATTGCTATCAACTTGGGTCTCCAGGTCCCTAATAACTTTCTCTGTACTTAATGGGTTTCCGCCTATGTGTTAATTTGTGGGCACATTGTTCTTGCCAAAGGGTATGACTATACATTTTTTGGCATTTAGCTTTAAACCATGGCGCTGGCACCAGTTATCTGTCTCTGTGAGACCTTTTTGAAGGATGTTTGTGTCAGCTGGAGAGTTGATTATGGCGCCCAGTTTGCAGTCGTCTGCGAACTTGGTGAGCCATAGTCCTCCCACGCTTGCCTGTACCTCGGAAAAGTATATACCGAACAAGAGTGGTCCCAGGACAGAACCCTGTGGGATGCCACTTGTGACCGGTTTCGAGTCTGACATGGCTCCAGCAACTCTCACTCTGTGGGTTCTGTCTTTGAGCCAGTTTGCGACCCATCTTGTGACATAGGGGTTTATATTTAAGCTGGATAGCTTATCTATGATGCCCGAGTGGGGTATTGTGTCAAATGCCTTTGCAAGGTCCAGATAGGCTGTGTGGACTACCTTTCCTTCATCTATGGCTTTGGTGACTGTTTCGAAGAAGTCAACCAGGTTCAAAAGGCAGGATCTGCCCTTGACAAAGCTGAACTGGGTAGGATCTAGTGTCTGTAGGTCCCCAATGTCTTTGTTTATGAGCTCCATGATGATCCTCTCCATAGCCTTGCAGACTAAGCTAGTCAGGCTTATGGGGCAATAGTTTCCAGGGTCCATAGAGGCTCCACCTTTGTGGAGTGAGACCACTGTTGCTGTACGCCATTCTCTGGGCACATATCCTGTAGTGAGGCTGAGATTGTATAGCTGTTTTATTTGAGGGATTAGTTCCTCTTGGAGTTCATGTAGGACGCAACCTGGGACGCCATCTGGTCCCATGGAAGCAGTGTTTTTTGCTTTGGAGAGGGTAGCCTTCACCTGAGCATCAGAGATGTTTGGGAGGCAGCCTTGCAGACTAAGCTAGTCAGGCTTATGGGGCGATGGTTTCCAGGGTCCATAGAGGCTCCACCTTTGTGGAGTGAGACCACTGTTGCTGTACTCCATTCTCTGGGCACATATCCTGTAGTGAGGCTGAGATTGTATAGCTGTTTTATTTGAGGGATTAGTTCCTCTTGGAGTTCATGTTGGACGCAACCTGGGACGCCATCTGATCCCATGGAAGCAGTGTTTTTTGCTTTGGAGAGGGTAGCCTTCACCTGAGCATCAGAGATGTTTGGGAGGCAGCCCTCTGCCGGGATAGATACTTGCTCTTTTTGGGGGGAGGGGGTGGAGAAGTTTGCACTGAACCTGTCTGCCAGGATATTGGCAATGTCTGTGGGTTCAGTGTATTTTTTGTCATTTAGAATCAACTCAGAACAAGTCTGGGAGTTGCATCCCAGGTTTCTAACATAACTGAAAAAAGCTTTATGATTGTCTTTGGTGTCCTGTGGAATTTTTCTCTCGAAGCTGGCCTTGGAGGATTTTATGAGGGATTGTAATTTTTTGCTAGTACTGATCAGAGATGCCTTCCCTATTAGGGATTTTGCTCTATCATGTAGTAGCTTCCTCCTTCTGTTGTACAGTTTATTTATGGCAGGGGTCCACCAGACTGGACGCCTGCCTTTGGATGATTGGGTCTTGGTTTTGTTTGGGATAGCATGAACCATGCATTCCTGGAGATGTCCGTAGAATGCGTTTATATAGGATTCTGCAGTTTGGGCCGTAGTTTCCACTGGCCCTGGGGCCTTGAAGGATTCCACTTCGGTTTTGATAAGTTCGCTTTTGAGTAGTTTTTCACTGTGGTTTTCTGGGCTGGGGGTGGGGTCGCGATGTGGACATCCAGTGAAATTAATTTATGGTCTGATCTTACCAATGAGGGATATACTTCTGGTGTGGAGCATAGAGTCCCCATGTTGGTAATGATCAGGTCTTGTATGTTGTCCCCTCTTGTGGGAGTGGTGACTAGTTATTCCATAGCATTTGAGTTTATAATTTCCAGGAACCTTTGGGCTAAGGTGCTGGGGCTTGAGTAGTGCTCCCAGTCAATGTTTGGGTAGTTGAAGTCGCCCAATATAATGGTGTTCAGAGAGATCTTCATGTTCTCCAATGTTTTCAGGAAAGCAGAGTGGGATTCCTGACTTTGAGAGGGTGGTCTGTAGGATGCTATAAACTGAAAAGCAGTCTTGCCCACTGTTAGTTGCACATGGATGGTCTCCGATACTTAGTGCAATGCCACTAACCTGGAGGTGTAGATATCATTGATAAATATGGAAACTCCCCCTCCTTTTGTGGTTCGGTCCGGGTTTTGGGGCCAAAAAGCATGATATGAGGTATAGCCTGGTAGTGCTCGGGTGCTCTCTGGATCCTTGAACCAGGTTTCTGTCACTGCACAGATATCGATGTTCTCCATACTGAGGAGAGCCTCGAGTGCGTGCATCTTGAGGTTAAGACTTCTGGCGTTTAGCAGCATTACCCTCAGTTTCTTGTTCCTTGTGCTGTCAATGGGGGTGGGTTTGACTTTTGAGCCTTGCCTAAAAAAGGCACTATGGGTGTTTGACAAGCCTGGAGGTGTGTATGTCTTTAATATATATTGAAACTCCACCTCATTTGGCTTTACTACCCACAGTTTGGGGTCTGACTGTATGACAATGTGACGACCATGCCCTGGCCCTGCAATCAAGGAGCCTCAATCCTCACCACTAACACCAGGGAGGTTGTCTCATAGAAGAGGAAAGGATAACAAACACACACAGTAAAGTACAATTTCCCTTAATTGCACACAGAGATCACAGTCAGTCTGGGGCTAGTTGCTCCCTTCCTCTCCAGGTCCCCAATAAGACTCTCCACTGGCACAGTTACAGGGTTCAGATCTCAGCGTAGCTGGCAAGCTAACCTCCAGTACCCTCTCTGTCCAACCAGTGCTTCGTGTCCCTGCCCAGGTAGCTGACACACACCCACACTTTGAGATAAGTATTTATACAACTTCACAGACACCCATGGAAAGGCTGACACAGATTCTCTAGCTGTGCCCCCTAACCCAGACTATACGGTAGTAGTTACTGCCACCACCAGCTAATAATTATCAGCTACCCAAAGGCCCTTAAAAGGGTGTCCAATTATTACTGTGCAATATTATTATCCAATTGGTAATGTGACTATTCAGTCAAAGGCTTATTAGAGTGGCTTATTACAATAAACTCTATAAATATGCAATGTACTCTAGAGCTTACTTATCTCTACACAAACCAGCCACAGGTAAAGTTTTTTTTTTTAATATTTAATAATAAATAATTAAAACACAAGACAATACTACTACACCACAGAGATATCTAAGAGTTCAGAGATCACACAGAAATGTAAAACAATACAGTAGGACAGGTCTGATGTCAAGAAAAACACAATCTAACTTTTTAATCTTTAGCTATTCTTAAGAGAAAACACAGTGCTATAATCCTACTTACATAAGAGCAGAAGCAGTGCTGGGGTTGATGGTCCAAGACAAAATGCTTACAGTCTCTCTCTCAACAATAGTTTTTAAACTCACTAACAAACAGCTCAGCTAAGGCCCTCCCAAATTACATCATTTTGACACTTATGTCTTCCCAGTATTTACATTACATCATTTTGACACTTAGTCTGGAGTTCCCAGGCAAACAAACTGCATTATTTAGCAAGCTAACACCTGCTCAGGAAACTACAACAAAAAAGACATTTCACATGTATACTCTAACAATTATTCTTTAAGTTAGGACAATAGAAAGAATGTGTTCAGCCAGAAGCTTCAGCACCACTTTTTTAGATAATTGTAATGTCAAAGAACATTTGAAATGCTTGGCTTTCCTTACAGCAGATGGCAATGTTACAACAATCTTGAAGTTCACATTTTACAGTGTTTTCTTTCATTTAAGAACACAAGCCTGTATTTCACATTTATTTATACAAATGATAGAATTATGTATCAAATTATATTTGACTAGGCTAGCAGCCTTCGCCCATCTTTCCCCAATCTTCACAGATAGGATAAGTAACCAGGTAAGGCTGGGGTGCTCTCCGCAGCTTTGAACCCGTTTTCTGTGACCACACAGATGTCAACATTTTCCAGAGTTAGGAATGTTTGCAATAAGTGCAGTTTCATGTTTAGACTCCTAGCGTTTAGCAGCATGACCTTTAATTTGTGTTTTGTTGAAATTTTTAAGTTGGTAGTTTTAACCTCATCACTTTTCCTAGAAAAGGCTCTATAGAGGAGGCAAGAGCCTTTGCCTGAATCCTGAAACCCAGGTGAGACAGATGCAGGCCATTTCTGGCAAAGCATCATGGTCTGTCAATCATATCTTCTCAGGCTGTCAGATAATGGATCCCCCTGGTATGACACCAGAAACTAAGCCAATTGTTAAAGTCAATCATTTTCTGTTTCTATTCAGGCATCACTCTGGGTGACAGTAGAATGCTGCTTAAGGCTAGGGACATACCTGCCTGAGACACATACTCAGCAAGTTCAATCATGTCTCTCTTCATATAGTCCAGAGAAGTACAGCTCAGGTTATTCACACCAACATGGACTATGACAGAGTCATAACAGTACCTGTTGTTGAGAGACTTGAGTGCATGTGTGATATGGTGGATTCTGGCCCCTAACAGACAACTACCTGGGACTTCCTCCTTACCTAGCCTGGTGAGAGGCACATCTGTGTGTCTCACAATAGAGTCTCCTATGACTAATATATTGGGTTTATGGTTAAGTCTTAGTTGTTGTGAGACAGGTGTGTAGACTATGCGTGGTATGTGGTGTGGAGGGCTGTGGAGATCACGTGTGCATTTGCCTAGGAGATTTTTGCCTCAGAGGTCTCCTTTGTTTGGGTATGTTTTTGTTGAGGACCTCCACATATGTGGGTGTGTGTTGTGTATGTGTGGGTGGTGTTTGAGGTGTAGTGATTGTGTTGACAACCGTCTTAGTACCAGATATACTGGCTTGTGAGGGAGAGAGCTTGGGCTTCCTAATGTAATTGCATTCCTCGCAAATTGTGTTCCTAGCTGGCAGTAGTAGCATGGTTGTCCGTGTATATGAGGCAGTTGCTACAGTGTCTCAGGATGCCCATAGCAACCAGACGGCAGGAGAAACTGTAGGAAATTGTCCATCCATATTTTTCAGAATCAGAGAGAAAAGGCCAGGGAGTGCTAAGGGGTTATCCTAAAGCCAAAGTGCTTAAACCAAAACTAAGTGGCTTAGAATAACACTTACAATTTAAACAGGCTATAAATAAGCAGTAACAAATGCAACAGAAAAGATGCAACTGAATACTATAGAGAACAAGCTGCAGCAACTAGCTGAAAAAGCAAGATGAAGTAATAGAGCAGGAGGAAGAAACACTAATACAGAAAAAGAAGCTGAATAAAGTGTTTTTTTTTCAGTAAAGTGGAAAGGGAGAGAGGAAGAACAGAAAAAAATTCAAGGTTAAGTAACTAAGAGGTTTGACCTTCCGAAATGATCTCTGTATTAGGTAGAATGAGCTAATGAGATGGGACTGAGAGGAGTTGTCCCTTATCAAATTTACGGTAGGGGCAGGCAACAGCAAAAGCAACAACTATAACAGCACAACTGCAATGCGGTGGGTGGGTGGGAGAAAACAAATCTTCAACCACAAATCAGAAATTATAGAACTGGAGACACGGAAAACTAACTCAGTCAAACAAATATATAAATAAAAACAATGCAGTAAAAGTACAGTTTTGTACCTACCATAAATGTAGATGTTCGAGTGTATACCCTGCTGCAGTCATCACACTTGAGTTATCCTGTCGTCAGGCAGTCCCGCAGTCGGCCAGAATTCCAAAGTCTTGGTCCGGTGTCGGTTGCTGTCGCTTCTTCCCTGACGTCAGTGCACCAGGGGCATATAAGAGGCATCCGATGCCATTTTCTTCAGTTTTTCTTGCCCCAGATGTCAGGTGCCCCGCCAAAACATGGTCAGTAGATAGTACCAATAATAAAAGCTTAGCACAAGCAAAACATCCCTCCAGCTATAAGCAAATACACCACAAAGGTTGTATCAGATTTTAAGGTATGGAAAGGTTTTAGTTAGGTCAGAGGGGATGGAGGGAGGGTAACCTGGACTGCAGCAGCGTATACACTCGAACATCTACATTTACGGTAGGTACAAAACTGTACTATGTTCATCGTGTTACCCTGCTGCAGTCATCACACTTGGGTAGAATCTCAAAGCTAAGGATGGGAGATGGAGTCAAACAGGGTTAGAGGAGGCTAGAAGGCCCTGCAAAACTGCAGTGGCGAAGCCAGTTCTAGTCTTAGAGTAAAGTGGTAAGTGATAGTGTTTGGTGAAGGTGTGTACTGAACTCCAAGTTGCAGCTTCCAGAATATCCTTGGTTGGCACCCCCCTGAGGAAGGCTGTAAATGTAGCTGCTGCCCTGGTGGAGTGGGGCCTTATGCTAGCAGGAACTGGTTTTCCATGATGGGTGTAGCAAAAACGTATGCAATGTCTTATCCATTTGGAAATGGTCTGTTTTGAGATGGTCTTTCCTTGTGATGTTGTAGCATAGGATACAAAAAGTTGGTCAGATTTTCTGAAAGCCTTAGTTTTATCCAAGTAGTAACTTAGTTGCCTGTGAATGTCCAAGAAATGCAGGAGTCTTTCTCCTTTGTTCTGTGGATTTGGAAAGAAGGTGGGTAAGTGGATGGTTTGATTTAGAGCCACACTGGATACCACCTTTGGCATAAAGGAGGGGTTAGTTCGTAGAGAAACTCTGTCTTGATGAAAAATGAGGAAAGGCTCTACTGCCATTAGTGCCTGTAGCTCTGAGACTCTTCTGGCTGAAGTAATTGCTAGCAGCAGAGCAGTCTTCCATGATATAAACTTTAAGTCAGCTGAGAAAGCTGGCTCAAAAGGTGGCAGCGTACGTTTTTCCAGAACAAAATTTTGGTCCCAAGTTGGTGTTGGCGCTCTCCTGGGAGGCCTAATGTTTTTTGCCCCTCTGAGATACTGCCTTAGAAGTGGATGTGAAAATAAGGGAGGATCCGTGTTGTAGTGAGCTGAAATATCTGAGGCATGGATTTTAATAGATGAAAGAGAAAGTCCTTTGTGTAACATCTCAGTTAAATATTGTAGAATCTGAGGCATGTTCGGCTGACGGGTATTTTGGCCTTTAGCTTGGTTCCAGGCGCAAAATCTTTTCCATTTGTCTGAGTAGGCTTTCCTGGTGCTGGGCCTCCTGGCCTCCAGAATGACATCCATAACAGCTTGTGAAAGAGGGGCTGGCTGGTTGCTTAGGTGATGTGCCACGCAGCCAAATTTAAGGTTTTGAGCTGGCTGTGTAGAATCTGACTGCCTTGCTGTGTGAGTAGATGAGGAATTTGTGGTAAAATCCATGGTGGGCCCTGGGCCATGTTCCTTAGTAGTGGGTACCAGTGCTGGCGTGGCCAGTCCGGAGCAATGAGTATCATTCGAGGCCTCTCCATCCTGACTTTCAGCAGCACCTTTGTGAGAAGGGGCAATGGAGGAAAGGCATATACTGTCAGCATTTTCCAACTGAATGAGAATGCGTCCACTTTCCAAGCTTGATGGTGGAATGTCCTTGTACAAAATTTTGAAAGCTGATAGTTTTGGGGGTTGGCAAACAGGTCTATGTCTGGGTGCCCCCATTTTTGAGTTATCATTGCAAATACTTGTGGATCCAGTTTCCACTTGTGGGGATCCATGATGATTCTGCTTAGGTCGTCTGCCAATGTGTTCTTTTTTCCTGGCAGGAATTGAGCTTGTAATTGAACTTGGTAAGCCAGTGCTGTGTTCCACAATGTCATTGCTTGCCTGCATAGAGGGTAGGAGTGTGTACCCCCTTATTTATGTGCCACATTACTGTGGTGTTGTCTGTCCTTATTATAAGCTGTCCTGGATGTAAGAGGTCCTTCAAAGCTGTCAGAGCATTCTGTGCAGCTAGCATTTCTTTTTGATTGATGTGCAGATTCCTTTGATCTGCAGTCCATATGCCTTGAACGCACCGTCCTGCCAAGTGTGCCCCTCAGGCATAGTCCGATGCATCTGTTGTCATAGTTTGCCTGGCTGGGGGTAAGGTGAACGGCTGACCCTTGTTGAGGTGACATGCCTGTGACCACCATAGAAACTCCTGTTGGAGGCAGGGAATGAGAGGTATTATTGTTTCCAAGCTGTGGCTGTGTTAAGTCCATACGTTTTTCAGGTACCATTGTAATTTCCTCATATGCAGTTTTGCAAATGGTATTAGTAGTATGCAAGATGCCATGAAGCCCAAGGCCTGCAGAATTTTTCTTGCAGGGAATTGGGTCTTTGTCGCCATTATTTTGAAGTATTGAGTTAGTTGTAGTTGTTTGCTGGCGTCAGATAAGCCATCTGGGCCGTTGTATTCAAGCTGGCACCCAGGAATGTCATATTTTGAGAGGGCACTAGTTTTGATTTCTTTTCGTTTACTGTGTACCCTAGGCAACTTAGAAGGTGTTTTACAAAAGTTAGATGTTGTAAGAGAATGTCTTTGCTTTCTGCTTGGATGAGGCAGTCATCCAGGTATGGGTATATTTGAATTCCTCTTTCACTGCTGTATGCAATTACTGGTGCCAGGCATTTTGTGAAGACCCTGGGTGCAGTAGATAAGCCAAAGGGCAGTGCAGAGAATTGGTAATGGGTTGAACCTGCAATGAAATGGATGCATCTTCTGCAATTTTGTCTAATAGGGACATGCAGGTATGCCTCCTTGAGGTCCAACGTTACTAGCCAAGCTTTCTTGCCCAACATGGGAAGAAGCTGCTGTAGTGTTAGCATCTTGAATTTGGGTACTTGCAAGAAGGTGTTTAGAATTGAAAGGTCCAGAATGGGTCTCCAAGCATTGTCCTTTCTGGGGACTAGAAAGAGCCTGGAGTAAAATCCTTGGCCTTGCTCCTGTGTAGGTACCAGTTGAATGGCTCTCATGTCCATGAGAGCTGTAATTTGTTTTTGTGCCTCTGCCCATTGATTTTGTGGCAAGTTTGGCATTCCTTGTATCCTTGGCAAGGTGTGGAAATGGAATCTGTATCCTTGTGAGATAATGTCTAGGACCCGTTTGTCCTTTGTGACGATGCGCCAGTTGTCTATATAAAATGCTACTTTTCCTCCCAAGGGAGCTGCCAAGAGATTTTTGCTTGGCAGTTTGAGGTTGAAGTCATTGTGTTTGTCTTCTAGTAGTTTGGGACCGGTCTTCTCCTCCCCTTTGTGTTGCAGTGCCCCATTGGCGAGGTTTATAAGGTATTTGTGCTTGTCCTCTGCCCCTTGGGCGTCTGTATTTATAACCAAGCATGCCTACGTATAACAGACCCAGTAACAGCTGCTCTACAGGAAGCTTCCAAAGAATCAAATCGACATTGTAAAGTATGTTTGCCCACTTGCTCAGCTGCATGCAACAGATCCTGCATTTCTTTGAATTAAGACTGTTGAGGGTGCGTGCTCATCTTTTGTTTTATTTGAGACATTAGGAATTGCTGGTATTTCAGCATGTGAAATTGACAATTTAGTGTTCTCACCTATCTAGTGCTCTGGAGTCCCTTTCAGAGGGTACAGGATTTTTAGCCAAAGAAGCCTTAGCCCCTTTGGGACCCTGGGAGATTGTCTCTAGGTCAGCAACAGGGCTTTTGTAAAGGAATTTGTGTGAGTCAGGCACTCTATAATATCTATCTGGTTTCGCTGCAGCAGGAGGCAGAGAATCTGGATTTAGACTAGATGCTAAGTAAACATCATCCACAATGTCTAAAACTGCACGGATAGCAAGTGGTCTGTGCTGGGGAAGTAAAAGAAACTCTAGGAGCCTTTTCTTTGAGTCGGAGTAGTCCTGAACCTCCCAGTGGAAATGTTCCCTCATGGTATGTAAGGTTTCCCCAAAGGAATAGTCCTCAGGTGGAGAAGCTGAGGGAATTGAATCTTCAGCATCAGAATCTTCATAAGGGGGAAAGGAGTAATCTTGTTCCTCAGAAGAGCCTGAGGAAATAAGACACTTGATCAGAGGAGGCATAATCCTTCTCTTGTCTAGGCCTTTTGTCTGGGGGGGGTTGGGAACCCCGGATTAAAGAAATCAAATCTTCAGCCATTTTAAGTATCTGGTTTTTAGGCATGGGGCCTTGAACTGCAGACTGATGTGCAGTCTTTTTTGGTTTTAGAAAAGTCTTAAGCTTAGCATAAGATTTAATATTGAGAGTAGTTGGTCTAAAGACACCTTCTGTAACCGAAGGTGTTTCCGCAGCACCGGCTTCTCCTTCTGCAATGATGTCGGTAGGGCCTAAAGGAAATGGCTGCGTCGGCCTAGAACTCTCTGCTTGAGAATCCGAAGCGGTCTGGGGTTCCAATTCTGCAGTCGTCAGGAGCTGCGTAGGCGCCTCGCTGAAAACCGGAGAACCGGCAACCAGCCCAGCAGAGGCCTTGGAGTCTGGCTTGGATCTAGGCTGCCTGTCTTTGTCTTTGCGTTTTTTTATGCACGCAGGTAGTCAGTTGCTCAGACGGCATAGTGTAATTAAATTTCCTACCGAAGTAGTGTCGTGTGAAATCAAAGCATCGCTTTATCGTTCGCTTATTGAACCTAGCACAAAACCGACAACCCGTGACGTCGTGGTCTGGGCCTAGGCAAGGTATACAATAAGAATGAAAGTCCTTATGAGGTATTTGCTTCCCACAAGAAATGCAATTGTTAACTTTTTCTGACATCGGACTGAGGCAAGAAAAGGTTCCCCAACGGGGTACTTAGCTTTGAAGACTTCGGACTGAAATTCGATTCGAAAATCTCAGGTGACGGCCGACCGGCACTTGCGAACTGCTTCTACTTCGGGCACCGCGTGGCAAGAAAGACTGAAGAAAATGGCATCGGATGCCTCTTATATACCCCTGGCGCACTGACGTCAGGGAAGAAGCGACAGCAACCAACGCCGGACCAAGACTTTGGAATTCAGGCCGACTGCGGGACCGCCTGACGACAGGATAACCCAAGTGTGATGACTGCAGCAGGGTAACACGATGAACATCTAGTGCAGAACTGTTACACAAATAAATAAAAAACAATGCAGTACTGATAAGCAAAATAAATACAACCAGTGCAGTGCTGATAAGAAACACTGAACAATTAAAGTGCGAAAAATATACTTATGTAGCTCTGTAATTCAGATTAAGAAGTATTCTCCATCAGGCACAAATGAAGCTCAGCAAGATAAGCAGGGGTTCGACTCAAATGTAATATTTTTATACCAGCAGATAAAAGACCCTTCCAAAGTCACACCCTGAGACAAAGAGATTATAAATGACTACATAATGAAGAAATCACATCAACTGTTGTCATTGTTTAAATACTATACATTATAGTATATATTAAATATTATATTTTAAGAACTCTGTTGTGAATCTGTTACTACAACAATACTTCTCTCTAGTAGCATCTATACTCAGGCTCACTAAGTTATAATATAACTGAAGGTTCAACTGTAAAATTACCAGTCAAGGTACACAGTTGTCATTGCTTAAATGAACTACACTTTTTAAGAACCTCACTTAGTATACAATACATCTGTGACTACATTTTCTGGCTGCAAGTATAACTGAGTAATGTTGCAGTTGAAAAATCATGTTGATTTGTTGTCCTCATAAGGATATTGCGTCTGCAAGAGTTAAAGTTCTTTTTTGCTTGTTTTCGAACCTGCCAGCTGCTTTCTGTGTAAGATTTGAGTTGAAGCATGGTCTGGGAATTTACCCTTACCCTGCTGCTTTGTGGTCTTAGGTTTGGTATATATAACTTTTTTCAATCATTTTATATTCACTCTAAAATGATCACTCACTTTATCCATTCAGTCTGAAGCATTTCTTGGGACAACTGCCTGAAAATATTTCTGAAGATGTAAGTAGAAGTATTTTTTTTTCTCACAAGGTAACATTTCAAAATTAATTTTACCAATAATCAGACAAAAAATTAATCAAGGGCATTTTTCCTTAGAGAACACAATTTCAAACTGCACATTTTCCACAGATTCACACAAAAATGCACACAAGCTTACACGCAGCAACTGTAATGTCATGAGGTCATAACTAGTTCCTAGGTTGCTTCTCTAGCTGGGACTGAGTATTTTCAGTATGGCAGCTCACCGGTTTAGGTCGTGTATATAGTTGATTGGAGGAGAATGGGCAAATCCAACTCCTGCTTCCCAAATATACTCACAGCTGTCAATCGAATGGATATCTTCAACTGTGTCCTGTCAAGTATTAAAACAAGAGAATCTGAGTTTATTAAGGAAATAATTGCATGCAATAACTACCAACAGTGTCTCTACAAAATTAACAGGCACTGATCACAGCCAAATGAGTAAGCACTCCATCTTCACAGCACCTGTACAATCCATCATACTGAATAGCAGACTAATAACTACAAATACAACCATTCATCTATTACTACAAATACAATCATTCATTCATTACTACAAATACAACCATTCATTTATTATTAAAATTATGACAGGAGGCAAGTGAAGACTACTTTGAACAGAATGCATGTTCCCCTGCTGTGATTTGGGACAGTTAAGTTGCATGGATTGCAGCGATGACCACTTTCGACAGGAATGAATGTTGCCATTCTGTGACTTCAGACAGTTAAGGTGCATGGATCACAAACACAAGAGTAGGGGCCACTTTGGACAGGAATTCATGTTCTTTTCCTTTGCATGCATCACAGACAGACTAGTGGGGGCCACTTTGGACAAGAACTCAAGTTCCATTTCTGTGATCTATATTTACAGTTTTCTACTAGGGATGAAACAAAGGCATTGCTTGTAGTACTTCAAAGATACAGGAATGTAAAAAAAGAGTACTGAACGCCTGTAAACCAGGCTGTCACAATAGAATGCTTTGTCACAAACGGAGACCCAATGGGTGACATAATCACAGTACTTGATGACACAGCCTATTAATTATAAACTTCCAAATGCACATGTGATGAAGGGAAAAAGTAGGTGCACACTGCTAGAGAGAAAGCAATCACCGGAGAAACATGCTAAGAAAGAACAGCTAGTCAACTGATAGTAACCAAATATCCTGCATCTGACAGTCGCTTAGAGAACAGTACACGGCTGCCTTAGTGAAGACAGACATTTTTAAGGGTATGCACAGTGCACTGGACTTCATTGCCTATCCCTTTATGCATACAAACACAGTAGTATAAAAGTGCATCATTCTGCAGTTTTGTATTTGTTTTCCGGAGTATCTCCATATACATTTTTCAGACTCAGCATTGTCTGGTTATGTGACTTTCAGAGCCACACAATTAGGCTTTGGAGGTTGAGGGAATAAATATAAATATTTCAGCCCACATTTTTTTTTTCGCATGAAGAGCATTAAAGATCATTTCCAAATCTACTATGCATTTGCACCCATCTCCGTGTACATTATGGTGGTAACAAAACACTGACACTGTTGCGTTATACAGCTCCCTATGTTGCCGGTGTAGAGCAGTATAATGTGAAATGAAGACAAATCAGGTAAAACTACTGATTTTGTATGTAGACCCTAACACCCGCAGAAAGGTCAGTAAGGCAAAGAAGGCCTTGAGATGATTTCTGCAACAAAGGAATTCCATAATTATATTTCTGAGTACAAATTTACTATTTATTTATTTATATATATACTTTGTTTACTAGGTACGTTCCACTAAGCCAACAGTATCTTTTCAGGGGAGGCTCAAGACAGTATTCACACTGAGTAGGGGAAAGTTGACCAGGGCACAGGAGAACTTGCCTATTCTTTTTTTCAATAAGTGCTATGGAAAATTTTACAACCACCTGAGCGACCACCAACTCAAGGAGCTGGGACTTTGGCCTAACATTTCATCTGAGGGCCTGATTCGAACAGATTGCAAACCACACATTTTGTTTTTTAACAAGATGACATCAACAGCTGAAAATGTGCATCATCCTATAGTCCTGCATTTGAGTTCTTTGGTATCCATTTGCTTCCTGTGTGCTACAGAGCAAATTATTTAAACTGACAGATCTCCTGGGTCACCCCTGAAAACAGGAATTTGAGTCTACTCCATTCACATGTCTGATAAAAAAGCATGCATGTTAAGCAGGCTGCCACAGAGTAATATACTATTTCTGCAGCAGAAAAGATGAAGACGCAGGATATTTCTCATATGATAACTGCACAAACTAAATCATACAGAACTAAACATCCAGTGATGCTTAGAGTTTACCAGTTCATTTCTAAAAGTTTATCACACTGCAAAGATACTGAACTCAGTGTTTTCATCTAGAAGAGCTAAACTTAGTGTACAGGTTAACTGTAGGTTGTAGTGAGTTAGGAATTGTAAACCAGCTGTACTCCATGAAAACAGTATTAAAATTCCATGAATATCATACTCAGATCATTTATTTATTTTATTTATTTATGTATTTTATTTTACATTTGTTAACCGGGCTAGTCCAACTGGATACATGTCCATTTTCAGTGGAGGCCCGAGGAGAAAAGCTCCAAGTTTTCAAAACATTTAATGTTACAAGTAATTTAAAAACAACAATACAATAAAGTATAACAAAATGTTTCAAGAACAAGATTTGTACATAGTAAAAAAAAATGATTGGACTATTTTCCCACAAAAAAAAAACAATAAGTAAGTAAATCAAGAAAAGATGGGGATATAAGGTTACTAAGGACATGTACAGGATAAGATAGTATTAGGAAAACAGGATTGGTGGTTAGATGGGATAGGTAGAGCTGGACAGAGTAGAAAGGTCAGAGAGTAATTATGATATAAGGATAAATTTTAACAGAGAAAAATTTTAGGGAGGCATGGTAGAGCAGAGGACAAGGAAATGAAAAAGCAGATTAGTCAGGGTTATTGCAAGAGCATAACCAGTGGTTGGAGAGGAAATGTTTAAGGTTAGTTTTGAATAATGGAAGAGATGTAAGAGCTGTTAGGTCAATTGGTAGGAGGTTCCATATTTTACCAACAAAGTTAGAAAAAAGAGAGTCGCCTGCAGAATTATTAGATAAAGAAGTTTGCATCTGCATTTTTTTAGTTGGGCGTAATTTTTCAGGTTATGGTATGGCATTATGAGGGTAGAGAGAGTTGGGGTATTGTTAGGTTGATAAAGGACTTTATGGGCAATAATAAGTTGGTTAAATTGTAGGAGGTGAGCTAATTCAAGCCAGCCTAGTTGTTTTAGGTTTTGACAGTGATGAGTCCTATATGGTGAGTTAGTGGCGAATCTGGCAATGTTATTATAAGATTTAGCTAGTTTGTTATGATTATATTGGGACAGGTTAGTATAGATGGGGGAGGCATATAATAGGGTAGAGAGTAAGTGAGTTCTTGCTATTGTAGATCTGGCTAGTGGTGATAGAAATTGTTTAATTCTATATAGAGATCCGAGTTTTTTGTTGGTAGATTTTATTATAGTGTTAATGTGAGTGTTAAATTTAAGTTGATTATCTATTGTGATTCCTAGGAGTTTGGTGGTGGTATCAGGAGAAATTATGGTACCATTGTTGGATTGAAGTGTAAAATGAAGAGGGGGAGATGTGTGTGAGTGTGTAAACAGCAATAATTTGGTTTTTTTAGGGTTGAGGAGAAGACAATGGTTAGAGAACCATTTTTCTATTGTGGTGAAGGATTTTTGTGTGAGAGACTGTAGGTCAGTTTGGGATTTTGCTGAGCAAATAATTGTGGAGTCGTCGGCGTACTGAATGCAGGTAGAGAAGGGGATAGAGAGATGAAGGTCATTGATGAAAATGGAGAATAAAAGTGGGCCTAAGATAGAGCCCTGTGGGACACCTAGGGAAGTAGGTAGAAGTTCAGAAAGATGATTTTGCCAGAGAACTGCTTGTTTATGATTATCCAGGTAGGATGTGAACCAGTTCAAGGCGGATTTATCAAGTGATAGGGACTTTAGAAGGTGGAGTAGAAGTTTATGGTTGACCATATCAAAGGCTTTAGAAAGATCTACAAAGAGTGCTGATGACAGTTCAATTATTGTTTCGATCATGACTTGAAACGGATCAGCAAATGAGTTTGCTTACCTGGTAAATGAAGGAAAAATAAAAAAAAACTCAGTACCATGAAAGTCTTCTCAATAAGTTACATCGGGTAGTTGAACATACACCCTGATAAACAGAAGAAGGAAGTCAGCAGATATACTACATTTCAAAAGCAAAGGAAAATTCCTACTTCTGTTTCATTGAATTTGTGAAAACCTCAATTTATGCTGAATGGAATTCAAAGAAATGGTCAACTGTGCAACAAGGCAAACGGCAAAGCCTTTCTTCTACATCATACAGTCATAAGAGTGATTCATGAACAGAAATGCACTCTTGACAATGGACAATTTCTGTGCTACTCAGGGAAATAAATATACAGTATACAAAGTAGGCTCACTATACCATATATTCCTGATTTTTTTTCTCATATATTCCTACAGTAAACAGAACACTCATTTTTATATAAACTACGAACTGAGAAGTTAAGGGTACAAAGCCGGGAGCCAGCGCATTCTAATATTATACAAAAACAGCTGTAAGGATTCTGGAATCTAAATTTTAAGCATTAGGGTGGAAATAAACATGTAGGGAGCAGACAGGATGGAAATCTAAGCATGGCAGAGAAGATTGATTTTGAAAATTAGAATAAACCGATGTAGTTTCCAGCACCACAAAGAAAAACACTATCAAATAATAAAATAGACACAAATTGAGCTTTCAACTACTAAAGATGCTTATCCGGGTGTTTAGATTGAAATGGACATTTCTTATATAATGTTATTTCTTTTAATTGATTTGAAAATTAAACAAGGAGGGAACCTTCATATCAACAACGGTCATCGAGCTGGGGTAAAGAAAATAAAGTACATCACACACACACACACACACACACACACACACACACACACACACACACAAAACACAGTGCAGTGCATTTTACAGTTTATTACACTTAGTGCACACTGTGCTCTTGTTGTGCATGCACCTTGTCTATTATCCACAAATGGTGCAGTAGCCAAATTATGGTCTTGCTACAGGTCAGTGGTGTTGCTAATGCAAAGCTGCAGACATGCAAGTCACAGAGGAGGAGAAAAAAAAACACATGCATGTGAAAAGTAATCCAAGAAGGTTCATTGTGACTGCACACATGCACGTGTGTGTGTGTGTATGTTAAGTCAGCATTCATCTGCATGTCATTTTGGATGACGGAGCTGAGAAAGGAGCAAGATCCCTCCTTATCGCAGGAACAAGGAAGTGCGATGATTACAGTGACTAGCATATTAGTGTGTATGTGTCAGTGCTTCTGTACTTTTGTGTTTTCAAATAATGGTGCCTGAAGCAGCAGCTGCATTCTTTTTTCCCGTTTTAAGACTGCACACTGGACATGATGTTATACGGCCATGTTCTATAATGCAAAATATCACTTCATCACCTCACTCCTGTGCGTCTGGAATAATTTTTGTGTATTCGAATGTACCTGTCAATGCACTAGGATATGATTCAGGCTGTGTACACTGATGTTCAGCTTTTCATATCGTGAATCATTACAAACACATTATTTCATAGGTATGTACTAGGTTGGCTGTCCACATTTTCTCAGAATGTCCAGATTTTTGCCTTATACTTTTGGTCTGTTCCTCATAAATGTTGTGGTTTTCTGGCAAATCACTAGGGACTGAAGTCACTGAATAATGACATATATTTGATTTTCAGACTTCATATAATTCAGAAAATGTAGTTTAATACAAATCCTGTTATTCTAGCAATTCTAGAGGTTTATAAGAGCAATATTTAAAATTTCTCCCTATCCCAGACTTCTTGCTCCAAGAAGTTGAGAGGTATGATTACTGCTCTGTACTGCAGGTTATAGTGGTATGCAGCTGCTCTATTCCATTCAATCTGTATATATCATGCTTTGGTAAACTGCATAGAGTTGTGGCATATAGCAATTATTCTGTGCACCAGCCTCATGGATTGCAGACTACAGTTAAGAGTCTTATGCTTGCTCTCTTGATTTTTTTTAATGTTTCTTACCATTACGGACATTTCCTCAAATGGCAGATGTGCATGCCACAATAATGTCAACTCTCGGTGTAACAACTGAAAAGATAAGGACAGTTTTCATTATGAATACAATACTGGGGAAAAACCTACTAGACAATGAAATATTTGTTCTGGACAGGGCATCAGTCTATCACAGATGGACTCATCCCCACACAGTTGCACTCTTCTCTCACACGTTTCAGTTTGGAAAATGCTACTTCACCATATGTGGGAAAAAACACATGGATACAGGGACAACATACTGACTTCACAAAGAAGGCACTTTGGCTGGGAAATGAACCAGAAAATCTCACGCTGTGAAGCACCAATGATACTGTTTGCACCACTGCTTTCAAAGAATAAAAGTGTGACTGACAGTTGAAATAAGAGTAGCCAGACCTTTAGTCAATTATTAAAATTAATTCACACTAATCTACTTTCACCTACTAAAATGGTTATGGACAGAAGACTAAAAGGAAATCTAGTTGGTCAATCTTACTCTTACCCTAATACCTCCAAGTCACTTACACCAAGGACAAGTGTTTTGGAATCTCGTTCGCCCACAAGTCTGGTTTATAGACAGGCCTTACATCGGAGTAAGTCACTTACACAGACAGCAAGTCTTTTGGAATCAGGCCCCATTTCTGTTCAGATTCCAGAGACACGCAGAGAACTGAATTACCAGTCAGCCTTCTTAACCTCACTGTTACAAAAAATGCAAAGGACTGCACGTATGTATAACTTGCCTTATCTATTTAAATGTTGAAGCCAGAAAAGTATTAAAATCTAGAACTCTAAATAAAGGTATAGTGAGCTAGTTTGTAGAATGGTAGATCACAATTTGAAAAACAGCACCTGTAAACAGTTGTAAATCAACGAACCAAACACTAAACTAAAATAAAAACAACCAGTTTATAATATGTGCTCAAATCACCTGCTAAAGAAGCATGTTCCAAGATAATCTGCATTGATGTCTTGAATCTACTGACAAATTCTGTACACCAACACTGTATCTTTATGTGAGGAACAACGTCAACAGTCCACATAGCTAAGTCACTTCTAAAATCAACTAGTTTTTTGAAACTACAAAATGAGCTGCACACAGAGAGTTGCAAGCCATCTGTGAAGCACATCAGCCATTCTGAAGTGCGAGTAACAACTTCCTTATAAGCGATTACTTCAAAAGACATCACACATTGCTTACAACAAAGAAACAAAATCAATAATCAAGCAAGCAAAGCACAAACAGCAAGCATGGTTCAAAAGCCTACACATTTAATCAAAAACAGCAGGAAACATAAGCATCACAAGCATCTCAACAGGAAAAACAGTTTAGTAAATGAGAAACAGAGATGAGATGAGACTACATTGGACAGGTCGTAATATTCAAATACATCACCACTGACCTTTTTCTCTCTAACAGAGTCACTATCTAGAGGTACATTATATAGATAGCCAAGATACAATACTCTGTCAATCTTGTGCCAAAAATGTCATCAGACTGCTCATACTGCAGAATAATATCACAAAGATGGAACATAGAAAAGATTAGTAAAGCAGAAGTTAAAAAAATAGAAGTTGAAGTTATGTAGTGCCTGCGAAGTGAGAGATTTGATGTAGAAGATCTAACACAGGTTACATCACAGCAGGATGGAGTGAGTCCCTAAAGTAGGAAGATCAGGAAACATCTGAAGAAGAAATGTAGACATGGGAAAGAAAAAGAGATTTAATATGGTGTAATATTTATGCAAAGGAGAAAGCAAAACTAACCAATACAAAAACAGCATCACCAAAGATATTTGAGGAGAAACACAGGCAAAGGAACCGGACATAAAACTTTACAATACAAAAAATAAGAAGACAAAGAGGAAAAGTAAAAAAGCAGATTTATAATGGAGAAGTTAAATAAATAGAAACTGAGGTTATGGAACACCTGCAAAGTGAAGGATTCAGTGTAGAAAATCTAATTCAGAAAGCACCACAACAGGATAGAGTAATGGATATCCAAATTAAGGGGAAACTAGTGGAACAGGAAGCAATTGGTCAGGTGCCATTTGAAGATAATTTGGAGTCTTCCACAGGAAACCAGTATAAATGTTCACTTGAAGCTAGACAGCAAGGGAAGGAACAGGAAACTCTGATGCAGTCAATATTGAGGAGTGATAGGCCAGTGAGTTCCCATATGATAGAGCAACGGATGGCACAGGATGAAATTGAAGAAAATGTGCCACAGGAAGATGCTATAAAACCTTCTATAGAATGCCCACAGGAATTGGAAAACAAGGGATGTGCCTTCAGTTTGAAAGAAAATGAGCTAAAAGCAGAGTTGCTTGATTTAATAGACCAATATATATCAAGCTCAATTAAAGAAATAGACTGCAGAAGTTTAACAAAACCCAAAAAGTCAGAAGTCTGATAAAACAAATGAACACAGTAATTAGGACTGTCCATACAGATCCATGTGATATAACAGAAGTAAACAGTATATGTTACTGTGCGGCTAAATTAATAACTGATAAAGTTCTACCACAAGAAAACAAGGTAGTGAGGGAAAGGAAGGGGAGAAATCGAATACCATCATGGAAATATCAAATAGAGAAAACTATAAAGCAGTTAAGACAAGAAGTGTCATTGTTAGAAGACTATAGAAGAGGGAACAGATCAGCAAAAATAAGAAAGATAGCTGTGATAAAAGCAATGCACAGTACTAGAACAGACCAGGATCTATCATGCACTATCGCAAATAACAAACTAAAAATTTCAACACAGGCGGAAAAACTTAGAAGCTACGAAGATAAACATAAAGGAAAAGTACAAAATAAGCAATTTACTGATGACCCAAAAAAGTTTTACAGAGAATTGGGAAATAAGGTAAAAGGAATTGAAAGACTGCCAAAAAAAAAGAGGAAATAGATACATTTTGGAGAGTTATCTATGAAGATCCTGTGGAACATAAAAATGCTAAATGGATAGAAGAAGTTAAAGGAAGAATAAGAGGTTTAAAGGTACAGGATATGAAATAGGATGAAGTAACAGCCAGAGAGATTGAAACAAAGTTAAGAAAAGCCTCTAATTGGAAAACCCCAGGCCCAGATGCAGTACCTAACTTTTGTCTGAAAGTATTAACATCTTTGCACAGAAATTTTGCCACGATTAAGAACTATATATATGCGCACCCCGAACAGACACCAACCTGGTTAACAACAAGAAAAAAAAAATGCTCCTACTTAAGAGTGAACCTGCAAGCTAACCTAAAAATTACAGACCAATAACTTGCCTTCCAACAACGTATAAACTATACATGGGAATTGACGCCGACAGAGTTTATAGTAATTTAGAAGAAAACTCAATTATGGCAGTAGAAAAAAAGGGCAATAAACGAAAGTCATATGGAACAAAGGATCATTTTTTGTTAAATAAAGTCACAGTAGAGAACTGTAAAAAGGGGAAGAATCTAATTATGGCATGGATTGACTACAAAAAAGCATTTGATAGTACCCCACATTCACGGACAAGAGTCTGCTTAAAAATGTGTAAGATACCCTACACTGATCAGCTACATTACAGTGACCATGGAACAGTGGCAAACCACTTTGCAATTAAGCCATGATAAAGGGCAAATTATTATCCCAGGGATAAAAATTCAAAGGGGGATATTCCAGGGTGACTCTGTCAGTACTGCTACTCTGCCTTGCCCTTAACCCATTAAGCTGTCTACTTAATAGCTTAGGCCATGGCTATAATTTGGCTCCTAGAAAACAACAAAGTGTAAGGACTTCTCATCTTCTCGTTGCCGATGATTTAAAACTGTATAGCTCATCAGATGAGGAACTGAAAGCACAACTGCAAGCTGTCAAAAACTTTTTCAGATGATATAAGAATGTCATTTGGTCTTGATAAATGTGCAAAAGCAACCTTTATAGCAGGGGAAACTGCAACACCAGGAAAACATCAGTTTGGGACAAGAATGCGACATAAAAGAACTTGAGCAAGGAGGAGTGTATAAATATTTGGGAACTGATGAAGGATCAACAATAAAACAAGAACAAATGTGAATAAAACTTAGCAAAGAATACTTCAGAAGACTTAAATTAATCCTGAAAACAGCGCTGACATCTAGGAACAAATTCCAAGCTATAAACCAATTTGCTCTTCCTGTCCTAACTTACAGTTTTGGAGTGATTGACTGGCCCCAAAATGTGTTGGACAGATTAAATAGGAAAACAAAACGGGTGCTTCATGTTCACCAAATGATTTATAAAAATCAGTGCATCCCAAGATTATATATTCCCCATTCCGAAGGAGGGATGGGCCTCCTTGAAATTGATTACATGTACAGATCTGCAATCATGGGACTCCACACATACCTGCTGACCTCAAGAGCCAAACGAAGTGAAAGTTTTGAAACATAAGGAGAATAAATCTAAGATGACTTCTCTGCTTAATCTAACAGAAGCATATCGGCGTCAAGCAGGAATGGAAATAAAACCAGAATTAGAAGTCAGGCAGTAACTGAATGTGCTAAAAAAACAAAAGAAAGAATATAAGGTGAAAGAGCAGAGGAAAAGGCAAGAAATGTGGAAAATGCATAAATATAGTTGCAAGTACAGAAAACTTCTGGAAGAACCTCATGCTGATCAGAAACGAATGCAGGAATGGTTAAGGAGAGGTGAATTCAAACCAAGAGATGAAAGGTTAATATTGGTGGCCCAAGATAGTGAGCTGTGTACACGTTTGTTTACAAAGTCCATCGAACATGTGGAAGAAACAGACAAATGTTTTGTAAAATCGAATTGGAAACAGTTGCACACCTCGTTGCTGTTGTGACATACTAATGGCAGAAGGACTATATACTGAAAGGCATAATAATGTGGCAAGACTGTTGCACTGGGGATTGTGCAAACATTATGGTACTGAAGTGACTGAAAAACACTGGAAAAATGAGCCACTACATCACATGGGATCATCCATTACCAACAGTTCAAAAGATACATGCTAGAAAACCAGATATAGTGGTCCAAGAAAAGAAGACAAAAATAGCATTGATCATTGAAATTGCCACACCCAGTGACTACAGTGTCTTGCGTACAAAGAGACAAAGGCATAAAATATCAGGATTTGCAGGCAGAAACGAGATCATTGTGGAGGAATACCCAGACAGTTCTATTAGCAGTAGGAGCAACCGGTCTTATAAAAAAGAGTTTGCAATCGTATTTAGATATGCTACCAATACATGTAACTCCATACGAATTGCAAAAGGAGTCATAACTGGGCACATTGTGGGTGCTGGGAAGAGCACGACTAGGTAACATCAAAGAGTGAAACAATACTAATTTCATGAACTTTAAACGTACTTTGACTTAGGAATGGGGGCCCTTTCCTGTCATGGTATTAGAAACCCAAAAGATTTGGAGAAATTAAAAACAGAAAACATCTGGAAGCTTGGAAACATCTGGAAGCTTTGACTTTATACACTGCACCCACGTGTCATCAGTAATCAATAAGATGTTAAATGCCTTTAAGTCTTTAGTGTCACTCTTCTGTTTGTGAATGTCTGGATATATTATGAGCCTTCAGTAACACCGCAGCTCCTTTCCTGTAGTTGCTTTAAATGGCAGTAAATTTTTTTCCTTGTAATCTTTGATACAAACGGATTTGATTTCATACATAAAATGCTTAAATGGAGTAGAAGGAAGTAGCTCTTTTGACTTCAGAAATAACGTCTGTTTTCATTCAGAGCAGACAAAGATATGGGTCATTCAAATGCAGCTTATACTAGTACGTCATCTGCGTCTGCTAACAAATGTGGGAATATCCATTCTGGGCAATGACCCTTACATTTCTAAGTTCACAGACGGGAAAAGTCTCTGTGAACCTAGCTGTTGTCTAACGGACATATCCCTTACAGCTAAACCATGAACTGTGACCACTGCAAGACCCATTTCTGTGCAAAACTAGAGTTCAACAAACAAACATTATCTACTAGGTAAAGAGCAACTCCTATTGGTGTCTGTATCAAAAATCTGTTTCTGCTTGGCTCTGTGGCAAAGACAGATAAAGCATTTACTAGCCTAAAGGACTTACATTAAACTAGAAATTTTTGGGGTCTGGAAAAGCTGGAAAAAAGGGTGGAACAGAGTGGTCAACATTAGCTAATTCATCCAGGGGGGAGTAGTAGTTCTACTCATCTGCCCGCTCCCAAAATCAAAGGCATGTCGGCACTGAAAATTCAGAGCAGACTAGGAACATGGGTTTGGCACTACTAAACCATTAATAGAAGCTATTAATGAATGTAAGGGTGTGAGCATGAACACTCAAGAGAAGGCACTGTAAGTTCTTGGGGTGACACAAGAGCTCATGGTAGCCACCATGGGGGTTAGGGCCTAAAAACAGAAATGTTCTCATCTGCTGCATTTGGACATGCAAGTGAAGGCACAAAATCTTCCACTCCTGATGCCACCTCCAGTCAATTCTCATTCTTAAGCTGTGGAGTCCCCCCCATGCATGAAAGGAAAGCACTGCTCAAGATCGTCAGCAGGAAGAGTAACAACTGCCAGGCAAAGGGGGAGAAAAACACACAGAAAAAAATATGCTTTCTGGTTTACAACTTCTTTCAAGTATGGTAGATGCAAGTCAAATCTGGAGCTTAGCCTTCACAAGATGTTTTTGTTGGAGACAAATCTTTAGTTATTATCTAATAATCTTACTACTACCATTACAAACCATCAAAATACAGCAAATATTTAAGGGCAGATCCCCATAAGATAAGCAGCAGACATTTTAACAGTCACATTTTGAGAGTGACTAAACGGCATGCAGACCTCTGGCCAGCCAAAAGGCTCCACAAGTAAGCAATGCACCACACAGGGGCATATCTGAGGCACCCAATAAGCACCAATTTGTGAAGTGGAAAAATAATAATGTTTTGGCTGGGCTTAAATGGCACACCTCAGCTTCCTCTGGTGTTCCAGAGTTAAGATGCCAGTCCTCTAAAATTACATGACTTTCTCGTGAAGCTAAAAGTCCCTACTCCTACTAACGATACAAAACATATTTCTGTAGCTGAAGAAACAGTTATTTGGATCTAGCAAAGGGAAGTGGTAAAAGATCAATAGCTCCAAGAATAGACTGTTTTCAAATGAAACTGCATTAATCTGCCCCAAAACTGTTCACATCTTATTGTTAAAGATTATGACGGTGGAGTATATTTTCATATTTTCTGTGTTCCTAAAAAGTGACCTTTATAGCAGTGATCCCAAAGCCTGGAAATAATTCTACTGACAAAAATTTTTGAAATAAACAGTGACTATAAGGTATTATGTCTCATTCTGTCAAAAAGCCATCTTTACTAGTAGATGACCAATAACCATCTGGATTTATTCCTGCAACAAGACAGGAGAAAAATTACAGTATAATCTTCAGGTAAAATAGCGAAACAGTGTTGTGAAATCCCCATTGGGAAATCTTACCCTTGACATACTACCCAGATGTCTCCTCCCCCCAACATTCATTTCAGTATGAAGGCTGTAGTTGACACCAGCCCTTGTCTACTAACATCAGTGTACTTTGGTCAGCAAAATAAGCTTAGTTCCTCTCCCTTTTCATTTGAGCTAAATGAAGAATCACTACATAAATGGTTTGACTCATCCATGTCTATCCTTCTAGCTACCAGTGATAAATACAAATTATACAATGACCCCCCATTATTAATATTCCAAAACGTGCACGCTGATTGGTCAGCATGCATGTTGTAAATCAGACTTATACTAATGGAAAAAGGTCTGGTTGCCCGGACTTTTCCCATTAGTATAAGTCTTTTTTTTTTTTTTTTTTTTTACAGCAACGGAGAATGCAAGATCTCCGTTGCTGTTTAGACACTGTCTCGCTATGTTAAAGGAGTTTAACATAGCGCAACAGCTTTTAAAAAAGCAATGGAGATCTTCTGTTGCTTTTTTTAAAGCTGTCTCGCTATGTTAAACTCCTTTAACATAGCGAGACAGTTTGTAAAAAGCAACAGATATCTTGCTTTCTCCGTTGCTTCCACCCACAGCTCTGATGTACTGCGTAAGCATACTCATGCGCAGTACATCAGAACTGCTGCAGAATACCAGCAGCTGTGGAAGGGCAGCAAGGAGGCGTTATACAATGCCATTATTTAAGAAAAATAATTATTTTTTTTCCTAAATAATGTCATTGTATAATAGCAATAACCCACTTCTGGGTGTGGGTAATGCTGGATTTACCCATGGTTGGCTTTGTTTGGCCACTCTGGCTTCGCCCTCGTGACCAAACCACACCAACCGTGGGTAAATCCAGCATTACCCACACCCAGGCATGGGTTATTGCTATATTAATACCACTTAATTACAATGCCTTAATACTTTCATATAAACACCCAAAACATCCTTGCCACACCTTTGGCCGCCAGCCAGATTTGACTTCTTCAGATATAAAATTTAACACGGTCAGTCAGAGCTTCTTTCCATCCACACATTAAGAAGGACTTGTACATTATCTTCTTTAAGAAGAGGAGAATCATTCGGGTGCCGGTATACTGGTAAGTTAACTCCCTGTCCCCAATGCCACATGAAGAAGAATTTCAAAATACTTAGAAACACTTCTTAAGACTCTCCTTCAATCAGTATATGGACTGTTAGCATTCTCTTCATTTCCTTTACTAAAAATCTGTTCCCAATTACATAACTTCAAGCCAGTTCCCCTCTTATTTAAAGCTACTCCCTATCCAAAGCTGTCCCAATGAGCTCATCTGATTAAAATGAAACAAGGCTGCACATTCAGATTTAAAGCATGTTGCTTGGAAGCAGAGTTAAAGGACTGAAGGTTATACTAAATTATGCAGCTCATAACAGCAATTTACAGAGACAGAGCAAAATCACAGTATGATAAGCAGTTCTACTTAGGATTCTTACAATACCACTTAGCCCCAAGATAAGGGGAAATTAATGATACCCACTCTAAAACAACTACTGACATCAATAATAAAATTATCAGAAGCTCCCTTTAAAAACTTCCTCATTCTTATGCTTCACTAGAAAGACTAGATAATTTGATTATTTTGCAAATGTGATTCAAGCTTTTCATTACCTTAGCTCAGCAACGGGTTCATAGGTTATTATCAGGCTAACTACACAAGAGCCTACAAGCCTAGCCAATAATACCCAGGAAATGACAATATTATATCTTAATTTCCCAGACATGGGATGGGATAGTATTCGGGTAGTGGGTCTTTGGGTGTTTAAACCCAGAGGCAGTTTACAGACTGCCTCTGTCCATAATGGACATGGACAATGCCCCGGGAAATAATTTATGGTTCCCCATCCATTTCTCCAAATTCTTTCTGAACAGAGTGACGGATGGGCTTTGTTTTACAAAGATGGGAAATTTATTCCATAGATGAGGTAGCCTTTGGGATACGAATCTCTCTTTCCAGAAAGTTCTATTGGAGTCACAAATATGATTCAGGTCCAAGGAATGCACAGCCCTTCTATAATTTTTCTTGCGAATATGTAACATTTTCATCAGTGCTGGATCAGAGAAAGCCCTGTAGGTCAGGAACAAGTCACCTCTCAAGAAACAGTATGAGACACAGTAAAGGGATAGGAACCTTTAGTCAGTCCACATAAGACACGTCTTACACTTTGTATTTTTTTAGTGAGAAACCTCTAGGGGCCGGCTCCAATTGGTGTAAGTGTGTGGCAAGGAACATGCGGAAGGGAGCATTGTACTCTACTATGGGCCTGATGAAGGCAGGGTACAATGGCCCTATGACTTTCTTTAACCTTGATGCAATGCCTATAGTAATAAGTTGATCCACAGAGAAGGATTTCACTACCATAGATACCTGGGGGTCAAAGTTTAGGTTACTATCCATCTGTGATCCTAGATCCCTCACCACTGGGTTGTCATTTTTAGGCCTATTTGTAGGATGTCAGTATCGTTTGGTGAACTGATGACGAATCTCAGCTTACAGTTATTAGTGAACTTGGTGAGCCAAAGCCCCAGAGATTGGCCTTCACTTCAGAGTAGTATATACCAAGCAGGAGAGGTCGCAACACTGAGTCTTGTGGGACACCACTAGTAACAAATCGAGACAAAACACAAATGCCCAGTGATTCCTTGACTAAGTCAATACAAATGCCTTTGACCAGGACCAGCTGGTCGACACCCTCACAAGAGGTGATAATATCTTGGAATTGGTATTAACCAACATGTGTAAACATTGCAGCATCCCTACAGTGTCGTACTCCTTGGTAAGATCTGACCACAAAGCAGTCACTTTCAAAGTCACCATCCCTCCCCCCAGCTATGGTCAAACAAAAAAACTTCTCCAAAGCTGATTAAAGCCTCCTGAAGGAACAGCTTCACAGCCCCCTCTCCCTCCACAGGAACTGACACATATGTCCAAACCTACACCAAAGTACTATACGGGCATCTACATACCTGCATGGAATCAGGAATACCTGACAGGACAAAATCTTTCTCCTCAAGGAAAAGTAAACCTATCTGGTGGACATCTGCTATAAATAAACTCTATAATAAAAGGAAAAAACTGCTGTCCAGGACCAAGGAGCAGATGCTTAATTAAAAGTAATCTCTCCTTAGCCTGAACAAGCAATTAAGAGCACTAGTGAAATCCTCCAAAGCAAACTTCGAGTCAAAACTTGCCACAACTACTAAAGACAATCATAAGGCCTTCTTTGTATATGTCCGCAATCTCAAAGGAAGCACTCGGATCTGCTCAGAACTGGTGGTTAAGGACGCCACATACACAAATGCCATGGATACAGCCAACCTGCTGGCAGACAGATTCAGTGAAAACTTCACTCCTCTGTCCCCACCCCATCAGTAAATCAGGACATCCCCAGCACCTGCCTCCCTCCCCTTATCTGTAGGGAGCAAATCATCTACTCAGTCTCATACAGACTCCTCAGAGAAGACCTCTGTCTGGCAGACAAAGCAATCTCAGACCCCACCTTGAGGGGACTGCTGCATATCAGCAAGTCAAGCTCCACTCGAATAACCCACACACATGAACTCAACCTGGTATCTGACATCAACAGGACTTGCTGGCGGGACAGATGTGTGTCCCAGAGACTCTCCTTTCTGTGGAACAGACTCCCTTCTCCACGTCAGGCAGAATACCTCATTAACCCTTTTTAAGCGCAACCTGGATAACTGGATGGGGAACAGAAAATACACACCCCTGGATGGGGAACAGAATATACACACCCCTGGGATTCCACCTGTGTCCCTGCTGGACAGGGGTACTGGGTGCTGACTTTTTCAGAACATGGGCTAAATTCTTGGCTAGGTTTTTAAGGGCCTCAGGACCAATAGCCTAGTAACTTCCTTTGATCCTATAACAGGTTACTTATTGGAAGTGAATTCACCTATCTGGACAACATGTGTCCTGTCAGTGAATCAGTCTGCTATCTACCTAATGATTTACAGGTTTATGCCCAATACAATATCTATGATCCATATCTATGATCCATGAGTGAGGGACTGTGTCGAAAGCTTTGGCCAGGTCTAGATAAGTGGTGTGCACTGTTTTACTGTCATTCATGGCCCTGGTGATTTCTTGAAAAAACTCCAGCAGACTGACCAGGTAAGACCTCCCTTTGACAAAGTCAAATTGGGTCTGGTCCAGTGTTTGCAGATATCCTATGTCATTACTGATCAGGTCCATGATCAGTCTCTCCATGGCCTTGCAGACAAGACGGGTCAAGAATATGGGCCTGTAGTTTCCTGGGTCAGCTGATTGCCTGCCCCCCACCCCATGCAGAGGGAAGACTGTTGCAGTACTCCATTATGTTATGATAAAGTAAGTCCAGAGGCTGCAGTTAAAGAGGGTTTATAATGGCCCTGATAGATCCTGTTTTAATTTATTTAAGAAGCATCCTGGAATGTTGTCAGGACCCATGGAGGAAGCATCCTGGAATGTCGTCAGGACCCATGGAGGCTGTGCTTTTGGCTTTAGCGAGTACAGCAAGAACCTCTTCCCTTCCAATGATAGGTAGGGGATATTTGTGGGCATTTCTTTCAGTGTAGTAGGAGGTGATGGGAGAAGACATTTGAACTGAACTTGTTAGCCAGCAGGTTTGCTTTAGTTTCAGGCTGGGTGTAAGTGTTGCCATTCATGATTAAACTGGCACACTGCTGAGAGTTTCCTCTGAGGTTATGAACATAATTAAAAAAAAAAAAAACTTCTGTTTATCTTTCACCTGGGAAGCTACCTGTGCCTTGCAACTTGCTTTGGCAGATTTGACCACCTCTCTAATTTGTGTTTAGACTGCTGAGTGTCTTTTTGCATTGTTCTGTCTGTTCCTTCTTGGCTTTGGAGAGATTTTTTTTTCCTTTTGTTGAATAGCCTATTTATGTTAGGGTATCCACCATGGTGGTTTATTTTTACCAGTAATCATAGATTTGACTGCCTTCTCTATACAGCTATGAAGGTGGTTGTACAGTGTTTTTGTGTACAGCACACAGTAGGTCTCAGTGTCATCTGGGTTCAGAAGAGCTTGGAAGTTTAATAAGCTGTCAGTTACTTTGACGTAATTGGCCTTAGCAAAGTCCTTAACAGGTTTGGAGCTTGACTGGGGGTCTAGGTTAGTTTTAATACTAAAAAGATCATTTTGTGGTCAGATCTTACCAGGGAGGAGTTAATGCACAGGAAAGAGCAGCATCCCCCCATGTTCATGAGTACCAGGTCTAGGATATTTGTACCTCCAGTTGGGGAGCGAACTAGTTGCTCCACGGTGCTTGCATTGAAGAAGTCCAAAAACCACTGAGCAAATTAATTATGGGTCGTATAAGTTTCTCAGTTTATGGAGAGATAGTTGAAGTCACCCATAAGTATGGTGTTAGGTTGAATGTTAAGAGATTCAAGTAGGTTTAGGTAGGAGATGTGATTTTTACATAATCATGTTAGGGGATCTGTAGCTAGCAAAGATATGATTGGGGGTCGCACCTATAGTTAATTGGGAATGGTGCAGCTCAAGCAAGTCAGATTGTTGGACCAGTCTAGCAGTGTACTTGCCCATTATTGTTTTATCCCGAGCTGAGGGGGATTAGAATGTTTGAAAGGCATTGGAGCCTTTGATAGCCAGGAGGGTGCTAGCCACTGTTTTGAACCATGTTTGCATGAATGCACATATGTCTGCATTTTCCAGGGTGAGTAGTGCTTCCAGTGAGTGCAGTGTTTTTTTTTTTTTTTTTTTTTTTTTGTTTTTTTTTTAATTTAAACTCCTAGCACTGAGCAGCAGTACCTTTAGGTGGTTGTGAGGGTTTAACTTGACACAGCCTAAAAAAGGCACTATGGGATAAAATATTTGCCAGTATCTGGAAGCCAAGTGGTGACAAGTGCAAACCATCTCTGGCAAATCATTGTGGTTTGTCGATCATGTCTCCCCATGCTGACAGATATTAGATCTCCTTGTGACACCAGATATTAAGTCAATTGTTGAAGTAAATTATTTTTTGCTGGTACTGTGGCATCATCACTGGTGAAGGCAGGATGCTATTCAAGGCTAGATTCATACATGCCTGGGACACGTATTCAGAGAGCTCCATCATGTCTCTCTTCATATAGTCCAATGAGGTAGGTCTTAGGTCATCTACACCCACAATTACCATATCATATTGGTACTTGTGGTTTAAAGACCTAAGTGCATGTATGGTCTGGCAGATCCTGGCTGTAGACAGACAGCTCACTGTGATCTCCTCCTTGTTTAGCCTGGTAAGGGGGACATCAGTATGTCTTTCAATGAAATCCCCAATAACTAGAATGTCAGGTTGTGTGGTATGTTGCCTTATGGGCTAGGAAGCAGGACTAGTATGATTTTCAGAGTTGTGTTGTGTGAGGCACTGTCTTTTTTGATTGTGTGTGGGGCTTTTAGGAAGTCTTGGGGGTTTGGGCATATTACATGCGAGTATCTCCACATATGTGGGTCTATGTGTGTTCCTTAATGTTGGTAGTGAGTGTTTTGAGTGTAACACTGACAACCTGGTTTGCATTTTTCATGTGCGCATGCGACAACTTTGCCTCCAAAGACACTATCTATCTACATCTCTCACATACTGCGTTTGCTGTTCTAAAATTAAGTGGTTAGTTTGTGTACAGATAAAACACTAAAATATCCTTAGGAGTCACCCAACATGTTTTCTTTCAGTCACCTATAGAAAAGATCCAAAACCTCCTTTGGGCCCATCATGTTTTTTTAACTCAAGAATTTCAAGACAGATGCTCATAAAACAGCCTAATTATCACAACCTATCTGTATTTGCCAAGTCTATCACTGCAGCTAAATGTAAGATGTTGTTCCTTTCGAAATTAAGTGGACATTAGCTAGACTACTGAAGCCATCTGATACAGTACTCCCTAAGGGATTCTTCCTGGCCTTCGGTGTTTCCTGCAACAACAACTTTTTGTAGGATAATTTTGGTACAGGTTGGGACGCCCCTCCTCTGGGCCAGTAATCAAGGAGCCTAAATCCTCACCACCGTCACTGGTGAGGGATATTTACTTGGAACAAAAACAGATACACACAGTATTTCCAGATGCAGCTCTCTGCATCAAGCACAATTTCCCTTAAGAGCACACAGGGAACACTCTCAGTCTGGAGTCTGGGTTTCAATCTCTCTCCAAACCCCCAATAAGACTCCTCACTGATACAGCTGTAGAGGTGAGTCCTCAGCCAAGTGTTCAAGCCAAGTCCTCCAACACCCTCTCTGTGAAACCAGTGATCTGTGTTCCTGCTCCAAACAGCTGACACACACACACACACACACACACACACACACACACACACACACACACACACACTCACTCACACACTCACACACTCACACACTCACACACTCACACACTCACACACTCACACACTCACAATATATTTAATAATAAATAATAAAAAACAAACATCTAATTACAATAAACACCATAGTTTCAATCACAGGAAATATGAAAATAACACAGATGAATAGCTTCACACAGATACAGAAAAACATCACTTAACATATATATATATATATATATATATATATATATATATATATATATATATATATATATATATATATACCAACTCCGAGATCACACTACAGTGAGGAAAGAGTAAGTATTGCAATCTTCAGTGTACCGCAATCTCGCAAAAAACACTTTGAGGTCCGGCATTTTCGCTCTTTAGAGCATTCAACATTTTAATTACTTGTTGTTCTGATATATACCCTGTCAATAACTGTAGTAAGAATCTTTGTGTTCAACATCTTTGTATCATGTATAGTAAGGGTTAAAATGTGAAATTGCATTGCGTGCATTGCGTGCAAAGAAGCAAGTTAAAATAAGCTGTTTTTCTTGTAAAGAATTTGCTGACCAAAGAGGAATGCACAGATGTTACCTTGGTCCAGGCACAAACTTATCTTGTGACTGACCTCTGACCATCTAAGGCTCCAGTATGTGAATTTATAGCCTTGACTGAAATTCCTTGTCTAGTAACCAGCTACTGTGTACGTGCAGAGAAGGGTATAAAAACCCATGTGAAGTGTACAGAAATTAGACTTCTGACATACCATGTACTTTGTAGCATGTCTCCATGTATGTAAAATAAACCTTTTTGCTTATTTTTATCTGCGTGATTCTTCCAGTATATATTAAGAGTACAAAATCTTTTGACATTTCTGGCGCCCAAGAACGTGGGGCCACCTCTTCACGGTACGAATCGCATAAGAGGGACTGAAAAACCTGTACAGGAGGGGAGAACGAATCTCGGGCTCCCTTGAACGGAAAGACCTCTGATGAAGAAGTCGTAAGTAGAGGTCAGTCACTCTTAGATTCGATCCGTGGGACGGTGACGAACGGGGCGGAAGATCCGCAGTAAGGTAAGCTTTTACATTTATAAAAGTACTTTTTTTAAGGGACTAGTCATAAAGGAATTTCTTTTGTTTAAATTTTACAAAAGACCGGTAGAGATCTCAGGAAAAGGAAACAGTTTTTCTTTTAAATAAGAAAAATGGGAATAGGAAGCAGTTGTTGTGCTAGTAAGGGCTGCTTAAATAAAAGGACTGAAGATGAGGAATATATGTTTAAATTACATCCAAGAAAAAAAAAAAAAAAAAAAACTTAAAATACATAAAAAATGAAAGACAAATTATGGATTTAGTGGTAACTTAAATAGATCAGAATGTCAAAATTTGGTGAGAGATCTGCGTAGGGACGCAGGAGGCAAAGTTAAAAATCAAGTAAAAGTGGGATTCCCTCAAGCACAGAAATGGTTAAAAGAAGCTAATAAGAGGCATAGGGAACAATTTTCAAATAAGGAAAGTGGTGGCTCGAGTGCAAAAAGGTGCATTTTTTGTCCATAAAAAAGATGACGAGACATCTGTTGTCTGTCGTAAACCGACAGCCCCACCCTAGTATCCAGAAGTCCCTAAAGAAATGGTCGGTCCACCCCAGTATCAGGAAAAAGAAGCAGAAAATCAAGAAAAGGTGCCCTCCGTAGTTTTACAGGAGGCAGAGAAGCAGGGAAAAAAACCCTCCGTAGTTTTACAAAAACAAGCAGAGGAGACTCTGGAACTACGTAACCGTAGTATAGACAAATCAGAGTAAAGACAAAAAGAAGCTAAAGTACATACCCTGTCCACAGACTCATATCCCCTTACATGCAGAAAAATATCTTGAAGAAAAGAGAAGAAAACAGGCTCAAACCTTTACGGTGAGCGCGGATGAAACACTTATGTTAATGTAAGCTCCGTCCAACAGAGGTAGAGGAAGGGGACGGGGTAGAGGCAGAGGGAGAGGGAATGTAGGACATTTTGAAGATTACGAAGGCAGACAAAAGAGGGGGGAATGTTTTAAATGCAGTAAGAAGGGGCATTTTGCAAGAGATTGCCGGAATCCCGGGAAATCCGCTGCTGCTCCAGATCATGGTTCAGCATGACTATATGATGGCAGCACGGACGAACCGGACCCAGGTGCTGAGGTCGACTGGCAAGAGTCAGTAATACAGAATGAGGATGATTTTGAGGATGTGAATAAAGAAGGTAAAAGGGAATGTGCAGGATGTGAACATGAGATAACTGATTTTTTCAGAAAAAGGTGAATATCAGGTTGTTAGCCTGACAGCTCTAGCTACGACTATGCAGTTAGAAGTGCAACCGGTAATCATATTACAGGTTGAAGGGAGGGACATAGAATTTCTATGCGACTCAGGGGTTTCTAGGACCTTATTGAAACACACTGCAGTGCCGTCCAATGTGACTACTGATGACTATGTATTAGTCAAAGCGGCCGACGGCCGCATTTATAAGGAACCTTTGTCTAAACCTTTATGGTTTACGGACCCTGAAACTAATCAAACTATTAGACTTCGGGTGATTGTCTCCCGGATTTGCCCTGTCAACCTATTAGGAAGGGATTTGATGCATGTTTTTGGGATAGCAGCGGTACCAACTACATCAGGAATCTTGGCTAAGCATATGAAAATCCAGGATGAAATGTTGCAGGTAGGGCAAGGGGATTTACATTACTGGTATAGTAATGATCTTATTGAAACAGGACCACAAAGCGTGGCCAATGAGTTAACTAACCTAGCTTTGAGCAAATATAGTACGGCTATTCAGTTACCAGAGGCTGCCAAACAACTACACTGTACAATGTATTACAGGAAAAATGTGGGACCTGATCCCAAGTATGAGGAACAATTTTTTAAACACAAGGTGACCAGGATCCTATTACAAAATCTTTATTGGGACAGGGCAGGGAACTCCACAGTTACTTGTAGTCTCACAAGAGACATGCAAAAGCTTTTTCAAAATGCCTCAATCCCACATGTATCTGTGACTAGGGAAGAACAAACGGCATGGTATATAGTTGGGAAAAAAGTTACCGATTGGTCCAAGATGACACCGGAACAGCTGGCAGGTAAGGGGGTTCAGGTACAGAAGTTAAATTGGGTGACCCAGGCCAGACCAACGGTACATCTTCGAGAAGATCGGTTAACACCGACAGGAGGCATGCCATCCTGACTATGCTTTCTGACCCCACAAGAAGAATTGAAACTACAGTCAGTACCAAAATCCTTATGGTCCCTAGCACAGCACGACATTGGGCTAATGAAAACAGCAGGACAGGTTAAAATAACTCCAAAATCCGATTTTAGACCTCATAAGCGCCAGTATCCATTAAGTAAAAAGGCAGAATAAGGCATTTTTCCAGTGATCGCGGCACTACTGAGAGCTGGGGTTTTAATTCCATGTACAGATTCACCGTGTAACACACCCTTGTTCCCAGTAAGGAAACCGGACGGGACATGGAGAACGGTACAGGATCTGCAGGCTGTAAATGCTGCTGTAGTGCCAAGGGCTCCTGTGGTCCCAGATCCATCTGTTTTGTTAAATGATATCCTTCCACGGATAAGTATTTTTCTGTTATTGACATTAGTAACGCATTCTTTTCTATTCCCCTACAGGAAGATAGTAGGTTTTGGTTCGCATTTACGTTTATGAGCAAGCGGTACACTTACACACGACTGCCGCAGGGATATTGTGAAAGCCCTACAATCTTTTCGCAAGAAATGTCGACAAACCTGGCACAGTTTCAACCAGAGCATGGCTGTCATCTACTATTGTACGTGGACGACATCTTACTGGCTGCACCCACAGAGGCTGTCTGTGAGTCCGAAACCATTTGGTTATTGCATTTTTTGGCGAAAGAGGGACATAAGGTAAATAAATCTAAATTACAATTTTGTAAAACTGAAGTACAGTATCTAGGCTATACCATTTCAATTGCTGGTAGACAACTAGATAACTGTAGAAAAGAAGCCATTTTACAGGCACCAATGCCCAGCACAAAAAAAGAAATGATGTCATTTTTAGGAATAACAAATATTTGTCGTAGTTGGATTCCCAACTATGCAGAGGAAGTAAGTCCACTTTCGGAACTTATTTTCGCACTTCCCATGGCAGCACATGACGCACTGCAATGGACGGATAAGGCAATACAGGCATTTACTAGGGTAAAACAATTGATAGCAGGATCTGCAACACGTAGCTTCCCTGACTATACAAAACCCTTTGTTCAGACAGTAGATTGTAAGCAGGGCTTTATGACATCGGTTCTGTTGCAAACCTATGGGGATACGTTGAGACCATTAGCTTTTTATTCCAGTACATTAGACACAGTGGCACGATCTTTGCCACACTGTGTACAGGCAGTAGTCGCAGCCGCACAGGCTGTGCAAGCGTGTGCGAACCTGGTTTTGTTTCATGACCTTACCTTATGAGTACTGCACTTTGTCGCGGTAATACTACTACAGGATAAAGTCACCTTTCTCTCTCCTAGCAGACACTTATCCTGCATGACAACGTTACTATCACAACCACACATGACCATTGAGCGATGCACCACTCTTAATCCAGCCACGCTGTTACCTACAGCTGACGATGGTGCCCCTCACGTGTGTTTAGATTTGATACACTCTAATGTCTTACCAAGACCAGACCATAAGTACCAACCTTTGGCAAATTCAGATTGGACCCTGTTTGTAGATGGGTCAGCATGTAAAAATGAGGCAGGTATTACACAACTGGGTTATGCGGTCACAACTGAGACTACGGTACTAGAGGCAAGACCCCTCCCCAGGAACCTGTCCGCACAAGCGGCCAAATTGATTGCTTTGTCCAGAGCATGCACCATTTCCAAGGATAAGGCAGTTACTATCTACACAGATAGTCAGTATGCTTTTTCCACGGTCCATGTCTTCGCACAGCAATGGAAAAATAGGGGAATGGTTACGGCCTCAGGAAAGGAAATAACCCACAAGGATTTAATCCTTAGCCTCTTACAAGCTGTCCAACTGCCACGGGGACTGGCCATCTGCAAGTGTGCAGCGCACACGAATGCCAAGGATCCAGTACTACTTGGAAATGCACTGACTAACAAAGCTGCAAAAAGTGTAGCCTTAACCCCGACTTTTGCACTCGAGACCACACAGAAGGAACTTCACCCTACAGATAAATTTGATCTACAAACTTTACAGGTAATGCAGGAACTTAGTACAGTTCAGGAAAAACAGCGATGGATTAAATATGGGGCTATTCAAAAGCAGGGAGTTTTTGTAGGTCCAAATGATAAGTATGTCTTGCCAACAAACCTTTTTAGGTATGCCACATTAGTGACGCATGGCCCATCTTATCTGGGCCCTGCTGCTATGGTTCAAATGATCCAGCAAATTTTCTGGACCAAGGGCTTTATAGCATACGCTAAACGATTTGTTTATCGTGCCTGCTTTGTGCACGATACCATGGTGGTGGGGTGCATTTCACCCCAGCAGCTTTTCCGCTACCTCCGTATCCATTTCACACAATCTGCATGAATTTTATTGAACTAACTCCTTTTCAACAGAAGCGATTTGTGTTAGTCATTATTGACGCTTTTACAAAATGGGTTGAAGCGTTTCCGGTAGCACACCCAGATGCACTGTCGGTAGCCAAGGCCCTTACAAATAACATTATCCCTCATTTTGGGCTACCCACACACATCTATTCTGATAATGGCACACATTTCGTAAACCAAGTTATTCAAAAGCTGGCCGCCGTTTTTCAGATCGAGTTAAACCATCACTGTGCCTACCACCCACAGTCAGCAGGATTGGTTGAACGCCATAATGGCATTCTCAAAGGCAAGTTACGTAAACTCATGGCCGAGACACATCAGTCTTGGATAAACTGCTTACCTCTGGCACTCCTATCCATGCGTACCACTCCCACATCAAAAGGGGTCACACCATTTGAACTATTATACGGGAGACCTTATTACGTCCCGCAGTGGCAAAATCTTTTGCCTGCGGAACGTGAGGGGGGTGAAGAGATAGCAGATTACATGAGGAAATTGCTGACCAGAACTAACACTTCTTTAACGAATGATTGCTTTTCAGATTAGAAGAACAACAGGATCCTGGAAGTGAAACCCGGGAACTGGGTTTGGGTTAAAATTGTCAAGAGGAAGACGTGGGTCTCCCCCAAGTGGGATGGCCCATACCAGGTATTGATTGCAACACCCACAGCAGTCCGAATAAAAGAACGAACATCGTTGATCCATTTAACACATTGTAAACTGGTAAAATAGTTTGAACTGGACAAAACTTGAGTTCCCCTGAGGAACACTGATTGGTAATAGTTTTGTTTTGTATGAATATCTGACTATCGTAGCAATGCAGAGAAATACTGGAAGGGAGCAGCCCTTCCCACAAAAGCATTCCAAAATAATTTTGTTATTAATAAGTGTGATTGTTACTTTTCTGTTTTGGTCGTTTTTATTTTCAAACAAGACTAGCCAAGTAAAGAGAGATGATGCATATGCTCTATCTTTTAATATTTCAAATTGTTGGATATGCACGGCTATCCCTACTGTACATGGTGGTCTAATGTTAGGTACAGCCCCTTTGGGGGCAAATGATACATGGACTAATTTACTATTTGAAACTTCAAATGTAGCCTTAAAGGACAAAATAGCATTACCCCTCATGAGTCGCCAGAATGGAACTGTATGTTTTCAAAGAGTTGGCAAGATTAAGGTTGGATGGAGTCAGTGTAATGTAACAATAATTCATAACTGTACAATAGATGGGCACTGTGCAACGAGTTTCAAGCCTATAAGAGTGCTTGTTAATAGTACAGGGCTTATTAATGGCACAAGTTTCTTTGAAAAAATGTTATCTGTGTATGATCCTTTGTTTAAAGGGCTGCAAGACAAAGGAAATCACTCTGTTCCAGTCAATATTACACTTAAAGTAAATGATTGTTATTTTATCTGTGGTAGAAAAGCATACAAATGGTTACCGAGGAATTGGTCAGGCAGTTGCTTTTTGGGTTATTTAGCACCAGCTATAAGACATACATTTTCTCTTCCCCAAGGTAAAATACGAAATGCACGTGCTGTTAATAAACCTGTTAATCCCATAGGTAACGTTGATGCATCCTGGATCTATCAACACGATTTGGCCCATAGTAGCAGCAAGGGGCTATCACACATGGACTTGGGCGATGATGTTATTTCCTGGGCTGGTATTCTTCCAGCGTATGGGACAGTAAAATCCATTTGGGAGCTCAGAAAACTGTTAAAAACCCTGAGCAAAGCAACTTTTTCTGTGCTAGAATCGGTGACGGATGAGTTAACTGCAATGAGGACTGTAGTATTGCAGAATCGTATGGCGCTCGACTTCCCCCTAACGGCGAAAGGAGGTACTTGCGAGTGTTGTCCGTTCATTACAGACAACGAATATGACATTAACAGCCATCTGGAGATCCTACAACAAGTTTCTGAACTTACAAAACCAGGACAGAATCCATTAACTGACTTTTTCCAAAATTGGTTTGGAAATTGGGGAACAGTACTTATGAATGTCTTAATTGCTATATGTGTTGGTGCCATTATATTCCTACTGTTGGGTTGTTGTTGCATTCCTTGCATCCGAATGATAATATCAAGTGTATTGTCTGCCAATGCAACTAAAGCTTATTATTCTGAATATACAGAACACGAGTCATACGAAAAACTGCATGTATTACTTATGATACAAAGTGTTGTATGGGGGAAAATGTAGTAAGAATCTTTGTGTTCAACATCTTTGTATCATGTATAGTAAGGGTTAAAATGTGAAATTGCATTGCGTGCAAAGAAGCAAGTTAAAATAAGCTGTTTTTCTTGTAAAGAATTTGCTGACCAAAGAGGAATGCACAGATGTTACCTTGGTCCAGGCACAAGCTTATCTTGTGACTGACCTCTGACCATCTAAGGCTCCAGTATGTGAATTTATAGCCTTGACTTAAATTCCTTGTCTAGTAACCAGCTACTGTGTACGTGCAGAGAAGGGTATAAAAACCCATGTGAAGTGTACAGAAATTAGACTGCTGACATACCATGTACTTTGTAGCATGTCTCCATGCATGTAAAGTAAACCTTTTTGCTTATTTTTATCTGCGTGATTCTTCCAGTATATGTTGAGTACAAAATCTTTTGACAATAACACATACACATAGAGCTTTGCTAACATCAATTGCAGCTTCTGAAAGTCATAAATCAATTTCAAACTTCCACCCTTCCAGAATAGCAATTAGTTCACTGCTAAAGACAATACAGAAGGCTTCCTAGTACAGACTGTTATGGCTTATATCAATTAATTTAATTTCAAACTATTTTTTCAAAATTAGCTGGACTGAGATTAACTTCTCTTCCAGTATCCCCTGCTACAATGTATTCATTTCAACAGTTACCATGCAGTCTGACATACAGGTAGAAGTCTTTTTCTGTTCAGCAGATTGATGATTGTTTTATATGTTAATTGGTCACAGGATAGGTGTGTTAAGGGGGTTCATTTGATTGGCTAATGGTTATATAAAAGTAGTGCGTGTTGAAAATTCATTGTTCTGGTGAAGTTTTGGAGATTCCCAGACAAAAGCGCTTAGCCTGTTTTAGATTATCCATTTTTATGCCTTTTTTGCGGTTTTACTGCTTGGATTTTTAATAAAGTAGTCCGTACTCTCCTTGTTGGTGCTTTTGTTTTCTTTTGGCGACTGTTCGGTCTTAGGTGATTATTGGTTGTGTTGGGCACCACGGCTGATAGAGCAGAACTGGCTTTGACATGAGAAGAATGTAATGTGGACAACGGGGCAGAGAACGGAAACAACGGGGCAGAGAACGGAAACATATCGGTATCAAAAAATGAGATTAATAGGCTCATTGACTAATTAACTCAAACAGCAGCTATGTTGTTGTATGTTGTATCTTTCGGCTTTTCCCGGTGAGGGGTCGCCACAGCGGAACTCCGGTCCGCTAATGATTGGCAGTAGATTTTTAAGTACCGAGTTGCCAGCCCTGATGCACAACCTTCAACGAAGGTACGCCCATTCACGCATATCCCCACACAGAAGACACTTTAGCTGAGAATCGAACAGAACAACTTCATACTGTGAGGCGACAACGCTACCGCAGCACCACCACCGCAGTCGGCTATTTTGAGTTCTGGTGCTTCGGGGTTGCCTGAAAACCAGCAGCAACTTTTTGGAGTAGTGTCGAGCCACTCAAAAAGTACATAGAAGAGAGGATCAGTGGGAGGCGTGGAGGACTCGTCACAAGCAGTTATAGTACAGTGGAGCCTCATTTTCAGCGGCAAAGTAATGAGACTGTCAATTTTCTAAGTCTTAACAATGCCATGAACACACAAATGAGCAGTGAGAATTTTACCTTTGAAGTTTGGACTGGTAAAAGGTTCAACTTTGTTGAAAATGTAACTTTGTTGAAAATGATTTACCTACCAATAAGACTTTTTTGGACATGATAAAAGCTTTTAAAGAATTTATTGGTTCTGCGGAATACACCAATGGAAACTGATTATTTAAATTAATGTATTTTAGTAAGAAGAGTTCTGAAAGGGCTCCGTTTTGTTAAATATCCAAATAATGTTGAACCTAACAGTGCTTTCCACAAAGAACTTGTAGAACTATTTAATAATTTTGGTGTTGGGATGATGAACTTGATGGTTTGAAACTACGAACTGAAGAGGGAGAAATTACTTAATGACATCAATGTTTTAAATAAAAAAATTGTTTCAGATTTAATGTTCAATGTAGAAAAAGCAAAGTACGTGAATGTTTTTATTGATGTTGGCGCACACTGTAATAATATTTTTAATAGAAAACTGAAAAAAAATGCAAAGGGATTTGACTGAATACCGGGAAGGGAAAGTATACCCACCACCCAGGGGTACACCTATTAATGGGGTTGAAATTAGTAGAATGGTTACAAACCCTGAATTAAATGAGGAAGATGTTAATGATATAGAGGTTCCCTTTTCCCCTTTAGAGATTCCCCCTTTAAGAAGAAGCAAACTTTTAGCACAAAAACGGGTGCTGAACAATTATGGCAACACCAGAAGTTACAGCCATCAATACCCAAACGACAGGGAGGAAGGGGAAGAGGACGAGGAAAGAATTATCAAAAGCTGAACTTTCACAGGGATTACCAGTGGAATTAGGAACAGAGACAGGTGTGGTGGATGAAGCCATTACGATTTCTCACTCTGGAATTCAGAACAGATTAGGTAATTTTAATATTTTCAATTATACGGACTTGAAAATTAACAAAACCCATTTTGAACTATTTATCAAAGGCTTCCAGTTTGTACCAGCTAGACCTTTATGACTGGTCAACACTTTTATTGACTTGAAATTGTTTTTACACAAAATAAATTTTAATTTTGTTTAAAAGACAGAAAGGATTATTATAATGAATTAAGGAGAAAAATATCTTTAACCCACCCCTTCATCCTGCTTTAAAACTATTTGAGGAACTAGTAGAACGTGACATTAGGAAACTAAAATCATTTATAGTGAAAGACCATAGTAATTTAACAGGAAGAGAAAGGGAATTGGTTTATACACTACTGCAGAAAGGTTGTCATGTTATAAAACATGACAAAGGAGGTGGGGTAGTAATTATGGATACTATGGATTATGACACTTACATGTTTGATATTTTGAGTGATGAGCATACAGTATTGTATCTACAAATGAAATTACAATAGCTTATTCTAAAATGGATTTTTTTTATTAGGGACCATTTTTTCAAAGTACAATTGATGAGACACTATTAGATTTTTTTGTTGGTGCAAAACCCGCATATCCCCACAGTGTTTGGAATACCTAAAATTCACAAAAATAAAATCAAGCTCCCATTTTGTCCTATTGTTGCAGGGGCTGGTTCAAAAACTGAACCTTTGCTCCATATATATATACATACATACATATATATATATATATATATATATATATATATATATATACATATACACACACACACACACATATATATATTGATTACTGGCTGAAGAAATTAGTTTCTTCTTTAAAACACATTTCTAAGGATTCCTGGGACTTTCTCAAAAAATAACTAAGGATAAGTTTGACCAAGAATTACTGTTTGGAACTACTGATGTTATTGATCTGTTTTCCAGTATACCACATAGGGAGGGTGTGGAATGGTTCCAGGAAACCCTGACGGAGTGTGAATATTTAAGGAATGAGCAGGTGAATTTAATCATGGAATTTATGGAAACCATTCTCAAGAACAATTTTATATTCTTTAATAGGAAATACTATAAACATGTCCAAAGAGTAGCAATGGGGGCCACTTGTGCCCCCTTATACGCAAACCTAACTTTGTATTACTGGGAAAAGAACTAAGTATTCCCTTCTGATTGATTTGCCAACATAGTATTATACTAGGGCATAATAATAAGTATTATATCAGGATTTTGGACATTTGTCTTTTTGGAAGGGTCCTGCGGAAAAATTAAAATAATTCTTGGTTTATACTGAAGGAATGACAAGTTTCTTGAGGTTTACCCATACAATTTCTAGGGCAAAGATTAACTACCTAGATTCTAGTATATATAAGGATCTTATTGGAAATAGGTGTCCGCGGTGGTGGTGCTGCGGTAGCATTGTCGCCTCACAGTAAGACGCTGTCCGGTTCGATTCACAGCTAGAGTGTCTTCTGCATGGAGACATGCATGAATGGGCGTACCTTCGTTGAAGGTTGTGAGTCAGGGCTGGTAACTCGGCATGTAAAAGTCAACTACCAATCATTAGCGGACCGGAGTTCCGCTGTGGCGACCCCTAACCGGGAAAAGCCGAAAGACACAAACAAATTGGAAATAGGTTTCATTCTAAGATATTCTGGAAGGACACTTTCTCGAATTCATATCCACACTTCAATAGTGAACAACCATACTCTCAAAAGAAAGGAATTGTAAAGGGACAATTAATCAGGGTGTCGAGGATGTGTAGTGAACTAAACTTTTTTGTTGAGGAAACCAAGTTTATAAAGGAATTATTTGAACAGAGAGGTTACCCCATGACCCTGACTGATAAACTAATTCAGGAGGCAAGGATGGAAAGAGATCAGAAATACAGTTCTTTGTTGGGAGAAGGGTGTACTGAGGAAACAATTAGGACTGCTGTACATGAAACTTACAATTTAGCTTTCATACACACATTTTCCCCTTCCTCACAGGATGTTGAAAATGTTATTAAAATATTGGGGTGTTAATCCAAAAATTAATAGGATTATTACAGAGACCCCAACATTTATTAGGAGATGGGGCATGAACTTGAAGGACATCTTTGAAAAATATACCACTGTGAGACAATTTAATACTGTTTAAAAAGCTAGAACTTACAAGTGTAGTTTTTGTAACCAATGTAATTTCATGGCGGACAGGGAAGACATTATTTTGAAAGCTAGAGATGTACACTTGAAACCAAAAGGTTACTTTAACTGCAACAGTAGAGGGGTGGTTTACTTGATTATACGTGAGGCTTGTCCAAGTTTTTATGTAGGGAAAACTGAGAGGACAATAAGGAAGAGGGTATATGACCATTCATATGATATCTCTCATGAGAAGGATACTAATGCATTGTTCAGAGACTGCAGATAATGTTGCAATAGTAAATAAAGACCCTAGTGGGGGGCAGTGGGAAGCCAGATTGGAATATAAAGAGTTATTTCTTGGAAATAAAACTGGATGCGGCTAAACCCCTGGGGTTGAATGAAATGAAAGTATTAATAGTGTTCTTAAGATTAGGGCAGCAAAGTTATAATGGGCTTTGTTGTAATTGTATAAGAGGGACAGTTTATAACCAAGTCTAATTTAAGTATTATTGAATTACTGGTACAAAATCCTGATGTTTTGGATTGCTCATACTTGAATGAAATGCCATATGCAATTTGTTTGTTTTAAGGGGTTTGAACTTATTCGGGGATAATTAATATGGTTTTATAACTTTTTTTTTATATGTCTGCAAATAGTAAAAAGTAAAAGGAAAAAAGTTTGGATGGAGAATGTTTTTTATTTTAACATGGGTTTTTAATTTCTTTGTTTTATATGTTAACTGGTCACAGGATACGAGTGTTAAGGGGGTTCATTTGATTGGCTGATGCTTACATAAAAGTATTGTATGTTGAAAAGTCATTGTTCTGATGAAGTCTGGGAGATTCCCCGATGAAAGTGCTTAACCTGTTTTGGATTATCCATTTTTATGCCTTTTTGCGGTTTTACTACTTGGACTTTTACAGTTCGTACTCTCCTTGTTGGAGTTTTTGTTTTCTTTTTGTGACTGTTCGGTCTTAGGAGATTATTGGTTTTACCAGCAACTGAACTACAATCTAGCACGTGTCAATAACACACACACTTAGTGCTTTGCTAACATCTGTAGCAGCATCTGGAGGTCATAAAATAATTTCAAACTTCCAGCCTTCCAGAGTAGCAATTAGTTCACTGCTAAAGACAATACAGAAGGCTTCCTAGTGCAGACTTTTTGTCTCTGGCTGCACTGACGCTTGTGAGATGCAATCTTTATGGTTTATACCAATTAATTTAATTGCAAACTATTTTTTCAAAGTTAGCTGGACTGAGATTAACCTCTTCTCTTCCAGTATCCCCTGCTACAATGTATTCATTTCAATAGTTACCATACAGTCAGACATAAAGGTATACTTCTTTTTCTGTTCAGCAGGACATTTTTTAACGCAAGCAACTTTACAAATACATTTTCAACACAAGCACCTGTACAAATCAAAAACCAACACTAAAATGGAATAACGAATTACTAGAGTAAAGGCAGAGCATGGACCCTTTATTGTCGTAAGTGCTTTCGGTAGGGAGATCCCCCACCTTCTTCAGACAAAGATACAAGGGCTAATGCCCATTCCACATTTTATATACAATTAAAACATCAATTAACTCGTTAATTGATTAATTGAAATATTTTAAAAACCTAAGTATTCTTAAAAAAAAAAAAATATATATATATATATATATATATATATATATGTCTACCTCTCTATATATAGAACAACAGAGGGAAGACAATCTACATGAAAATATATATAGAAATATAAATTTCTATGTATATATACTTTTCAAAAACAATTCATGATAGCAACAAGCGAGTACGAAAACGCATCACTACTTCAAGTCATAATCACCTCCTACAATAACATTAGGAGCATTCTTACATTAATAATGGATACTCCTTACTAATTATGTATTAGTGACACATACTTAAATATGTAATATTTTATTTTTATTTTTTGTTTTTTGATTTAAAATACTTGATGTTTAATAACCCACCATAGGGAATACTTTCTAAAAAGAATATTTTCTAAAAGGATTCCTTAATTAAATTTATCTAAATTATACTACTTTATTCAAAATATTTTCCCAACCATCTCCTCCTATCTCTTAAGTGCTTTTAATTTTAGAATACATTTAATAGACACGACTTCATTAAGTCCAGGAGCAGTATATGAGGTTGTTCGAAGCTGCCAAAAAACCTCCTGTTCTTCCAATTGTAACTGCCAAGGACCCCCCCTAATATGGGGTTGTGTCTGATGTACGACTGTAAAGACAAAACCATGGTCCGGGTTCTGACACGTATGTTTTGCTAGAGCATTATTTAAATCCCCACTTTTCATGGCATGTAAATGCTCATACATTCTTTTCTTGAGTGGTCTTTCAGTCTTTCCTATATAAAAAGCAGGACAATTCCTGCATAGAGCCACATAGACCACTCCCTTAGAATTACAATTATATAAACCATTCACAACATATTCTCTCCCAGCCATCTCAATTAAAGCACCTATTGAGATATATTTACAATAGGGACAGCTGCCACATTTATTCATTCCCAGAGGTTTCCTATTTGTTTTAACCTTAGATCGTTTCAAAAGTTCCTTTAAATTTTGCCCTCGTCTATAAGTGAACCTAGGCCTCTCCCCTGCTACTTTAATGAGTTGTTGATCATCCATGAGCACTTTCCAATTTTTAGAGATGATATCCTTAATGGCTTTAAAATCCATATAGTAAGTGAAGAGAAAGCTGATATCAGCCATTTCTTTATTCATATTATTAGATAAACAACCCATCTGGTTGAAAATGGCCAGCCTCTCTTTTAAAAAATCACTTCTTGCCTGATTTCATCAATAAACACATAGGGATAACCTCGTAACAAAAACACAGAATGAATATTATCACATTCATTCAAAAAATCATTATGTTCGGACACCATTCTTGCTGCCCGAACAAACTGCCCCTTCACCACACTTCTTTTTTGATGATGGGGGTGAGAACTCATATAATATAAATAAGTGTTAGAAAATGTTGGTTTCCTAAAGATGGTTGACTTAAATTTGTTCAGGCTGTAATCCTTACTTATTTTAACATCCAAGAAAGACATTTCATCCAGTCCACTCGAGTATGTAAACTCAAGAAACTGAGTCATTTTAGAGACACTTTCTATAAACCCTGGAATAATATCTGCAGAGCCCTTCCATAGGAAAAACATGTCATCTTGGTACCTAGTGTACCAAGTGACGTTTTCCTGGTATAACACATTTTGAAACAAGTGTTGGTGTTCCCAATTTGCTAAAACACTGTTTGCAAAAGTGCACCCGCACGGAGAGCCCATAGCTATACCAGTGGTTTGAACAAAATAGTTATTCTTGAACACTAGAAAATTATTAGTTAATATCATATCTAGCAAAATTTCAACAAGGTACATCTGTTCATTAGATGCCCCATTACGAAGCATAAAGTCAACCGTCCACTCTACCCCTAACTGATGTGGGATAACGGTATAAAGATCCTTTATATCGACCACCAGGAAGATTAATGTTGGATCAAATGCAATTTTGTTAATGTTTTCAAGAAACCACCACAAGTCTCTACAGATTTGTATTTCTTGTTTCAACAAGGATTTGAGGATGCTATCCACTAATTTGGCACAAGCTTACGTGATCGATCCCCTTCCATCCACAATAGGCCTGGAAGGGGGATCCACCAGATCTTTATGGATTTTAGGATTGCCAAAAAGGGTAGGAATCCTGGAGGCTGACATAGTTAAATATTGAAATAGATCGTAATCAATGCTTCTTTCCAAAAAAAGATCATCCAAGATGTTCTTAATTTTACCATAAGCCCTATTTATCTCATTGATACTTACTGGTCGATAGAAGTCAGAATTCAAATACTCCAACATTTTATTGTCATAAAAGTATTCATCCATAAATATGAGACCCCCATCTGGTGCCATAACTCTGATTTTACATTCATTAAGCAATTGGATAAATGCTAATTCATTGTTATTAACATTACGACTCACATTTTTCTTCCCTCCATAGAGGAGACTTTGTGCCCCAGTCATAGCCCTCAAATCTAACTCACAGAGCTTTTCAAAAGTATTTAATGTCCCATTAAGTGGGGGATTAAAAATACTAGACACTCTGTGTGTATTGAGCAATGAAGGTGTATTCCCTAACATACTTGCTAGATTTAATTTTCGTACAAATAGCTTTAAATCAACCAATGTGTTTACAAGATTACATTTCCTGTTAGGGACAAAAGATAAGCCTTTAGCAAAAAAAATCCACAATTGAGTCAATTGTTAAAATTGTATAGTTATAAATTTTAAAGTCACCAGTGATGTTATAAAGAATAGTAGGCCCATCTGCTGGAACTGAAATACTTGAGCTGTTAATCTGGGGCATAACTAGCGCCTCCATTGGTTGCCCCTCTTCCTTCTCTGATTGCGTCCCCGATTGTTCGTACTGTTGTTTGACATTGCATTCCTCATGTTCCCAGCCCTGTGAAAACCCTGGTTGGTTTCCTCCATATTAGCCCCTTCTCCTGGTGGCCGATAGTTATTGGTGTTAGACACTTCGTTATGATTGTTATTAACAACATTATTCCTAATCCTTTCGCTTCTCCGGACAGGTTGTGCAACACTTTCCCCCACCTCCTCCTGAATATTTTGATTAGAGGTGTCTTCTTCCCCAATAGAAGGCAGCCTCCAGGCCGCTACTTGCCCAAGTGGTGGTAGGGGGTAAGCTTTCTGATTCCTATGTTCAAGGGTATCCCTTTCGATTTTACGCTTTTTATTACTTAGCATTTTCGATATTGAAGCTTCAATGCTAGAAAGTATTCTAAGATAGTTAAATCTATACCTTTGAAAATCTACATGTTGATGTAATAAAGTTTCAAGCTTAAGTTCTTCCTGAAGTGTTCCAATTTCCATCAAATAAAAATTAATAAGAGACCCCATAAATTCCATTCCTTGCTTATCAAAAAGATCAAGGAGCTCTTTATGAAAAGGTGAATTTCTAATCAACCCCGCTGGGTACCGCCACTGGCGTAAACCCTTCGGGACAATGTGCTTATCAATACATTCATGGAGGTACGAAACCTCTAGCTGTAGTTTCCTACAGAGAAACAAACAGTTTCATATCGAACATATCCAAATTTCCTGTAAAAGAGCTCACCCGTTCTTCATGAATGTCACCTGATACAAGAAACCCAGGCACAAAATTAGAAGTTATGTACTCACCATAACGTTCCATCTGAGTAGGTGACTTCATTTGGATGCAACCTGTGGGTATCGGATCCGACCTCGGATCCGAGCCGGCATTTCAAAAAGCTTAGGCTCCGAGCTCCTAGCTCCTCCCTCTACCCATAATCCCCTGCCAAGCCCTAACTGACCTCAGATTGAGTTTGCCTATATAATACTAGAATAAAAAGTATCTAAATAGATGCATAAACTCTTGTTGTATAAAGGTCAGGGGGATGGAGGGATAGTTACATCAAATGAAGTCACCTACTCAGATGGAACGTTATGGTGAGTACATAACTTCAAAATCTGAAGTAGGCAGACTTCATTTGTCTGCAACCTGTGGGACAGAGTCCCCAGCTACCTAAATCTTGGGCGGCCGTCATGGAAGGATGTTCCGGAGCACTGCTGATCCAAAGGATGCTCTTACCCTGGAAACAACATCCACCTTATAATGAGAAATGAAGGTAAGAGACGAGGCCCAAGTGGCTGCCGCGCAGAGATCATCCAATGGCACTCGGGACTTAAATGCGGCTGACGTGGAAACAGCCCTAGTAGAGTGAGCAGTAACCCTTTGAGGAGCAGGCCTACCTGAAGTGTCATAAGCCTGCAGAATACAATTAGCAATCCATCTCGACAGTGTGACTTTGGAAACCGCTTTGCCCATAGCAAATTTAGCAAAGGAGATGAACAGTTGATCTGATTGTCTATGACCAGCCATTCTGTGAATGTAAAAGCGCAATTGTCTATGAACATCTAAAGAATGCAGCTTATATTCTCCTTTGTTTTTATAATTGGGGAAAAACACAGGTAAATTGATTGATTGATTAATATTAGATTCTGAAGAAACTTATATTAGATTCCGAAGAAACTTTTGGAAGAAAAGATGGATTGGTCCTGAGGCACACCCTATCGGGAAAAAAGGAGAGGTAAGGCGGTTTGATGCATAGAGCCTGAAGTTCCGACACTCTTCTGGCTGATGTGATGGCTACCAAGAAAGCAGTCTTCCAGGAAAGGTACTTTAGATCTGCAGAAGCCGCAGGCTCAAAAGGGGGAGCAGTAAGGGCCTGTAGAACTAAGGATAGGTCCCAAGGTGGTATAGCTTCTTTGACCGGTGGCCTCAACAGAAAAACTCCTTTAAGAAAGGACTTGCAAATTTTCGCAGTCATGAGGGGAGCTGACTCATGACACATATGATAATGGGGAATCGCTGCCATCTGTACCTTTACCATGGAAGAACTAGCTCCTTGATGAAAGAGGTCTGTTAAGAAGTCCAGTACCGCAGACATAGGTGCTGAAAAAGGATCTATACTCTTCTGGACTGCCCAAATAGAAAACCTTTTCCATTTGCTCCGATAAACCTTCCTAGTGGAAGGTTTATGAGCCGCCACTAAAATGGCCTTGACAGGTGACGAGATACCGGGAGTCCTAATCAAGGATGGAACTGGAGCAGCCAGGCTGCCATTTTCAGGGTGTGTAGATTCGGGACCGGGAGTCCTAGAGGATGGGAGATGAGATCCGGAATCGGATCTAGAATCCAGGGCGGATTCACTTTGTGAGACCATACATAAGGGAACCAGGGCTGACGAGGCCAGAACGGGGCAATGAGAATCATTCTGCTCCCCAAACTGTTGGCTTTCTGCAATAGCCTCTGCATCAGAGGTAGTGGAGGATAGGCATAAAGGAGACCGGGAGGCCAAGCATGCACCAGAGCGTCTCTCGGGGATTCCCCAGGTGGGGGAAGTAGAGCGAAGAAACTGTCGCATTTGGCGTTTGAGTGAGAAGCAAAAAGATCGCAACAGGGTTGCCCCCAGACTGCAAAAATCTTCTTCGCTACCAGAGGATTGAGAGACCACTCGTGCGGAGAAGGAATGGTGCGACTGAGCTTGTCCGCAAGGATGTTGGATTTTCCCGGAATGTGCGTTGCTACAAGAAAGCGTTTGGTGGAAATTGCCCATTCCCAGACTCTCATGGCCTCTCGACAAAGGGGGTAGGACCTGGTTCCTCCCTGCTTGTTGATGTACCAGACTACTGACATGTTGTCTGTCTGGATCGCAATAGTCCCCGTAGGAAGAAGGCTGTGAAGTGCTTGCAACGCTAGGAGCACCGCCCTCATCTCCAGGACATTTATATGCAACGAGGTCTCTGAGGTGTTCCATGTGCCTTGGACAATCTTGCCCGCAAAATGCCCCCCCCCACCCGAGGCGAGAAGCGTCCGTAGTCACCGTGGTTCGGGGGAATGCTGCACAAAAGGGTCTCCCTGCTAGAGGCTCCGGAGACTGGAGCCACCAAAAAAGGGAGTCCTTGCATGCCTTGCTGACCGCTATTGGGCTGTTGAGAGAGGAGTATAGCGGGGACCACTGGACCTGTAGGGTCCATTGAAGAACCCGCATGTGTAAGCGAGCATGAAGAAGAAGTGGAATAGCTGCTGCCATTGATCCCAGGGCCCTCAGGACCGAAGCCGCCGTCGGACACGGTTGTAGGACTGCTGTGATATGACACTTCAGGCTGGACAGCCTGTCTGGTGTGAGGAAGGCCCGCATTGATCTTGTGTCCAACCTTCCTCCTATGAAATCTATAAGTTGTGTGGGGTGCAGTAAAGATTTTTCCCAGTTTATGGTGATGCCCAGCCTTGGGGCTATAAGAAGGAAATAGTCCCTGGCTGAGCACAGTAGATGCCTTGATGATGCCGTCAGGAGCCAGTCGTCCAGGTACGGAAAAGACCTGTAATCCCTGGAGTCTCAGGTGGGCCGCTACTACTGCTAGTACCTTGGTGAACACCCTGGGGGCAGAGGTGAGACCAAAGGGGAGGACCCTGAACTGGTAGTGTCTGGCTCCCAGCCGGAAGCGAAGGAACCTCCTGGACCGTCTGTCCATCTGAATGTGGTAATACGCGTCCTTGAGGTTGATAGAGCACATCCAATCGTTCTCCCGCAAGAGGGGGGAGTATAGATTGTAGGGTGACCATCCGGAACTTTTGCTTGGTTACTGACAGGTTCAATAGGGAAAGGTCTAAGATCGGTCTTAAGTCCCCCGTTTTGTTTGGCACCAAGAAGAACCTGGAGTAAAACCCTGATCCGGTCTGATCTCGGGGGACGCGCTGGATGGCTCTTTTTTCTAGCAGCTGCTCGATTTCGACAGCTGCTGCCTCCCTTTGGTCGGGTGGTACATCGGGGAGGCTGCGGGATCTGGGGATCTTGCTCAGGGGAATGGTATAACCTCTGGATATCACACGAAGCACCCAACGGTCTGATGTGATGGACTCCCAAGAAGTCAGGTGCCTCGAAACCCCCCCCCCCCCCCGACTGTCTCCAGAGACAGACAGCCGGGCAACCCTTCAGGGCTGTTGCGTGGGTCTGTCAGAGAAAGGTTCTCTGGACCCAAAGTTTCTAGGAGCCCCTCTGCCTCTAGGACGGCGACCTCCATGTCCTCCTCTGCCATGGAAGGACTGGTTATCCGGAGCAGGTTGGGACTGCTGCGACTTCCGGAACCACATCTTCTTCTTCTGTCCCTTTTGGTTCTTCGAGAAGGACCTCTGGGGAGCTGAGAAGCGGACTCCGATGGCAGACAGCGTCTTCCCGTCCTTCTCGCTCTGGACTAAAGTTTCGCGAACAGTTTTGCCAAACAAGGCAGAACCATCAAAGGGGGCATTTGCGAAATTCGCCTTGAAGGGCTCTGCGAAATCACAGTGGCGGAGCCAGGCCTGACGCCTCATGACTAGGCCTGCTCCGCTAGCTCTAGCGGCTCCCTCGGTAGAGTGAGAAAGTAGCCGCATAGACGTATTGGAAACCGCTCTAAGAGTGGCCATACGGGTTGAGTACACTTGTTTGTCCTCACCCGACATGGACTCTGGGGGAGATGCAGCGTACTCTTTAATCAGGTCCCGCTGCATCCTGATAACATGTGCCATGTAGTTCAGCGCTCTCAAAGAGAAGGTTGCTGAACTAAAAACTCGCTTCCCAATGCGATCCATCGAGCGGGACTCCTTGCCCGGAGGATGCATAGAGGGACTCTCCTGTGCTAACTCCCTCTTCGTGGCTGCAGCCATCATCATGGCATCTACCGGGGGGCCCTTGCTCCAGTGAGTGCAGTCCGCCGGGGGGCTCAGGATATGGTCTGGACGCTTGGGTATAGGCTCAACGGTGTCCGGATCCTTCCATGCTCTGGTGGATATAAGGTCCACCAGAGGATCGGCAGGAGGGGACCCCAAGAGGTAGATGGGCCCGCCTCGAATGCCTCCAAGAACACAGACTCGTCTGAGGAGGCCTTGGGGGCAGACCACCCCCCCGATCCTTAACATTTCCATAATATCTCCAAAGGAGATGTCTTCCGGGGGTGATCTTGGGGAGCCCTCCCCTTCATCCAAGTCTGTGTCTTCGTAATGGACTCTGGGGAGTCCATGTGCCTCCTTTTGCACTTACGCTTCCGAGGCACTTCCTCGGGGGGACTGTCCGAGGAGTCCTCTTCAGCAGCTAGATGTTCCAAGGGAACTACTTGGGACATCAAGGTGGGCTGTCCCTGGGACCGGCTGATGGGAGCCTGGCCCAACTGCAAGGGAGTGCGGGGTGGAGCCGTGGCAGGGACCGGGGGTCCGGTAGTCCTCAACAGCGCCCTTTCCACTACGTCGAAGGCCGAGGGGGAGCCAGCTTCTCTAAGCCCCGAGAGCCGACCCCCACTCGGATCTGACGCACGGACTGGAGTCGGAGCCAAAACAGTCAGATCCGAGAGACCGGTGCGCTCTGACTTAGATGGAGCCGAAGACACACCAGCTCCCTCGGATCCGAGGCTCGGCCCTCGGCTCCGAGAGGTCGGGTCCGGCACCAGCACTCAAGGGATGGGTCGGATCCGAGGTGCGCCGACCTATCGGATCCGACCCACCCCCGGATCCAACTCTGCCCGGCACCGACAGCTCCGAACCCAGGGTGTGGGTCGGAGAAGGAGCCAAGGGGGCGAAAAAAGGGGTCGAAGCCCCTCCCGGATGGGGGGGGCTAAGAGCACTCCCATTTGCATTTGGGCCTGGATGAAACGCCTCATCATCCGGTCCATGTCTGCTTCGCTCATGGAAAAGGTGGATCTAGATGAGGCCACCGAAGCGGACCTAGAGAGCCGCCTCGGGGACCTCACAGAAGGGCTAGCCTCCTCCTCCTCCTCGGGCCCAGAAGAGAACCGAGGGGAGTGGAGCCGAGGAGGAGGAGATCTAGAAGACACAGGGAAGGCCCGCATAGACGGAGGAGCCGAACTTGAGGTCTCGGCTCTCCGTTTGTGGTGCCTCTCCTTGTGTCTCTCCTTCTTCTCTTTCTCCCTTGAAGTCTCCCTCTCCTCCAGTTTTTTTGAGGGAGGTTGAGTCCCAGCCGGGGGAGGGGAGACCACAGCACCCACTGAAGGCTGCTGGTTAGTAGGGGCAGAGGCCGGAGCCGCATCTGGAGGGAGAAGTCCCGCCAGAACAAGCTTCGTCCTCCGCTCCCTTAAAGCTCGGGGGTTGAACCCTGCACAAATGGTACAACCAGATGACAGGTGTTCAACCCCCAAGCATTTAACACACCGAGTGTGGCCATCCGCTGGGGACAGCTTATGGCCACACTCGGTACATTTAGAAAAGACTGCCTTATGGGCTTCTGACATGTTAAGCCCTAACAGGCCTAAAACACACAGTACACACAAACACAAAAACTACGCAAAACCCGAAGAAAAATTAAAAAGATAGAGAGAGGAAAGCCTAACACGTACACTCTAACTAACTAAGTTATTAAAGTTTTCAAAAATTTTTAGTCAAAAATCTTATCTGTAACCAGGAGCTCGAGGAGTCCGTTGCAACTTGAAAAGCGGCAAACGAAATCTGGGGTCAGTTAGGGCTTGGCAGGGGATTATGGGTAGAGGGAGGAGCTAGGAGCTCGGAGCCTAAGCTTTTTGAAATGCCGGCTCGGATCCGAGGTCGGATCCGATACCCACAGGTTGCAGACAAATGAAGTCTGCCTACTTCAGATAATCCTTTTTAGCTAAGACAGCGGTTACCTTCGGAATAAAAGTAGTGTCCACTGTTTCATTTAGAACATTATTCGGACCAATACCATCATCCGCGTTGTTTTCTAACCCCTGCTGTCTCAGCTCATGTCCTCTGGCGTTGTTCACCCGAGATAGCGGCATACATTTAAAGGAACTTTTGCAGTGATCTAAGGTTAAAACAAACAGGAAACATCTGGGAATGAATAAATGTGGCAGCTGTCCCTATTGTAAATATATCTCAATAGGTACTTTAATTGAGATGGCTGGGAGAGAATATGTTGTGAATGGTTCATATAATTGTAATTCTAAGGGAGTGGTCTATGTGGCTCTATGCAGGAATTGTCCTGCTTTTTATATAGGAAAGAACGAAAGACCACTCAAGAAAAGAATGTATGAGCATTTACATGCCATGAAAAGTGGGGATTTAAATAATGCTCTAGCAAAACATACGTGTCAGAACCCTGACCATGGTTTTGTCTTTACAGTCGTACATCAGACACAACCCCATATTAGGGGGGGTCCTTGGCAGTTACAATTGGAAGAACAGGAGGTTTTTTGGCAGCTTCGAACAGCCTCATATACTGCTCCTGGACTTAATGAAGTCGTGTCTATTAAATGTATTCTAAAATTAAAAGCACTTAAGAGATAGGAGGAGATGGTTGGGAAAATATTATGAATAAAGTAGTATAATTTAGATAAATTTTATTAAGGAATCCTTTTAGAAAATATTCTTTTTAGAAAATATTCCCTATGGTGGGTCATTAAACATCAAGTATTTTAAATCAAAAAACAAAAAATAAAAATAAAATATTACATATTTAAGTATGTGTCACTAATACATAATTAGTAAGGAGTATCCATTATTAATGTAAGAATGCTCCTAATGTTATTGTAGGAGGTGATTATGACTTGAAGTAGTGATGTGTTTTCGTACTCGCTTGTTGCTATCATGAATTGTTTTTGAAAAGTATATATACATAGAAATTTATATTTCTATTTCTATATATTTATATATATATTTTCGTGTAGATCGTCTTCCCTCTGTTGTTCTATATATAGAGAGGTAGACATATATATATATATATATATACATATTTTTTAAGAATACTTAGGTTTTTAAAATATGTCAATTAATCAATTAACGAGTTAATTGATGTTTTAATTGTATATAAAATGTGGAATGGGCATTAGCACTTGTATCTTTGTCTGAAGAAGGTGGGGGATCTCCCTACCGAAAGCGCTTACGACAATAAAGGGTCCGTGCTCTGCCTTTACTCTAGTAATTCGTTATTCCATTTTAGTGTTGGTTTTAGTTTATATAATTTTTGTTTATTTCACCTGTACAAATCAGTTTGATACACAAAATGACATATAATTCTTTACAAAACTCCAGCTAGCTATGCTGGCATATGTTACACATCTACTGCCCTACTTCTCCTGGCATAGCTGGCAATACCTCACATTATTACATAGGATATCAAAATGCAGTCAAGTGGAATACAGCTTATAGAATTTGTCTGCTTAAACTTGTCACTGAAACCCCCCAAAATAAACATATCATGAGGTAGCAGTACATCAGGGTAGGTTATATTTCTTTAGAAAGTAGCACCAAATGATGTTGTGAAAGTGTTTTGTCAAAATACATTTCAGGGTTGTATTGCTCCCATTTCTATTCTTGCAACTGCCTAGCTCAAAGGTTCTATCTCCAGAGTCTTGACAATGTATACAAATGCATCTAAGAACCTTGGATCACTGAATTCTAGAATACTTCTGATGTATCCATTCCAAGTCAAATGGTATGCTCAGACCTATTATGCATGAAAAATTATAAGACAAGTGAGAAGTCCTGAGATCCCTCCTTCTGGATTATTTAAGCAATAACCCACGCCTGGGTGTGGGTAATGCTGGATTTACCCACAGTTGGTGTGGTTTGGTCAAGAGGGTGAAGCCCGATTGGCCAAACCAAGACAACCGTGGGTAAATCCAGCATTACCCACACCCAGAAGTGGGTTATTGCTATTATACAATGACATTATTCAAGAAAAAAAAAAAAACTTTTCTTAAATAATGGCATTATATAATGCCTCCGTGTTGCCCTTCCGCAGCTGTCTGGTATTCTGCGGCGGTTCTGATGTACTGCGCATGTGTATGCTTACGCAGTACATCAGAGCTGTGTGTGGAAGTAATGGAGAAAGCAAGATCTCCGTTGCTTTTTAGAAAGTGTCTCGCAATGTTAAAGGAGTTTAACATAGCGAGACAGCTTTAAAAAAAGCAACGGAGATCTTCCTTTCTCCGTTGCTTTTTTTTAAAGCTGTCTCGCTATGTTAACAACAAAGGATATTGGCACTATAGAACAAATGTAAAATACCATCACTTATAGTGTAAAAATGTGCTTGTACTATGCTTTTGTATTCATTATGGTGCAGTGCAGTGTTAAGAGGGCAAGGGCAGGCAAAATAATGTTCAAAAAATTGAAAAGAAAAATGACTACATACTGTTGCGGCTGTCTAACACTCTTGCATTTTCTCAGTATAATTTTTAATATTACCTCCTATTAGTTTGGCTACTTTGAGAATCACCCTAACTGGCACACAGATTTTAATTTCATTGAGAGTGAAATGTGAAACTGAAGCTCTCACACTCTGAACTGCAGTTAGAATCACACGTCTCTAAAACACCACCCCTTCACTTCCGATCTAATCAGCTAAAATAATTCACCTTGACATTTATGTCCAAGGGATCTTGTCCCTTCTCATAGGTGTCCGCACAGCAGGATGTGATACAATCTGCTCTTAGCACAGCCCCATGATGGCTGACCTCAGTGGTGACAAGGGACTGTGCTCAGGAATTGCTTTTTCCTGTTTGTTTATTTAGCGACATTAAACATAATGCTCCACCCTCTGAGGTCAAACAACTGATGCATGAGTTAATATACCAACTAGCTGTGCCAATGCTTATGATGTAAAAAAAAAATCTTGGCAGCAAAAACTAATGCTATTCTGTTTGTTTGCCAAGTGCATTAGAAAAAAGGTTTTAGAAGGAATTAAGAACAGTCATCCAACTGATAATAAATCAAGTGAAAAAAAGGACAAAGCAAAGCATAAAAAATAGTGCATACATAAAACAAGTGCCAAACAAAAGCACATTTTTATCAATGCAGATACAAAACATGTGAATGGAAAGTTAGGCCTTATATACAGCGGAGTAGAACATGGGATCTAATACAAATCAGGCACAACTACTTTGCATTTAAAACAGCAACAAAGCAAGGTATGAAAATGTTACAGTGTAGGAACTCTGCACTACATCAACTACTGCCAATAAAACTCTTAACTGTTACCGAAGTCTAAATTACATCTTTCAATTAAATCCAATGTCAATGCACAGACTAGGGCACTATCATCAACAGCTGATATAATGTTAAAAGAAAAACAGTTATTCTCTACATCATACATTGGTGTGAGAGAACAGCAACTGGCTTCATCTTAATGGCATTCTATTTTTTGCTGTCATTGAACGGATAACTACATGGTTAACTAAGACTGAAGCAGTGGACCATTTAAGCAAAAGTCACAACTTAACCTACAGCTGTGTGACCGCACAGTATATTACATTAAGTAAGGTGGGGATTTTGGTCTTCTCAACCTACAAACTTGTAAGGTACCTGCCCCAACCCCAACATTACCCAGTTGGTATTAACTTTATTTATTTATTTTTTTGAAGACTCACTTACATGTACTATAACAGGAGAATGCACTACATGGAATTTAAGGCCAGAATTCATAGACATTGTCTGTAGTTGTTTATGCATACCCTGGAGAAGTCCAGATATCGAGCAGATTTGTAAATAGGGATCCACAACATGGTCCACAATTCACAATTCTGTACCATGAAGCAGGACCGAGAATCAAGGGATTGCAACTGTAGAGTTACTGCATCATCAGCAATTCAGGTTCATACAAGATATGGTGCTGCCTTGATCAGCATAACATTGTTTAGAAAAAAAACATTATCATCATTACTCAGACAAACACGACACACGCTATGAACAATTTAAAAAGGATGAAACAGCACATCCCAATGCAGAATACACAACACACAAGCACATTCAGCCCACCCCAAAACAGTGACAGCTCAGTTTCTACAGTAAGGGCTTCGGTGTTTGATCCCTTCATTAAAATCAGCTTTTCTCATGACTGTGAAGCACTGAGGACCACTAGTGTTTCAACAGCAAATATGTAGGCAAACAGACAGCTACTGTAATAGAGACTATGACTTTTAGAAGGAGGAAACTACTGTATGAGCTACCAGGTGTATGTGACTATTGAAATGTTTGGTACTGCCTACACATTAGAACACAGAGTAGTGGCTGGAGTCATTATGACAAAGAAATCCCATTAGCCTCCCATATAAAGAGTGCAAGACAGCAGTACATCACATCTTCTCTGTTCCACCCTTTTAAGTCGACATTCAGTATAAATGGTGAGACCCTAACCTTTATGGATGCTGCTAAAGCTGTTGATAAACTGCCCCAGGAGTGCCTCACTAACACTTTCAAAACAGCAGCGGTCTGTCATGCATCATGCATTCAGTTAATGCAACACTCTGGGTGGTGACATGTACCTCAAGACAGTGACAATGTGTGATCATTGTCCAATGTCACTGCAGGTGGGTACAGTGCATATGCAGTAGAACTCAGTCACAATTCAGCATCACAAATTGTGCCTATACTCTTACTACATAAAAACAACGATGTACATTACACTTGCATAACAAAGCACACAATGATTATGAATATCTTAGTAAATGGGAGAGAAAAATCTCTGCTGAGTGACCACATTGTAGCACACTTTTTTCCCCTTTTTGGAATCAAAATATTTCAAAAGCATGTCAGCTTACTTTTAATGTAAATGGCAGATTCATGCATAGCAACATTTCAAGGAAAAAGATGGTACAAAAGATCTCACAGTTCAAATATTTAAAGGTCAGTCCACAAACTGCCACTTGCCACCTTAAAGAACATCTCCACTTAAGTTTTTTCTCATCATGAAGTATTTTCATTTTACTTTTATCCCCACAGTGACACATAGGACTAAAGCAAGAGAATTAATTTTTTTCACTGTATTTTCTGCATTTTATCCAGTACTACAGTCTCTGTGCACAATCTGCAGCTTTCTGTACAATTTCACATTACCTTTTATTGGCATTTATCACAGCATTATAAGCTTTTGTCTAGCTGAAACAAGCAGTAATCAAGGAAGGCCAAGCTTAATAGAGATGACAAACTAGTGGTTTAGGGGTAGCAAAGACATTTACTGCCTTAAGGAAATGGACTATGTAGCCACTGATTTATTCTACACTACAAGACATGCAAATGTATATTTAAAACCTAGAACTAGGTAAAGACTTGCTAAGAAACTGACAAGACAGCCTTTAAGTGTGAATTCTCTGTCATTGGTTATCAGCTTTGCATCACAGTCACTAAATGCAGCTTCTATTCACATTTAATTAATATTAAAATGCTCTTTAAAAGGCTGTTGATGAGAAGGCCTGTGATAAAATGGGAATCAATGGAAAAGACAAGAATACAATTTTATTAGGGTTAGGCAAAGAAAGAGCAAATCACAGCACTGCATGCGACAGTAAATAGAACAAATCACCAAAATGAGCTGGAATCCACACCGGATACAAGACCTTTAATTCAAAAAACTTTTCAACTTTAGCAGCACGCTTTCGGAGGAAAGCGTGTAAATAGAAAATGCTTTGCCACACTGGTATATTCTTACTGGGACATATACACACAGCAATGTGGAAAGAAGGCTGTGTTATAAAATTAAATCTCATCGCATTTTTTACTTCACTTTTTCCTGCTGCAGCTGTCTGCTATCAGCTGTGTCCTACAGCTCCTTCCACCATCCTCAATACTGGTCTGATTTGCCCTTTAGAATGGGGCCTTATAAATGAAAAAAAAATCTACTGTAAGCAGCCCAGGAAGAGCAGGGAGAAGTTTTCTAGACATTCTATTACAGTGCTAACCTAACAGCTGGAAACAGATTTTCTAAATGCCCTCTCCAATTCACAGTGTGCAATAAATGGCCTCAGGATTAGTGTCATTAGTGTCCACCAGTTACTGCGAGCCACTGGCTCTAAGCCCTTAACTCCCCCCCACAATGGATGAGGTGGGCTGCCAAAAATACCCCTTTGCCCAAGAAAGTTCTACTTTGTTTTAATATTATGACTGCTACACCTCGAAAATGTATAGGCCCTAGGGCCAACAGCCTAGTACCTACCTATGAACCTAACCTATAAACCTATAAGAAATTCACCCCGGGAATCAGTTCTGTGGTTCTGCTTGACAGGGGCACAGGAAAATGATTTTCTTGGGTGGCGAAAGCCAGGGTACCTTTTTGGCTAAGCTTGTATAAGCCCTAGGGCCAATAGCCTAGTACCTACCTATGAACAAATTTTGATGCAGGGTCTGATCTAATCACATCAAATTCTGAAGGTAATATTTTCATTTTGTTTTATCTGGGATTTTAACTACGTTTTACTTACTGTGAGTACGTTAAGAGATTATATGGCTATCCAAATCTGCAGTTCTAACAGCCTCCTACAAATTCTTTGAACAGAAATGTGATGCATTTTACTAGGATGGATTCCATAGGTTACTTATAGGCTGGTTGCTAAACAATGGGATTGGGTTCCATCACCTATCACCTGTGATTAATAGCTCTTTCAATTTTGACAAAAGATCTGTTATGTGCTGAGTTGGTGTTGGAGCTAGTTTTGGTTTCTTTTTGTTTGGGGCTAACATGGATTTTAAATATTTAGATTTTAGGAGCAAGTCTGTACCTTTTTTTTTTCTTTTTTTTAAATATTTTTATTCATTTCCAAAAATAAGAAAACATGAATGCAGGTTATTTATGACAATGAAAAGTCTGTACCTTTGAGGGTTTATTGCAATCGATTTATAAGGTACTGATGTAGTACAGAGGAGAGAGAATGGTCCGTTTATTCTGAAAGTACAGTGGTAATTTGTAATATGTGCGAAGATTAGTAGCTAGCAAGGCATGACTTGATTAGTTAGTGGCGTTTTGTTTACTTTTTTCCTCACTGCTTGACAAGATGTACACATAACCTTCGGGGGTGGGGGTCATCTCTGGAGTCCAAATCTACTGGCTGAGAGAATTCTTTAATGGAGAGGATACTGCTTCTTTGTACACTGGCTCAACATGTGAGTTGAGAAAAGAGGAAAGGTAGCAGGTTCTAGCTAGCTAATGTACATGGTAGTGAGATGAAAGCTAATATGAGGATGCGTGAGCAACGTTAGCCAGTCCCGAGTAAAGGAGCACAAAATAAGCTGAGTGATTATGCTATCTGAAAGTTGTAATAAACACATGACAGAAAAAGACAGCCCTGTGAGGTTTTCTGGCAGCTACAGCTAATGTCTTTTTTTCTGGGGATCTGGAAGACTTTATCTGATGTTAAAAATAAACTCCTGACCCTTGGGACAGGCAGCCACAATGCCCAAGTGAGTGTAGAAGGCTTATGTAATCAGACTGTACTAATAGAGCAGAGCTACTTATTTTCGTTTTCATAAGTACATTGTAAACTGAACAGAGCTCTGCATTAAAGCATATCATATTCAGCTCGGGATAATCCAGAAAGGCAGAAAAAATTATACAGATTAAATCTGTTAAAAGCCAGCTACAAACTGATCACAGTTAACAGAACCAGCACATCAAAACTGATAGCAAGGGAGTTATGCTGTTGCTGTTGTACAGTCAAACCTCCAGGTGCCTGCACTCACACTCTGATAATCAGAGAGTTAGGCTGTCCCACAGTTAAACCAACAGAAGCCTGCATTTACATTCTGATAATAAGAGACTTAGGCCACTGTATAGTTAAACCTGCAGATGTCTGCACTCACATTCTGTGCCTCACAAGCTAATAAGTCGTGGAAAGAGAAAGGATTCACTTGAGTTAATATGTCGCAGGAAGGGGAGTCTTCATTTGAATTAATATATCGGGAGGGGGGCTGCTAAAGAAAGAGAAGTTCACCTATACTTATAAAAGTGGGGATAGTAACTTATATGCAGAAATACTAAGGAATTAATATGTCTTTTGGTAAGGTACTGCTGCTAGATATGCAAAGCAGTAAGAAAACAAGAAATTGCAATGGAGATATGGAGAATTTCAAGGGCACTTCGACTGGACCTCTGAACTGTATGGATTTTCGCAAAATGTCCAGATTTTTGCCTCACATTTTTGGTTTGTTTATCATAAAATTACTTTCTGGCAAATCACTGGCAAATAACTGAGGACTGAATTCAGAAAATAATGAAAGACATTTGAGTTTCAGAAGTTATAGCCTTGAGAAAATTCATGCTAATGCAAAACCTGTTGTTCTATCAACTTTCTAAGTTTGTAAAAGCAATATTTAAGACTTGTCCCTATTTTTGGGTCTTTGTCCCCTAATTATTTATGGCTCTGTCCATATTTCTTGCTCTAAGAAGTTAAGAGGTATGACCACTATCTCTAACTCTTCAGGACTCCTCAGAAATGGTGGACAAATGAGTGGGACAAGGGCTACTCCCAAAGCTACAGGACATTGGTAACATACAGAAAACCAGAGAAATATGTTAAAGTGAGATTTGCGACTCAGGAGGGATTGCAAGCAAGTTTTACTTCACTCCTTTCCTGTAGCTATATTTTATTCCTATTGATCAAGGGTAGAAAGTTCCTTGTAAAAGTTAAAAGAGCAAAGTTTGGAAAAGTGAAGTTCCTGCAGCTTATACATGCTGTAGCCAAGTAAAAATGTTTGTTTTCAGGGTGGGGGCGATCTCAGCACTCCCTACTAGCATAGCAACAATTTTATTGTCAACTGATGAAGCAGTTTGTAAAGTCACAGTGTCCAAGAGTGTATAAAACCAATACGAGCAGATTGCAATAAACTTATCTCTAGTGACACAAGCTATGCAGTAACTAAGCTATTCATAAAATAAATTGGCTAACCCAATGGAGCGGAAAAAAAAGTAACTTCATCTCTTTTAACTAACAAACTACCACCTCAGCTTACAGCTTCAAAGGTTACACTTCAGATTCACTCCATTCAAATCAAGGAATAAGAAAAGATGAATTGGAAGTTACTGCCATATCAGATGACTATACCTATACTTAGTTGCAAACATACCAAATGAATTATCCACAAATGAATGCCCTAGTAAAAAATATATATTCAATAAATAACTAAATAAATAATTAGATAATGGGCTAATTGTACACTGATACTCTATTGGACAACAAAAATTCTCCAACAGGGTATTAATGTACAGATAGTGCCCAGTAAAAAAGTTCGCCCCTTCACAGCAGCACATTACTGAAAAAAGGCTGCCATGTTTTTATGCTAGCTAAACAAATCTTCGAGAGTTTAACAAGTGTAAAATAACAAAAAAGTACATAAAAAATGTGAATGTGTGCGTCTGTGTCCATATGCGTGTGTGCATGCGAGAGAGAGATAAAGAGAAGCAGCAAACTAGAAAGAGAATAACCAAGTGAGAGGCTTAGTGCATAACTCTCTACTTCATTGATCAAGAGTAAGGTAAAAATATGAGAAAAAAAGACCTATAATCAGGGGCAGATTTTAAACATAACCCTTATCAACATACATTTTCTATACATCAGTATGACACTATAATGTCTGACTGCACTGACCGTCGATCTTCACTGACTTACCAGAAAATTAATACATTTTCAATGAACACAGCAAAATTAGGGACAGTTAAGATGCATGGATAGGATTTTACTGCCTTGCACTGTATGACTTTCTACTTTCCTTTGATTACTCATCCTTTGGATGAGACATTAAACTGAGGTCCCATCTGCTTGAGTTAGTAGTAGCTCAGGTGGATGTAAAGGATCTCATGGCACCTACTGAAAAGAGTTTGTAAAGTTCCTCGATACCTTGGCCAAATTTCTCCCAAAGGTGGAAATGCCACCGCCAGTCTCCTCCCCTTGAAAAAAAGCCACTGAACTAGTGAAATTAACCTTTTCATAAAAGGATTATTAAAACAATGAAACACTTAAAAGTGTACTCAGTCAATCAAAGCTGTAACTGCTGGAAACGTGTGTGTGTGTGTGTGTATGTGCATGCACTCGCACATATGTTTTTCTGTGTATATACACGTGTGAGCATGTCTGTGTCTCTTCATTTGTGTGCATGTATGTGTCTTTGGTGTCTGTGTGTGCATCTGTGGGGACATTACATTTTATATGTAAAATGCTTCTTACATTGAGAATTACATATGCTACACCAAGTTTGAAATACCTGGAGGAGTAACTATTTTACATCAAAAATACAAAAAATTGTATACACTAATTAAAAAAAAAAGCAAAACAACTTGGCAAATAACCCATTATCAAAGCACAATAATTCCCTCCAGAATGGGTGTTATGAGGAAATAATGGCCCTTTCAGGGGTGGTGAGGCCTTCCTCCTACAACATCGGGCCAAAGAACACCCCATGGGTGGTCAGTTATTTCCCTGATAATGTATACCCTTGTCAGGCATTACTGCTTGCATATTAAATTACAATAAATATTTATATTTGGCATTTCCCCTGTGTGGAATAGTACAAAAGACTAAATAAGAAGTTATGTACTCACCATAACGTTCCATGTTTTTTGTCCACAATCTCGCCTTCATTCTTGCTGGTTGGGTTCGGAACAGAGCATCGGTTCTGACTCGGCCTATTACTAAAGCTTGAGAGCTTCCACTGGCTCGAGGCTATACCCTATCCCATCATGCTTAGGGAAGATTACCCAGCTCTTGTTTGCAAATTACTAACCTACTTTGAAATTATATACAAAATTCCAAGTTAAGAGATAATAGTCTTTGTCTCTTGAGATGAGAAGGGAAGCAGAGAACACAATGCACAACCAATAAAAATTCCTCTCAATCCTCCAGGAGCGAAGGTTGGGTGAAAGAGGGTGGGATGCAAGAATGAAGGCGAGATTATGGACAACAAGCATGGAACGTTATATTGAGTACATAAATTCTTAATGTTATGTTGTCCCATCTCACCTTCATTCTTGCTGGTTGGGACAGTGCCCCTATCACCTTCTTTCTTGGGTGGCTCAAGGTAATAAACTCTTCAGAACAGTGGAACCAAAGGAAGCCCTGTTCCGGGAGGCCACGTCTACTTTGTAATGAGTGATAAAGGTATGACGTTTGACCCATGTGGCTGCAGCACAGATTGAGTTCATAGGCAATCTAGCCTGAAAGACGGCTGAAGCCGAGACAGCTCTTGTTGAGTGGCCTCTAATCTTTCCTGGCAGTTGTTTATGCTGAGAATTATATGCGTAGGTAATGGTTTCCGTAAGCCACTTTGACAAGGTAACTTGATACTGGTGCACCTTTTCTGTTATCTGAGAAGGAGCAAACAACTGGTCAGATTTTCTGAATTCCTTTGTTCAACGTAAGTAGACGTGTAGCTGCCTGTGTACATCCAACTGGTGTAGCTTATATTCTGCCTTGTTGCCATAGTTTGAAAAGAAAACAGGCAGGTCAATGGACTGATTCAAATTGGTCTCAGAGCATACTTTGGGAAGGAATGAAGGATTTGTTCTAAGAGAGAGACACCGTCTTTGTGAAAAACTAAGTAGGGAGGGTGTATGGACAGAGCTTGAAATTCTGAGACCCTCTCAACTAAGGTAATGGCTATCAAAAAGACTGCTTTCCAGGTTAGAAATTTAAGTTGGCAAGAGGAAGCTGGTTCGTATGGTGGGAGAATCAGAGCAGCCAATACCAAATTGAGGTCCCAAGGGGGTGGTGGTTCCCTTACTGGAGGCCTTAGTAAAAAAAGTACCCCTCAAGAAGGCTTTGCACAATCTGTGAGACATTATCTTTGATTCCATGTCTCCTATGTGGTAGTTAGAAATGGCAGCTAATTGTACTCGTATGGTAGCTGCTGCTGCACAGTCATTAACATTTTCTGCCAAGAAATTTAAAATCGTGCTCACAGGGGCTGTAAAGGGATCTATGTGATTCTTGGAAGTTCAACAAGAAAACCTTTTCCATTTGCTAGCATAAAACTTTCGAGTTGTTGACTTATGAGATGAAATTAGAATGTGTCTCACTGCAGGGGATATGTCTAGAAGCCTGGCTAAGACTGGAAGTGGAGCAGCCAAGCTGTCAGTTTGAGGGTTTGGACAGAGGGATGGCGCGTTCCTGACTGATGAGTCAGAAGATATGGTACCAGGTCCAGAATCCACAGCTCTTCTCAGAGATGGGGGAAAGGAAACCACATTTGACAAGGCCAGTACAGAGTGGTGAGTACTAACCTGCAACTCAACGATTTGGCTTTCTGTAGAACTTTGGGGATTAGTGGAAATGGGGAAAAGGCATAAAGAAGTCCTGTGCATTCCTTGATGACTCCCCTGGAGGGGGGATTAGGGCAAGGTAGCTGCTGCATTTGGTGTTCATGGACGTGGCAAAGAGGTCACAGCAAGCCTGGCCCCACTTGCGAAAAATCTGGTTTGCAATTTCCTGTTTTAGGGATCACTCGTGAGGCATTAGAATTGCTCTGCTCAATTTGTCCGCTATCACGTTGGATTTCTCCGGAATATGCGCTGCAATCAGAAAACATTGAGAAGAGACTGCCCACTGCCATACTCTTTGAGCCTCTTGACACAGGGGGAAGGATCTGTTCCGCCTTGTTTGTTGATATTACAACACTACCAACATATTGTCTGTCTATACTGCAATCATATCTGGTGGAAGACAGTTCTGGAATACACAAATTTTAATGCATTTATCTTTAGCTGATAAAGCTGTAGAAATTAGTGACAGAGTTTGGTTGTGTACGAATTTCAGATGTGTATGAACATGCAGTCTTTTTTTTTCATGCTTGATAATTCCCTGTAACACTACTCTCTACATTACCTTCCAACCCCATCTAGTCGGGGTAGTACTGAGTGTAGAAGGCAGGAGAAACTGAAGAAAGAGGATGCCTAGCTGCTGATGTCCAGCTGTAGCAAAAGGGCCTAAAAAAAGAACAGAGATGCCTTGCACACCCCGATAAAAATATGACACGTGGTTACATCAACCTTTCCTGGAAAAATATACCATCACTGTCAAATCCTTGAAACCACATTATCTGTAATCAGGGCTCCTGTTTATGTTGTTTGGATGTACAGAGAAGATGCTTATGTTTCCATAATAAATAGTAACTGATACCATAGGCAATACCTTACCTGTTCTCTCTGAACAAAGGACATCAGGGTATGACCTTAGACCCCTCACTGAATTTTGCTAAACATGCTTACAAAATTTTGCCTACTTTCACCATCTACATGGTGCGACTTAGCTTAAACCAGATGTTTGGAATCACTTAACTATACCTGTTAGAAAACATGATGTATTGGAATGGTTTAAAATGAAGCTAAAAGAAACCCAATAAAGAAAACTGTGTGCACCTGCTTTTTAGTATATGGCTAGAATTAGCACTACATGCTTCAGTCCCTTACAGTTCTAGAATGCATAAAACATATGAGATGTTTATTTTAACCCATTGAACTTAGTATTACAAACTGTATGTAGGTAAATATGGAAGACCGTACGTACAATGTTGTTGCATATCTCAGCTTCTGGTACCATGTAAATAACTTCCTCCCTCCATGATACAATACATTTAGGCTGGAGAGGAAAAAAAAAAAAAAAACGCCAGTGGTAGATAGCTATCATCTTCAGAAATACCCTAGAGATGTCAGTGTACCCCAACAACATCCCTACATCTAGCAAAGCTGAGATTCTTGTGCCCTTTCTTAAACTCAACAATCACAACATCCTCTGTATCATAAGCCAATTACCTGGCAACAACAACCCCACTGATGAAGACATCTAGGTAATCTAAATATCAACTGGCGAGTGCCATCCTCTAACACCCCAAAAACTAATATAAATGTTTGCAGTTTCACCCAGCTCGTTAGTACTCCCACTAGATATAACATGGCCAGCAACAAACCCTCCACACTGAATAATTATTTCCTCTGGGACTCTCTCTGACACAACCAGTGATCACCACCACCACCACCACATAGGGTTCTTGATAGGCCCTGTGAGAAACAAGGTCCACAAGAGCATCTGGGGGGACCCACCAGGACATGGATGGGCCCACATTGAATGTTTCTAGAAACACAGACTCCTCTGGGGAATGAGCCTTCAGAGAGAGGAGCTCGGACCCATGGTGGGGGAAGGGGTAGGTCACGGAGAAAACTCCACCAGAGTAATTCAGCAAAAGGGGGAATGAAGCCTGGCCAAAGAGGTCCTTGGAGAGGAAAGGGCTGGGAATGCTAAGGGTGGGTGAACTGGAAGAGTCCAACTCCAGGATCATAATTACAAGGGAATTAGGGCTGAGGCGGTACACGTGTTCTTGATGGAGTGAGAGCCAGAGGATCCAAAGGTTGATGAGCCTTTTTATCAGGTTGGCCTTCAGTGGAAGAGGGAGTGTCTATGCTATTCCTTGTCCTTAGTTCCAGCTCTAGATGAATCCTTGTCTTTTGGTTTCTCTTTCTCCCTTCTTTCAGGTTTTCTACTGGGGGAGGGAGAGGAAAAAGCAGCTGAGGGCTGGAGAATGCATTCCGTTATTAGCTTGGCCTTTCTGTCAGCCAAGGCTCTGGCACTAAAAGTGGAGCTGGCCTGGCACTTGATGTCTAAGTACACCATATCCAAACAGTAGGTGCACTTGCAATGGGAGTCCTGTAGGGGAAGCTTGTGGCTACAGGCAATGCACTTTTTAAACCCCCAGGCTTTATCCACTATTCTACAAAAAAGAACTGCAAACAGCAAACCACAACAGCAATGATAACCCTTCACTTATTCTAAATACAATAACTGCAAACAAGAAAAATATAACTATACAGCTAAAGGCACACTAACTACACTATCCTAAACTATTTTGAAGAAAGAGAATAAACAGGATAGGGGATGATTTTTTTTGGAATGAACACACCTAACAACTAACAGGTACCTAATATGCTAACCACAAAGAATGATCCCAACACAGACTAACTAGAATAAGCAAAACAACTACACTGGCTTATCAGTACTATGAAGAAAAATTACGCAAGAAAACGGTAGAGGAGGCAAAAAAAGTGAAGTAAAAGCACAAAAGGATACAATTTCAGAATGGAGTTCTTGGACCATGATCTGAGAACAATAGCGGCAAATTAAACCAGAGGAGAGGTAGTTAGAGCAGAAAGTTATAGGTAGAAGAGGTGGAGCTTCAGGACTGAAGATTCTGAGAGTGTTGGCGACAGATTCAATAACCCATAGGTTGAGATGGAGGGAAAAGACAACCTCGTATCCTACAAGTTTACAAGCAAGTTCGCAACACCACCAAAACTAGAGTCAAAGATGACAAAAAAGTCTTCTACATCAAACAAAAAGCAGTCCATGAAAACAACCCAAAAAATGATCTGGACTTCCCTAAAACATCCCAGAACAACAACTCAACCTAAACCATACCGAACAGATCCACCAGAAATAACTGCTACCCCATTTTAATGAACACTTAACCTCCCTTTTAAGCTATCAAGCAGACAAATCCCAACTCTAACACTGTCCCCATAAATCTAGTTGCAGTATTTACTGGTAGAAACTGGTATGAACCCACATTTAGTTCAGAGCAGAAGATTAAGCCTACAAAGCTTCATTCGGTAATCAAAGTCAGTGTCTACCTGCTGCATGACTGAGAAATCATTTAATAAGACAATGCTCCTGGGTTGCAAATGAAAAAAGATACTTGGTTAACAAATAATTGAAAAACTGCTACTAAACCAGCACAGCTCCTGATGCCAAACAGCAGGACTAAATGCCTCCCAAACACACGTATGCTTGTTCTGGAAGTCAAAGGCAAAAACAACAAGCTGCTACTAAGCCAACACAGTTCCTAATTCCAAGCAGCAGAACTAAACACCTCCAATAAGCAGTCAGAGAGGTGAAACTCATCAAAGATAAACTCCGCCAGATAGCCAAACTCACTGAAGCAGGTCTTTTTAAATTCCAAAGGGATAAGCAAACAAGACGCCAATAAACGAACAACTTCAATTTTATTAAGCACCACGATACTGCTTTTCGTCGGTGCCCTGCACCAACTTCTTCAGACTTTGAAAAATAACAACTCACACTTAAGTGCTGCTACATTTAAAGCCATTGCAAGCAAAGTCTATTACAAACACACCCTCCAATTACCTTAAAGGAACAGTAGCTTCAATCTAACTAAAATGTTCCTATCCCATAAACACACAATATAAAAAGTTGTATGTGATATAAAATATACAATTATAAAACTAATACTGTTCCTTACATAGCACTTAAATAATGCAACCGAAAGTTAATAATATTATAAAAGCACACTTACTTTGAACCAAATACGCATAATAAGACTGACACATTTAAATAAACAAAAAGCATGCCATAATATTTCAAATACTGATAAAAAGACATTCCATCTACCAAACATGGTATAAAATATATACCAAGATTGCTCAGCCGGTCCTATGTCCAAATCACACCTGATGTTATACCACCCCCCCCCATGCATCATCTTTCCAAACTCCTCAGCTTAAGGACACAGCTGATAGATAACATACTATTGAGGCCGGGGTGATGGTAGGCTTCAAGTCTCAACTGCCACATAAGCTCCTTCATATCTAATTTCAGGGATTCAGTCCCCCCCCCCCCCCAGTTCACATAGTTCAACTGGTCAATGATCATAAATGTAAAATCATGGCCAGGGTGATTGGAGAATGCCCTAGCAAGTCATGTCTACAGTTTAATCTTCATCATGGCATATAAATGTACGTACATGTGTTCATTCAATCTCCTGTCTGTCTTGCCCACATAAAAAGCTGGGCATGACGAACAAGAAGCGAGATACACCACGTGTGTCGATGCACAATTGTATCTCCCTTTGATAAGGTACTTGGTGTCCCTAATCATGAAATATGTGCCCGACCGCACATATCTACAATGTTTGCACATATTGCACTTATGCATGCCTGCTCTTGGAGTCATGTTGCCACCTTTCCTTTCTAACATGTTCTTGATATTCAGACCCATCCTGAATGTAATCTTCGGGGCTGGCCCTAAATTATTGGGTCCTGATAGTTCAGTTGGCAACAAACCCCAATTTTTCTGGATGATGGACACTATAGCTCTAGCATCCATGCTAAAGGTAGTGATGAAACTGCAATGGTATACACTTCTAAGTTGGCTGTCACCCCTGGGGTAGCTATTCTCCGAGACAGAGTGACCCAAAATGGGTTGAAAATAGCCCATTTCCCTTTTGGATCTAACCTCTAGACACAAATCCACAACCAACTCCTCAGGGTAGCCTCTACATAAAAACAAATTCGATATGAACCGGCACTCTTCCTGGAAGTCACCATCTCTCGAGACCATTCTGGTCGCCCTCACAAATTGGCCTTTTACTATTGATCTCTTCTGGAAGGCCAGATGTTCACTATCGAAATGCAAATAAGAACTGGAAAAAGTGGGCTTGCGATGAATTTTGCCAAAAAACTGGTTCTGGTTGCTGTCCTTGAATAATTCCACATCTAGGTATGCTATTCTGTCTGTGTCAAAAGTAGAGGTAAACTTTAAGAAATGCGTGGACTTGTTGAACATCTCCACCAGGTCATTGGCCACCGAAGAGTCGCCCTTGAGGATGATACAAATGTCGTCCAAGAAAAGGGTATATAAGGATACTCGTTCTAGGAAGATAGAGTTAGTAAACACGGATTCCTTCTCCCAATGGGCCATGACCATGACGACTCCAACTAACTGATGGAACCATCTATTGTTGAAGGAGAAGTAGTTACATGTTAAAATGATGTCCAATAGGTCTTTTACCATTGAAGTTTCACTCGCTGGTGCCTGCTTTGTGGTCATTTCCAACTCAATCCATTCCACCGCTACATCATGTGGAATGGATGAGTACAGGTCAACAACATCTACCGTCAGAAAGTGGTAATCAGGACTGTACGAAATGTTTTTCACCTTCCCCAAAAAGGACCAGGAATCTTTGGAAATATATGATTCACTAGCCACATATTTTTTTAGAATGTAATCCACAACTTTGGCTGCTGTATATGTTACACTCCCTCTAGCACTCACCAACTGGCACATAGGAGGATCTCTAATGTTTTTGTGGATTTTTGGGTTCCCGAACAAAACAGGTACTCGAGGCGATGCACAGTAAATGAAGTTGAAAATTTCCTGGTCAATGGATTCATTAATAAACATGTTTCCATAATAAGACCGAACTCTTGCCAGATTTCCATTCAACTCGTTCTTGGACACCTCTTGGTAAGTTTCAGAAGACAAAATTGCTGACATTCTGCTGTTATAATCATCTATGTCCATTGCAACCAGACCGCCTCCCTTGTCGGGTTGCATAATTCTGACTGAATAGGCACATAATTCATTAAAATCCGCCCTTTCTTCTTTGGTAATATTAAAATGCATCACAGACCTAGACTGTAGCAAATGTCGAAAATCCAGATCACACATTTGCTCAAATGCCCAAATATAGGGTGGATAGGTGGATTGTATGTACTAGGTACATGAAAAGTATTATTTTGGTACTCTTGGTCCCCCATCAACAAACATAAGTTTAATTTCCTGACAAACAATTTAAGATCCAAAATGGATCTGGCCACACAGGCTCTTCTAGATGGAACATAAGAAATTCCTTTAGCCAGGAAATCAACTAATGTCTGGGTAAACTTGAAATGAGAAAAATTATAAATATGGAAGTCCATCCCCGAGTTGGAAATGACTTCAAATGTGGTCTGCTAAGGGCCGGGGCACCCTACTCCACTCACATTTGATTCTTCCTTGTCCTGTATCTGAACCTGGTCTTCCGGTTCGAAGCCTGTTGGGGAGAAGAGGCTGGATCCTGAAAATTGGTTTAGTAGCAGTTTGTTTTTTCTTGCCTTTGATCTTCAAATAATTGAAAAAATATATATATCCATAACACAAGGTACCAGACAGATGCTGCCTGTACAATATGCTGCTTTACTGCTGAAAAACTCAGGAGGTTGTTGCAATCCTCAGTCAAAAACCTTCTGCAGCTGTTATATGCATCAGTAACAGCATTGCAAACTATAATAAAAGAGAAAGAACTTTTCTTCTTAAAGAAAGCCTTTTTTTAAAAGTGGCACAGATTTGTTTTTACAAACAGATGCAGACTGGAAAAATCAAGCATTCTCTTTTGCATTTGTTGAAATGCAGAGCATAAGATGTTTACTACCAGCTGTAGTCAGACAATCTAAGGAAGATATAAACCTTATTTTGTAGGCAAGACAAAAAACAAAACAAAGTTTTATCTAAGTGAAGTAGTGCGCTGAACCTTTTTTCCTTTGGAAACATTTGCAGATTGTCTCTTACCCCCCCCCCTTTAAACTTCATTTTTTTTAGATAAAACTATTAAAGGATAAAAAAATTGCCTCAGTTTTCCCTCTTTCATAAAACAAAACTTGTTGTCTGCTAGCACTTTTCAAAAAAAGATGAAAAAACAAAAGAAAGACCATAAGGTTGGACTAAAATTGAAAAATGTATTAAACAAAGTAATGTAACATTCACAGATTTTCAGAACTCATTATCTTCACCAGGTTGCATTCACGAAACGGTAACACTTTAAATATGCTAATAAAACTATCAGAAGTCAACTGAAACAGTAAAAATGTGTACAGACACAAATATAAATAATAGTAATCAAACAAATAAAAGCCGCTTCGATATTTTGCCGTTTCAGGCTTTTGAGTTCGATCAAAACACATTCGAAAGAATGCGTCTTTGGTCTTCTAATAGGGAACCTATATATCTATATATATATATATATATATATATATATATATATCTATATCTATATATATATATATATATATATATGTGTGTGTGTGTGTGTGTGTGTCTTGGTACCTCGCTTTGGTCAAACTGCAAATGGCCAAGCTGGACTTAAGACTTGGCTTGCCTAGCCTAAAGTCCATTCTAGTGTTCTTGCATGGGCTTTTGTATAGAGGACAGGTCTTTCTTCCATGCAGGATGCATGCTAAAACACATTCCAGTATTTTGAAGGAATGTTGATGTTTTGGCTGTGAGTTAAACTAGTCGGCTGAAGAGCAAGTGAATGAAAGAGAAATTAATTTTATATGTTTATACATCTGTCTGTACACACACACACATTCACATGCGCGCACACACACACACACACACACACACACACACACACACACATACACTAATAGTAAACCGTATATATCTATAGCTATCAGAATATGGAAATCACTTTGGTCATTTCGTCTTATCGTCAAAATACAATGTCGAATTTCAAAACGATTTTCTTCCCCAATTTCGAACCATGTTAATACCGACGGTTTGATATTCGCTGTTATAAATGTGACCATTGAACTGCATTTGCCATTCAAATATTGGTATTCCAGCTTCGGTAAGTTTACTTTCACTTTTACTACACTTTGAAACCATGCATTCGATGTAAACAACTGAAGTGATTTCCATGTTCTGATAGTAAACCGATATATTATACATATGCAGTGGTACAGTATATACCATTGTCACCTCACAGCATGAGGTTCTCCAGTTCGATTCTTGACTGGAGTACCTTCTGTGCATAGACTGCATATTCTCCCTGTATTTGCATGAGTTCCCTCTGGGAGCTCCAGTTTCCTCCCACACTCCTAAGACATGCAGGAAGTGGATTGGACAAACTAAATTGGCCATAGCTTCAATCTTAGTGGGAGGCAATGATTGTCATTAGTAAGTTGAAATGTTAGTGCATTCAGAACAAAAATGGATCTAGCAGTTACTGCTAGCCAGCTTGCTTTATTATTCATTGTGTAAAATTGGTCTGTATTGTGTGTTGCATGTATAAATCTGAGTAGTTTATTTTGTGTTCAAGAGCGGCCGCAGTGGTGCAGTGGTTAGCATTGCCGCCTCACAGCAAGAGGCTCTCTGGTTCGATCCTCGGCTGGGGTGCCTTCTGTGCGAAGTCTGCATGTCTACCCTGTGGTCGCGTGGGTTTCCTCCAGGTGCTCCGGTTTCCTCCCACATTCCAAAGACATGCTGTAGGTGGATTGGACACTCTAAATTGCCCCTAAGTGTGAGTGAGTGAGTGCGTGTGTGTGCCTTCTGTGGAAGGTTGGGCGCCAGGCTGGCAACTCGAGACCGTAAAAACTCCACTGCCAATCATGAGCGGACAGGTGATCCACTGTGGCGACCCCTAACCGAGAAAAGCCGAAAGAAGAAGAAGAAACAAATAGCATTCCTGCACGTATACACTTATTAGTTCTATTAAAACTCAAAAGGAGGTCATTCACTCCAAATACTGGTTTGACCAAGATCCCTCAATCTCAACCAATCAAATTTTCAAATCCATCCAAATATCCACTACACTTATCACTCTTAAGAAACTTAAGCAGTTTCTTAAGAGGGATAAATCTATATAGTGGTTTGCTAAGGTATTATTACATTCTGAATCACACTTGTATCAAAGCAGCAGTTGCATAATCTGCATATGGTTAAATATCCTTTCAGTAAATGAATTTAGTAAATGTAGCTACATGTGGCTGCCAAGCATTTTATATTAAAAAAATGACAGGATGCCTTGCATTAGAATAACAGAACATTTATAAGCTATTACAAATCAAAAATGTGATAATGAAAGTCCCTAAAAAAAGCTTCAAAATTTTATTTATTACTATTGATGTTTACTGTTGTATTGGCAACTGATTATGACAGGCACATTTCTGAGTGAATGTATTACATAAATGCTCTTATAAATATCATTATTTGGGCCAAGCATATTAAATGAAGGCTGTATACCTATTCTAGTGATTGCTAAGGATGAGCATTACAATTCTGTGACATGGTATGAATAAAAAACCTAGTCTGATTCAGCACAAGCAGATTTTTCAGCTGAGTATTCCAACTGTCACACTTGCCACAGGGCAAGAATGAAAATAAATGTAGTAGACTTTCTTAATTAAAACAAATAAATAAGCAGCTTACTTACTGGCCCACTCTTTTTGTGACTTTGCACTGTGAAGTCTGGACAGAAAAGCAGATCAGCAATAGCTAGTAAAAGGGATTCTGCTAATGGCCGTGCACTCTCATCTTCATCATCATCACTCTAAGAGAGACAAACACCAAAAATAAACAATTACAATGCCTCCTACTGTCAATATCGTGAACTGAAATATACACAGGACACATTTCCAGAAACTCAGTTCACCAAAAACTGAACATTTTTTTGTTAATGTAGAGTTTGATCATTTTCATAGCTGTTACTCAAGTTTCAAAATGAATGAAAATCAGGGAAAAAAAGATCATCCAGCCTTCGATGACCTATATTTTTAACAAAGTGTTCATGTTCCTTCTATGGCCTAGGAAACGACTACAAATATGAATGTTGTTTTCAAGGAGCAAATAAATTAAAATTATATTTATACAATCTTGTCCAATACATGTCTTCCCTTGGATGGATGCAGCCCCCTCATCACTTACATAAAACGGTGAATCTGGGGAAATTGTAGAATGTTCCCTGTACAGAACAAATTCAGTTCCACCACCAGTACATTTTTCACACAGTTGTCTAGAGAACTATGCCCTTAACCGTTCCTTCTCTAACACTCTAATGCCCTGTTACATTATGTTACTCCTCTATTACAACAGCACTCCCAATGTTCACAGTCCTGTTTCACTGTCAGTATCAGTGACAGCTGACAGTGATTCCCCTGGTGTACGTCTTCACCAGTACTACTGATGTCTTTTTACACTGATTATATGTCTGTGCTCCACTACACTGATGAGTTACTGTGCCACAGCATTGGTACTGTCAGATTCCTTCCACACCACTGTTACTGAAGATAATTTACACTGGTATTATCAAAGTTCTTTTACACTACCACTGTCTTGCTACACACATACTGTTAGTATCCTGTTACAGTGATGTTACTGATGCCCTGCTACAAGAGTACTATCAGTGGTGTACTATACTGGTATTGTCGGTGTCCTATAACACTGACGCTTTTGGTGCACTGTTAATGCATGAACACAGGAATACTTACGCAGGGGCCTGTCACATTCTAAGGTCTTCAATGCTGCACTACACTACTTGTAGTGTCTTACTCCACTAGTACTGTCAATGCTTTAATACACTGATATTGTTTGTCCTTTCTTCCTACACACATCTCTATAAATTGGCATTCCAAATTTACACAAACTTTTCCGACTTTGAGTAAATGAAGACTCCATCAGCACTTCTATCATGTTATGTTAGTGTGATTTTGCACTATGGAATACACTTAGAATAAAGATAATTCAGCTGTAATAAAAAGAAAAGAACATCATTCACAGTTTTGTGCTTCAAACACAGCTTCCATGCCTATCAGAAATCTTCATTTAGACTCTTAAAAAGATAATCTAAAATAAATTCCTATATGCATAATGTGCATCAGCTGTAACGGCTCAGTGCCCACATCTGTGTTAATGCATACAGACAATAAATCTGTCTGACATACCAATCATATGGTATCAGTGGCCATTTCTACATTAAATACTGCATAAACGACATCTTATCATCAACATGACTGTAGCAATTATCAAAGAAAATTCCACTTATTTACATCCTAAAAAGTTACAACCTGGTCAGATGTGTAGTTACAAAGTATCATAAAAGGGATCTCAATTAATTAAGACTACTGAACTTCTAATGCAGATTCTCTTTCATATCTACAGCTAAAGCAGCTGTCACTAGATACAACACAGTCACACATTCTTCATACTAGGCCTCGGAATGACAATGAAATAAATTATTCAAAATCACTGCCATTTAAGGGTTCCCGAATTTTCTATTAAATTCTACAAGGCTCAAGAAACTGCTCCATACTTTTCCTGAAGCTACTGAACAAGCTATCTTTTGACCAAGCATTAGTTAGCGAAGAACAATATTGCTCAAGGAAAAACAAACTCTTGTTCCTTGATGAATAATTGTGTTCAATTAACTAAAGCAAAAAGAATCATAGTCTAAGGGATACATAGAGCAAACAGGTTTAAATACACAACCTATGTGTTTGTTCAGTGAGCAAAATACTTGCATAACATGCAAAAGCAAATTCCTTCATGAATGAAGTCTGCAAAAGTAAATCTTTTACTGACACATTTGCAATCACAAAGCAAAGCTTTGGAAACGCCTAATGTTACTTACAATACTACAACCAACATCAAATTCACAAGTTCATTTATTTACTTAATTTTAATTAATCAGGGTAATTCACTTTTCAAAGATAATGGACTTTTTTAAACACAGCTCAAGCATGAGGAACAGCAACTTACAGAGCATAAAGTTTTACACATATAATACAGGCAAGTTTCACACACACAATATCAAAATGAATGAAAAGAAATGCATGGGTTATACACACAGATGAAACATAAGAATGGATGCCAAAAGTATATATAAAAGGATGTGCAAGTCAAAACAATTCACCAAAATATAAACAACAGGTTAATCGGTGCATCATGTGACCTGTGAATATGCACACTGGTGTACAAGAGAACCTTTGATGACAGTGGCTCAACAAAGAACACTGGGTTGATACAATAACTTGATCAACATGTTTACTAGTGAATGCACACATTTATAAAATACAGAAGGCATGTTCTTCAGTGAGGGAATACTATTGAAGGATTCATAAAGTGATCCTAGGGCTGTTTTAGACCATTACACATGGAGCATTAGGGATTGATTTCACAACTGATAAAAGTGTCGTCAGCAAAGTAAGGGCCTACTGATGCATGGTAAGGGGACAGGAAAGGAATAATGGGGAGGTAAATCTACGTGACTTGCAGGTATAATAACGATTCACATCGTTGGAGGTAGTACATCTCACACTGCTGGCCTTATGATTAGGAATATGTCATTTCTGTCGAAGACATTTGAGATCAGTAACATGTAACAGTATTGAACCAGAGGTCACAGTCTGTTCTGGGCTGAGGTAAGAGTAAACATGCTGGCCATAAATAGGAATATTTGAGATTGAGCACTTTACACAGCAATAACACCAGAAGAAGAACTGCACTCTTTTGACAGGAAGCCAGTATGCTTTTTCCAGCACACTGGTACACTTTTCTAGGAAGGGTAGAGGCATGAGTTATAAATTTACAGACCCAATCAGCCATAATTTCTAGTACATCTAGATTCTTTGGTTATGCAGAAATAACTGTGGCAAAGTATATCCTAGCTGGGCAAGAAGAATACCATTGCCAGTAGTTAACCTCCTTGTGTGGGGGGGGGGGGGGGGGGGGCAATTATTAGGAGATGGTCCAGACACAAACAGTAGCAAATGTGATTTGTTCAAGGTGGTAGGAGAATAACTGGGCTTGGTCTAGTTAAAGACAAAAGTATCTGGAAGTGTGGAAGTGGGAGCTGATTCTAACTCTCACCAAGTGGGGTCCCCTTATGGTTCAGTCGCTTTGAATGCCTGTTAGTCTGGCAGTGTTTTCAAATATGATACACAAGTATAGTCACTTAGTAGGTTACAAACAAGGAGACAGACCCCACAGATGTGTTTAATAACAGTGTTTTGATGGTAGTGTAGGAGTGAGAGGAAACAAAATTAATGTGCATACCATAATGTTACAGCTGCTTGGAAAATACAGTCTTTGTTAACCATTTGGACTCAGGCACTCTGCACATGATCTGCCTGGCAGATAAAATAGGTGTGGGTATTTTTGTCCCCATCAGCCCTGTCAATGACCAACTTAATAAAATACTCAAAGCATGCATTTTAGTACTCATCTCCTAGGCTTTGACAAGACCAGTGATTCTAAAAGCCTCTGACTAATGTAACAGTATAATAGAGTTCTGGCGCATTTGTTGATGCATTCTTTCCTCTGCACCCAATTGCCTGGTTACTTGTGTATTGTGTTGCAGTGTGGAAGGAGTTGTTGCGTAGTGAACCTTGGTCATGGGAGTAAAAGGATCTTTGGACTAGCCCACTTGTTAAAAAGGAAAAATGTAAATAAATAAATATAACATATGCCATTGAAATCCTGTGTTCTCATTGATCTGTCTCTGAATCATATAACAGTTCTTAGCTGCTTCAACAGCTTAAGGTTAAAGTAGACAGAATAATGATCCAAGAAAGGCTGGGCTTGAATCATGGTTGAAGCACAGCAACTGGCTCCTGCACATTCTTTCCTCCCTTCCTCTCTACCTCTGGCCTCACAATTAGGACATATCTCACATGCAACACTTCAATAGGTGGGGACCCCTTTTACTGATAAGAAAACCATCTTAGTTGCCTGACAATGCAAGTTCCTTGTGACCTAGAAATGAAGGAGATGCACATGGTCATCATAAAACCACTAATTTTCTCATTTAGCAAGAAATGCTATTATGTTTTGTGTGATGTTTTTTTTTTGACTAAACATGCATGTACTGCAGTGAGAAAACCAGCCTATCTAAGCAGTGAGGCACCCTCTATTGCCCATCTACTAGGTATCTTTACTTAACAGCTCTGTCTGTGCTGTGGTCTATGCTACAGGCTGAGACTTGACATCCCAGCATGCACCATCCCCTTCCCTCAAGAGACAGGTGAACAGGCACTGCTTTGTCATTCCTCTCATCCCCCTCCATCACCCCATCCAGCACCCAGGCTCTTAATCAAGCCCTTGTATTCTGGGTCAGTCATCTCCTACTGAGCCAGCTTTATCACATACATTTGCTGGGACTGCCTTTAGATAACATATCTTCATCGCAAATCATTTGACATGATGCTTCTATATTCCATTTCATTTTATGCAAACTGAACAAGTATATAAAGTAATTATTTCTTTACAAAAAATTACTGCTTTTATGTTAAAAAGCACTTCCTGTAAATAAATCATTTGTCAATAGACACTGCCTTGTAAAACTATAAATAGCCTCTTTTTATGTGAAAGATCCCTTTTCACAGGATTTACGTAAATTGCTTATGCATAAATTATTCGATATATAATTAGGAACGGTATCTTCTTGCAAAATAAAGCACCTTGCATTGCTTTAAACAAACTGCAGTTGCATATAAATCATTTTCATACAACTGTCACTTCAAAATTCATAATTTATGCACAATTAATTACTCAGAGTAAGTTATCCTTTAATTTAATTAAAGATTACCTGATTTATTGTACAAAGTAGTATTTTTTATGTACTTAATTCATCTGCAACACAGTAATAGGTTCATAGGTTCATACTAGGCTATCTGCCCGAGGGCATTTACAAGCCTAGCCCATAGTTTTGTGGCTTACGCCACCCCTTTAGTATGGGGAACTATACCCATTATTTTGCTGTGCCTCTGTTGAGCAGTGACACTGAGGTAATCCCTGGGGTATATCTGCGATCTCCCATCCATTGGTCAAGATTTCTCTTGAACAAGGCCAGCGAGGTGCTCTGCCTCACATATACCGGGATTTTATTCCACAGCATAGGGAGTCTTTGGGTGATGAATCTATCCCTCCAGCACGTCCTATTAATAGCCGTGTCGAGGTTTAAGTCTCCGCCCTTGTGGCTCTGACGGATCTAGATTTTTGAGGTGAAGCATATTCATCAAATCTGGGTTTGACATGGCCTTGTATGTTAGGCAAAGGTCACCTCTGAGCAAGCGGTGGCGACTGAATAGAGCTGGAGTTCTTTCAGTCGGGCAGCATAGGACAGATGTTTGAGACCCTTTATCCTTTTGGTGAGGAACTTTTGTGGCCTCTCCAGCTGCTGCAAGTGTCGGGTCAGATACATTCCGAATGGGGCATTGTACTCAATCATTGGTCTGATGAGTGATGAGTATAGGGAGACTATGACCTCCCTTGATCTAGATGAGAATCCCTTCATGATAAGGTGGGCAATGTAGAAGGTCTTCCTAACTACTTTAGCTACATGGGTGTCGAATGACAGACTACTATCAACCTGGGTCCCCAGGTCCCTGATAACTTCTTCTGTACTTAGTGGATTGCCACCTATTTGGTAGCTAGGGGTAACCTTGTTTTTCCCGAAGGGTATGACTATGCATTTTTTGGCATTTAACTTTAGGCCATGGCTCTGGCACCAGTTATCCGTTTCTGTGAGACCCTTCTGAAGGATATCTGTGTCAGATGTGTTTTCTACTATGGCCCAGTTTGCAGTCATCTGCAAACTTTGTCAGCCATAACCCTCCTGTGTTTGCTTGTACTTCGGAAAAGTAGATGCCAAACAAGAGTGGGCCCAGGACTGAGCCCTGCGGTACACCACTTGTGACAGGCTTTGAGTCTGACATGGCGCCAGCAACTCTGACCCTGTGGGTTCTGTCACTCAGCCAGTTTGCAACCCATCTTGTGATGTATGGGTTAACATTTAAGCTGATGAGTTTTTCAATGATACCCGAGTGGGGTATTGTATCAAAGGCCTTCGCCAGATCGAGGTAGGCTGTATGGACTGCCTTTCGCTCATCAATGGCTTTGGTGACTGTTTCAAAAAGTCAACCAAGTTTAGAAGGCATGATCTGCCTTTGACAAAGCCAAACTGGGATGGATCCAAAGTCTGCAAATTCCCTATGTCTTTATTTATGAGGTCCATTATGATCCTCTCCATGGCTTTGCAGATAAGGCTTGTCAAGCTAATGGGCGGTAATTTCCAGGGTCGGTGGAGGCACCGCCTTTGTGAAGTGGGACCACAGTTGTAGTGCGCCACTCCTGGGTGCGTATCCAGAGGTAAGACTATGATTAAACAGCTGTCCTAGCTGTGGGTTTAATTCCTCGTTGAGTTCGTGGAGCACACAGCCGGGGACACCATCAGGTCCCATGGATGCTGTGTTTTTGCTTTGGAGAGAGCAGTTCTCACTTGGGCGTTGGAGATGTTTGGGGGCTGCAATCGCTTGGTATAGATATCTCTCCTTTTGGGGGAGGGGAGAAGTTTGCACTGAACCTGTCAGCCAGTATGTTGGCAATGTCTGTAGGATCAGTAATCTTCACATCATTTTGAACTAGTTCTGAGCATATCTGGGAGTTTCCTCCCAGGTTTCTAACATAGCTAAAGAAGGCCTTATGATTGTCCTTTGAGTCTTTAGCTATTTTTCTCTCAAAATTTGCTTTGGATGATTTTATGAGAGCTCTTAGTTTTTACTTATAGTGATCAAGGGTGTCTTACCTTTTAAGGATTTTGCTCTATCTTGTAGTAGCTTCCTCCTTTTGTTGTAGAGTTTGTTTATGGCTGGGGTCCACCAGAGTGGACGCTTGCCTTTGGTACAAAGAGTCTTTGTTTTGCTTGGGATTGCCTTATCCATGCAGTCCTGCAGGTGCTGGTAGAAGGCATTTGTAAGTGATTCAGCGGCTTGAGTACTGTTTTCCGTCGGCTCGGGGTCCTTAAAGGAGACCACACTAGTCTTTAGAAGTGTGAAGTCGGCTTTCGAGAAGTTCTTTACTGTGGTCTTTTTTATTTCAGGTGGGGGTGGGATGAGGACCTCCAGCGAGATTAGTTTGTGATCTGATCTCACCAGTGAGGGGTATACTTCCGGTGTTGAACATTGTGCTCCCATGTTCGTGATGATGAGATCAAGTATGTTTTCTCCTCTTGTGGGGATGGTGACTAGTTGTTCCATGGCATTTGAGTTTATGAATTCCAGGAACTTTTGGGCTAGGGTGTTTGGGCTTGAGTAGTGTTCCCAGTCTATATTAGGGTAATTGAAGTCACCTAGTATGATGGTGTTCGGTGATACATTTATCCCCTCTAGTGTTTTCAGGAAGGCCATGTGAGGTTCCTGAGTTTGTGAGGGTGGCCTGTAACATGCTACAATTTGCAGAGCAGTCTTGCCTATGGTTAATTGCACCTGGATGGTCTCCGATGCATCGTGCGTTGCCACCAGTCTTGAGGTGTGGGTGTCTTTGATGAATATGGATACCCCCCCCTCCTTTCTTGGTATTGTCCGGATTTTGGGGCCGGAACGCATGATAAGAGGTAAAACCTGATAGTGCTGGGGTGCTCTCAGGAGCCTTGAACCAGGTTTCTGTCACTGCACAGACATCGATGTTCTCCATACTGAGAAGGGCCTCGAGTGCGTGCATTTTGAGATTTAGACTTCTGGCATTGAGCAGCATTACCCTTAGTTTTTTTCCTTTTTGTGTTCTAGGGTGGTAGGTTTAGAATTTGAGCCTTGCCTAAAAAGGCACTATGGGGTGGCAAGAGCCTTTGCCAATATCCGGAATCCCAGGGTGACAGGTGCAAGCCGTCCCTTGAAGCAGCGTGGCTTGTCCAGCATGTCATCCCAGGCAGACAGACATTGGATCCCCTTTGAATGACACCAGAGTTTAAGCCAATTGTTAAAGCTGATCATCTTATCTCTGTATTGTGGCATCATTCTTGGTGAAGGTAGGATACTGCTCAAGGTCAGGGTCATACCTGCCTGGGCTACATAATCAGAGAGCTCCTCAATGTCTCTTTTCATGTAGTCCAAGGAGGTACGTCTCAGGTCGTTTACACCAGCGTGGACAATGACTGAGTCATATTTGTACCTGCTGTTGAGAGACCTGAGTGCTTGCGTTATGTGGCGGATTCTAGCGCCCGACAGGCAGCTTACTGTGACCTTCTCCTTACTCAGTCTGGTGAGCGGGACGTCTGTGTGTCTGACTATGGAGTCACCAATGACTAGTGTGTCTGGCATTGTGTTTGGCCTTAAGGGCTGTGACTGTTTGACACTCTGACTGTGAGGTCTATGTGTTGCAGGTGTTGTGTTCTGAGGTGGTGGTTGTTTGGGTGTCTGCTTTGGTGGCCTCTGCTGTTTTGGTAGATTTTTGATCAGAGCCGCCGAGTATGTCTTTGTGTGTTTATGTGTATGATTTGAGGTTGTGATGGTACTATGTGAGACTGGGTCTATAGTGTGTGTGGTAACCTTCTCCTCCTGACTGGTCTTGCCAGTCCTATGTTGAGAGAGCTCAGCCTCCAGTTTGGCCGTATAGTTGCATCTCTCGCATGTATTTGTGTTACATTCTATATTCTTACCAGCACTACGTTTTCTTCTCAGCTGCTGTGCCATTTTTATCCCTTCTATGACATTTGCATCCTGTAGTCTTGCAAAAACTGCACATTCACAAGGAATGGCATTACCACAATCTTAACAAGCGCATTCACAGTTTAATTACTTGGTGGTGCAATGCTACAAAAGTCTAGCAGTCTAGCTCTTAAAACCTATCCCTATAGCAGATATGGGGGTTTCACACATAATGCTTGAATCTCAGAAACTCTCCTGGCAGAAGTAATGGCCACTAGAAAAAGAGTTTGCAAAACCAGGGTCAGATCCCATGAAGCTATAGGGTCCTTGAAAGGGAGCTTTAAACGTAAGGCACCTTTAGGAAAAACTTTGCATAATCGATGGGAAGTTGGAGAATGGTCATTGTAGAAATTAGAAATGGTCACTAATTGAACTTTAATGGTGGAAGCATAAGCGTGTGAAATCTTGCCAGAGGTACCTAAGGTAATGGTTGCTGCCTTGGATCCTAAAGCTTGGAGGACAAAAAGAGTGGGAACTTTGTCTTTGGATATGATAAATTGTACTTGAGACGTTATCTTTTGTAGTCTGTGAAGGGGGAGAGAAGATACATGAGAGACTGTATTGAGGCGAGCTCCTATGAACTCAAGGCCTTGTGTTGGAGTCAGCTGGGAGTTTTCTCTGTTGACTGTGATACCCAACAAATTTAAAAGGTGAAGAAAGTAGTTTGTGGCTTGAAGCAGTAGATGCCTGGTGGGCAGACAGTCGTCTAATTAAGGAAACACCCAGAATCTGTGTAGTCTCAAGTGAGCTGTGACTGCTACCATGCATTTGGTGAACACAGAGGGGGCTGCAGTGAGAACCAAAGGGCAGCACTCTGAACTGAAAATGACTGGCTCCTAGCCAAAACGGAGAAACCTTCTGCAGCATTTGACCATTTTTGTGTCGTGATACTTGTCTTGAAGGCCTACAGAGCACATCCAATCATTTTCCTTTAATGGAAGTATAGACTGAACCGTAACCATATAGAATTTTGTCTGCTGAACAAACTTGTTCAGAAGGCTGAGGTCCAATATTGGTCTCCAGTCCCCTGTCTTTTTTTGGCACTAAAAAGAACCTTGAGTAAAATCCGGATCCTATCTGGTCTAGTGGGACTTCTTGGATGACCCTTTTTTCTAGAAGCTTCTGAATCGCCAAGGCTGCTTGGTCCCTCTGATTGGGTGGAACATAGGGGATTCTGCTTTGTGATCTTGGGAAAAGAATAAAGGGGATATGCTAACCTTTGGTAATGATCTTCTGCACCCAAGTATCAGATGTTATTTGTCACCAGGCTGTCAAGTACAGTGAAACTCTTTTCCCAACTGCTTCCCGACGTAAGCAATTGGGCCTCCTTTCAGTACTGCTGGTAGGGCTGTCCAGAGAATGAGTCTCTGGAGCCCTGATTTTGCAGGTCACCTCTGCCGCTGGATCGGCATCTTCCATTAGAGCTCTCCTCTCAATCCCGAGGGGAGTTACCACCATGGCTGTCCTGAAAAGGCCCTTGGGACGTCTTGAACCACATCTTTGCACTCCTCTGATTCCTGGAGTAGGATCATTGAGGAGTAGAAAAATGAATGCCCACAGCAGAAAGGGTCTTTCAATCTTTTTCACACCTGTCTAGTGTGTCTTTGACTTTGGGGCCAAACAAGGATGATTCATCAAAAGCAGCATTGATGAAGGAAGACTTGAAAGGCTCAGCAAACTAACACAAATGCATCCAGGCATGACATCTTATGGCAATGCTTGAACCCACTGCTCTGGTCATCCCCTCAGCTGCACATGTAATGAGCTGCACGGACAAGTTCAATACAGACTACATGGTGGCAAGCTGAGATGCAACTTTATCCCAGTCCTTGTCAGATACTGCTCCAGTGAGGGTATCCGATAACTCCTTAGTAAGATCCCTCTGGTGTCTAGTAAAATGTGCCATGAAATTCAAGGACCTTAGAGCGAAGGTCGATGAATCACAGACCTGCTTCCCAAATCTGTCCATCACCCTAGACTCTCAGGTGGGTGGACAGTGGGACTTATCAATGAGTTCCTTTTTGGTGGTCGTCACCATCACCATGGCATCCACTGCCAAATCCTTTGCCCAATATTGGTGATCTTCAGGGGTTGATAAGACTTTGTCTGGTGTCCCAGGAATTGGCTCTATGGAATCAGGGGCCTTCCACACCCGCTGCGTGATAAATTTAATGAGACAGTCAGTGGGCAGGGTCACCCAGGAAGTAAATGGGCGAGCACCAAAGGCTTGCAAGTACCTGGATTCCTCAGAGGTCGGATCTTTGGCCTTCCAGTCACACCTTTGTTTAAGGATCTCTAGGATGTCTCCAAAAGAGACATCTTCAGGGGGTGATCAGGGGGAAACCTCCTCATCATCGAAGTCCATGTCTTCAGTGACAGATTCTTCTGGGGAATCTAAGTGCTTCCTATTGCATGACTTCTTTCAGAGTGGTTCCTCAGTGAGAATCTCTGAAGGAGACTCCAAAGAAGACGGGCCCTGAACAAGGGGATCTTGCAGCTTTGGTGTTCGCTGTCCTGACGTGGAGGAAGGAAGCAGCTCTGGGCCAGAAGGTACTGACATATGACACTCCGAAACAGAAGGGGCCAGATGAGAGCCCACAGAGACTAATGCCCTCTCCATAACTTGGAAGGCAGGCCTCCCTGAAGAAGGATGAGAGCCCAGAACTGAGAAACACAACTTCGGAACCAAGGACACACCCCGCTCCGAGGGACCACTATCCAAAGCAGGAGCTGGGGAAGAGCCTGTAACTGTCAGGATTCCCAAAGCCAATGACAACTCCTAATAAAAATAGGAGCCAATCTGAAACCCCTGGAACCAAAAGCTGAGCTATGACCCAGAGAATGTATTGATTCCGAGGAAACTGAAGATGTCAGGGCAGTCTCTGGAAACGAAGAGGGAGTGCCTGTCGGCACCAGGACAGCTGGAACCAGAGAAATCGAAGTGGTGGGCTCTAAGCCTCCCAAGGAAGTCAGAGGAGGAAAACCCTGTGGAGTCCTGGGAGAAAATACCCCAATTCCATAAGGAATAGAGGTCTGAGAAGGGCAGGAATACTCCTGGTGGCCAAAATCTAATCCACCAACCTCACATCTACCTCGGAAAAACTCCTGGAAGATCGAACAGACATCCCAAAGCGAGATTCTGGGCTTGCAAAAAAAGGACTTGGTAGTTGACCCAAAAAGGGGCCTACAGAAGGAGAATATCTTGTCCTGGGAAAATGTATTAGTTCAGACTTCAGCACTGAAACCCCTGGAACCAAAAGCCGAGCTATGACCCAGAGAATGTATTGATTCCGAGGGAACTGAAGATGTCAGGGCAGTCTCTGGAAACGAAGAGGGAGTGCCTGTCGGCACCAGGACAGCTGGAACCAGAGAAATCGAAGTGGTGGGCTCTAAGCCTCCCAAGGAAGTCAGAGGAGGAAAACCCTGTGGAGTCCTGGGAGAAAATACCCCAACTCCAGAAGGAATAGAGGTCTGAGAAGGGCAGGAATACTCCTGGTGACCAAAAGCTAATCCACCAACCTCACATCTACCTCGGAAAGACTCCTGGAAGATCGAACAGACATCCCAAAGCGAGATTCTGGGCTTTCAAAAAAAGGACTTGGTAGTTGACCCATAAAGGGGTCTACAGAAGGAGAATATCTTGTCCTGGGAACAAGTATTAGTTCAGACTTCGGCATCGAAGGAGTAGGTAGAGTCTGCTACAGTGCAAATGGAGAAGACGGCACTGATCAGGAAACTGGTGCCAACGTAGGGACTGAAGTTCTCAGTGCCATGAGAACAGTAGCCGGTGCAGAAGATTCTTGTTCTGGAACCTTAGTCTTTGGTTCCGAGGAGACTGATGGAACAGAGGACTTGTGTTTCTTAGTCTCTGGTGCCATAGGGGAACTTGGCACAGAATGACTCCAGTTTTTGGAGTAATCAGACTTAGAGGAAGAAGGACCTGACTTGGACAGTGCTTCTTCAAAAGAATATTTTAGCATTCCTTTTAAAATCAACTTGTTATGCCTTTCTACCAAGGCCCTGTTACTGAAGGCCTGGCAGATCAAACAGTCTTGATCCAAATGGGACGCACCCAAACAATATACACATGAAAGATGCCCATCTGAATTAGGCATCTTTTGCCCACAGTCTTGGCAATGCTTAAAGCCTGAAGTGCCCTTTTGCTTTTCTGCCATTTTGAATTAAGAAGAAAATTAATCAATTGTCAAAGGATCACTGACACACACACACACACACACACACACACACTTTTGTGATATAAAAAAAATGAGACCACAATAAATCATTTCAAAACTTTTCCCACCTTTAATGTGACCTATAACCTGTACAATTCAATTGAAAAACAATCTGTTAGGGGGAAAAATATAAAAAGTAAAAAACGTACAATAAGCTGGTTGCATAAGGGTGTACACCCTTAAACTAATACTTTGTTGAAGCACCTTTTGATTTAATTATAACATTCAGTCTTCTTGGGTAGGAGTGTATCAGCATGGCACATCTTGACTTGGCAATATTTGTCCACTCAAGCGCTCCAAATCTGTCAGATTGTGAGGGCATCTCTTGTACACAGTCCTCTTCAGGTCACCCCACAGATTTTCTATTGGATTTAGGTCCGGGCTCTGGCTGGGCCATTCCAAAACTTTAATTTTCTTCTGGTGAAGCCATTCTTTTGTTGATTTGGATGTATGTTTGGGGTCACTGTAGTGGTGAAAGGTGAAATTCCTTTTCATCTTTAGCTTTCTAGCAGATGCCTGAAGGTTTTGGGCCAAAAGTGACTGGTATTTGGAACTGTTCACAATTCCCTCCACTTTGACTAAAGCCCCAGTTCCAGCTGAAGAAAAGCAACCCCAAAGCATGATACTGCCAACACCATGCTTCCTCGTACCGATGGTGTTCTTTTGGTGATGCAAAGTGTTGTTTTTGTGCCAAACGTAGCTTTTGTAATTGTGGCCAAAAAGTTCAACTTTGATCAGACCACAACACATTTTCCCACATGCTTTTGGGAGACTTGATGTATTGTTTTGCAAATTTTATCCAGGACTGGATGTTTTTCTGTGTAAGAAAAAAGCTTCCGTCTTGCAACCCTACCCCACAGTCCAGACATATGGAGAATATGGGAGATTGTTGTTACATGTAGTACACAATTAGTACTTGCCAGAAATTTCTGCAACTCCTTCAGTGTTGCTGCAGGTCTTTTGGCAGCCTCTCTGACCATTTTTTTCGTGTGGTCTTTTCATAAATTTTGGAGGGATGTCCAGTTCTTTGCAACGTCACTGTTGTCCCATATTTTCTCCACTTTTTGATGACTGTCTTCATTGTATCCCATGGTATATCCAATGCTGTGGAAATTTCTTTGTACCCTTCCCCTGACTGATACCTTTCAACAATGAGATCCCTTTGATGAAACTCTCTGCGAACCACGGCTTTTGCTGTAGCAGGCAACTGATTAAATGTCAGGAAAATCCTACTAGGACAAGTGAACTTTATTTGGGGTTAATCAGAGTTTCTTTAACTGATGGCAGGTGTGTACCCAAGAAAACTGAATGCAGTAATTAAATCAAAAGGTGCTTTAATAAAGTATTAGTTTAAGGGTGTGCACACTTATGCAATTTTTTTATTTTTTATATTTTTCCCCTAACAGATTTGTTTTTCAATTGAACTGTACAGGTTATAGGTCACATTAAAGGTGGGAAAAGTTTTGAAATGATTTATTGTGGTCTCATTTTTTATATCACAAAACCTGGCATTTTAACACAAGGGTGTGTACACTTTTTATATCCACTGTATAGAAGTATAGAAAAAGACAAAGTTTTAAAAACTCAATAAACTTTTGATTTAGCTGGAGAGTAATGGTTGACGCGTCTTGCTAACAGAGCGGCAAACAAGATCGGGGGTAATGGAGAGTGGGGCATTGTGGGTAGAGTCTTACCTCGAGATTTTTTTTGGCTGGCATGAGCTGTATAACAGCCAAGCCAGTTTAGAATGAATGAAGGCTGACATGAGATTCACTGTTTTCATGTAAAAAAAAAAAAAAAAAAGTATTTCCCTTAAGTAAATCATTTATTAGACATTGCCTTACAGAACCATAAATAGCCACTTTTTATGTGAAAGAAACCTTTTCACAGGATTTACATAAATTGCTTATGTGTAAAATCATTCAATATGTAATTTGAAATAGTATCTTCTTACAACATAAAGCACCTTGCATTGCTTTGAACAAACTGCTGTGTATAAATCATACAACACAAACTGATCCTGTATACATTTTTGTAATTAGATCTTTTTCATGCAACTGTTTTTTTCAAAATACATAATTTATGCACAATTAATCTCTCAGAGTAACTTGTCCTTTTAATTTAATTAATGATTACCTGATCTGTTGTACAAAGTGCTATTTTCTATAGCTTTAATTCATCTGTCACACAGTAATCCCATGATTACATTCTATATGCTTGCCAGCACTAAATTTTCTTCTCAGCTACTGTGCAATTTTTATCCCTTCCAAGACATTTGCTTCCTGTAGCCTTGAAAAAATTGCACATTCACAAGGAAGAGAGTTACCACGATCTTACAGTGCACAAAACTGCATTTACAGTTTGATTACTTGTTGGTGGAATGCTACAGAAGTCTAGCAGCGCAGATTATTAATCTGGCAGTTAGAACAGAGGAATAAAGCCTGAGATGTTAACCAGCCATGTCTTGTGATACACTGCTAGATTCCCATAGCCTTCATTTGCCTACTGTCTGATTTAGAGCAAGTCACATAACTGGATGATGCTTTGGGAATGTGGGTTAGGCTTCTCAATGGTCTCCTGGACTGCATGCTTTGTGACTACTTATGATGAGCAAGTACAGTTGCATAAAGTTGGATGTGGGCACACATAAAAGTGCATATGCAGTAGTACCACATAAACTGGAAAATCTAAGTAAACAAAAATCAGGGCACAGCTGTAAACTACACACATTAAAGCATCATCTGTTACTGTAGGACAGTCATAGTTTGTCTGTTGATAGCAATAATCTCCTAGTGTGGAGATTATTTTCTGTGATGTACTTTTGTGAAGGGAAAGCTAAAGCTGATTTCTCAGAACAATTGGCTCATTTACTACTGTCATTTACTTCTCCCACGCCAAAAAAACAATGTTATAAAAGCTTATTAGCAAAACAGAAAAATATTTCATAGGCAAAATCTGACAATGACTATCAAGAGGATTCAAAAAACAAATAAGGCACATATAACCAAAATGTCAGACTCATGAAGAGTTGAGATACAGAAGTGCCTGTCCATTTTACAGTGCTGTATTTGGAAATTGTATTAAAGTTTTACCGGGGTGACATTATTTGTTTTGAGCTGCTCTTTACTTGACACTGCCTCTCTAAGGCTGTCCACACATGTGGATTAATCGTCACAGAAAATACAGTAGTCAAGATGGTAACAGCAATGATTGCTCCTGCTCATGCAAAAGCAACAGACATAAAGATGATGCATGCTATTGTAAGCTGCAAATTATTTTCAACATGCTAGCGGTATCCTGATCTTGGTTTAAGTGTGACATCTGTCTACCAGAAAATGGAGTCTACAGATAACGCAGAAAAACAAATTCTCTTGCACATATGACATCAAAAAATACACTGAAACTTACAAAATGTCAGCATGCACATGAAATCCTTAACATACCAGTGCATGGGGGGGTAGTTCAGATAAGAAATGAAGCAAGAGCCGTATAAGGTTGGGAATGTGCTGGCACTCTGTCCATGAACACATTAACGTATTACTGCCGAATAATGAGAGATGTGCTTGAAACTGAGCCATCTGAAAAAAGTTGCAGTATATGTCATAAATACATATCATCTGTTACTTACTGATGAGTCATTTGTAACCTCACAGTAAGACGCTGTCCGGTTCGATTCTCAGCTAGAGCATCTTTTGCGTGGAGACATGAGTGAATGGGCGTACCTTTGTTGAAGGTTGTGCATCAGGGCTGGCAACTCGGCACGTAAAAATCAACTGCCAATCATTAACGGACCGGAGTTCCGCTGTGGCGACCCCTAACCGGGAAAAGCCGAAAGACACAACAACAACAGCAAACTGCTGTATGATGCCCTCAAACCAGCTAACAGCCTGTTATAATTAATGCTTCTATACGTTGTACAGTTAAGCACTTCATTACACAAGTTGCAATAACCTTACCCTTTAATGAACTGTCAATGTTTAATCACATTTTACTACTTTTTAAAACTGTTTTGTTTATTAAAGTTGTATTAAAGTTGTATGTAAATGCATGCATGCAAATCCCAGTTGGTGTACCTCTGTACAATATTCAAGTACTAAATCAGAGCAGAACAGTCAACTTTTACAGATTTAAAACATTCAAAGAGCAGTTAGTTGAGCAGTCAACTTACAATTATATTACTGCTCTTTCTGTATTTACCCGTTCTTTTTGTAGAGCTCTACCCTTCTCTGCTCTAAGTTTACAGTTTTATTTATTCATTTTTGACTGGGATAGTCCCATCTTTATAAATAGTTACAAATAGCGGCTGCATGTACTATCTCTTGCACAGCTTCACTACATCTCGTGTTTGCTACACACAACTACAGCTCCTCCTGGCTTTACCTCTTCTGCATGTTATCACACTGTCCTTCTTCCTCCTTCTCTAACTGTTACCACAACAGCTTGATCTCTCCAACAAAGCTAACTAACCAGAAGCCCCCTCCCCCACATGCAGATAAATTTGCAACTCTTTTGCATAGCTCAGACTTTACATACAAGTCAGTTTACTATGTGCTATATTTGTATTTCATATCCTTGCACTGTTAAATCTGTACAACTACATTGTATATTGTAAGTTTATACTTTTCTACTAAATGAATTTGTACAATATTTAATTTCTGTAAAAATGTTGTGACTGAAAATAGATTCTAGTGGCTCAATTCACTTACCTAATACCTAACTAACTAAATAAATAAAAATAAAGTAAATAAAAAGCTTGAACAGAAATCTCCATCAGTTAAGTAAACAATGTCATCAGTGTGGGTGGTTGCTCACTCACAAACGATTGTGCACCTGTCCCCCACCCTTTCTGATCATCTCCTCCATAGTATGCTTTCCAAATGTTGAAATATTTACCAACTTTCACTCTGGCTTTCCAGTCTGTTTGGACTTTTAGCATCCCTCCTACAAATTCTAAAGTTCACCTCCACAGTCATTCTACTATACCACACATTCTTATCTCTCCAACGATGCAGTTTTACTCTTTTAAACCATGCCCAGTGTTAAGTATTTGCACCATCTCTCTGTTATTCCATCCATTGTCCTTTGTCTCTTATTCCTTAAACTGCAAATTTCTAGTCTCTTGAAGATCCTTATTAAAAAAAAAATACGCATTCTTCATTAATATTACAGTCTCACAGATTTCTTACAGTCCTACAATCCCAAATATAAGGATCATGCCCATTCGCTCATGGCCACACCTAAAGCCTTCCTGTCTCTGCTGTATCTGCATCATAATTATCTCTGCTGGAGCTCAGAACTACCTGTGTACTAGCTTCGTCTGCTGACCTCAGGAAATGGGCAAAACTTTCTTACTCCAGTCTTCTCTAAACATTGGGGGTATTCTCTTGGTCACAATATTGGGTCCCCTTTATCAAACACCCTACAGCCCATTTCATTCTCTGCTGATGAGCAGTGAGCACACTGAAAGCTGTGCTCTCACTCTGAGGTGGACAGGGGTTGCGCTTCGTAGACCAGACTCCCTGTAAATGCTTCTTAACATTCAAGAGGGATTGGCAGGCCATTGGGCCTTTACCATACATGCCATGCCTCTATGTGACACGATCATTTGGCCTTGGCCCTACACCCTCCTCCCAAGTAGATAAGTGTTGCTGCATGATCCTTGGTCTCCACTGGGGAAAGTGGGTACACAACCACATGCCCTTCCCCTCCTCTGAAGAGATGGGGCAGCCCTAAACCTCATTATTCCTTCACCCTTGCCAGATCCAACACACCCCTGGATCCACTAATTGAACGTGGGTGACCTGAATCATTGCATGGGCATCGTCCTCTCTATGCCAAAAAAATGGCTTTCAGACATTTTAGTCTTTATCACACCTCCACCCACACTTCCACTGAAATATCAGTTTCCCCCCAATATTTCATCTTTCCCCCAAATATTTTAGGCCTATATGGACAACCCATTAAACAAATGCTTATGCACAGTCCAAGAGACTCATTTTTTTATATCCCTTCTTTATTTATTTTTTTAATCTGGCTACTCTTCTAGGAGGTGCACTACACTCTCTTCATTTTCCCCTCTGCACTAACTGGCTTATGTGCTATGACCTAACTCCCAATTTGTACATACTCCAGTGATTTGTCTGCATCACCCTCTCTTCTTAAAATTAAACTTCTGAATGATACCAAACACTTTATTTTATACTCTCCATCTCCTCTCTCTCTTTCACTTAAGCAATACCTGCTCTTTCTCAATCAGCCCATCTCACTTGCAAACCATTATTATACATGAATTACCCCATAGGGGAGCCTCTTTACCATTTACTTCTATTCTCCTTACTTCTTCAATGTCTTTCCAGGTTTCATTTTTGGACTCTTTCAAAGAATGCCCTTGATCTTTGACTAAATGGTATTTCCTGCATCTTTACCACCCTCTATGTTCCTCACCTCCTTTCTGCTCTCAAAAATGTCCCAAACAATATACTAGCCTTTGCAGCCACATCACAACACTAGTAGTCAGGCATTGTCTAGCTCTCGGGGCTCAATCTCCGTTTCTGTTTTGTTATGCCTCCATCCTCATACAAATCTGTCACATCTGTTTTCACCTCTTGATCCATAGGTCCTTTACCAGTATTAGGATATAGCATACAACACAGTGTGTTTTCAGCAGTATCATCATCTGGATGGGGTTAATCAGGCCTACCAAGGTCCTTATCTTTTTTCTGTCACTTGTCCATTCTTGTAACACTGACTAAAAATCTCTGGATAACACACCTGAATCTTTTCAGCCCAAATCTCACACATCTTTACTCCCAAGGGCTTTTTCTATCCTGCTTTGAATCTCATTTTTCCTTACAGGTCAATAACCTTCCCTGTTCTAAGTTATACAAGTTCTCCAGTCTAACCCCAGCTTTACTGAACTACTCAGACATATCAGACCTTAGCCAGTTTATCTCAAATGAGCTTTCAGTCATCAGCGATCAACCTGAATTCCCAGCTTCCTCCCTCCCTTTGAAATCTCATACATTAGAAGTTCAGTGGTAGGACCTCTGTCTCACACCTCCCCTGGGTCTGGTGTTAAACTCTGACTTCTGGTGACAATTTGGGTGGAATTATGCATGTTTTCCATGTGTCTGTGTCAGCTTCTGCCAGGTAATCTGGCACATTTATACCTCATCAAACTATCCACAAATACACTGAATTTACTCTTACTTAATTGCATCTGAAAAGGATCCAAGAAAGACGCGTTGACTTGCCAGGTTAAAGAATACAATTAAAATCAATACCCGTTTACCCCTTGGAGCTAATACTTGACAGCCAGAAGAAACACACAGGGGAAATGGGCATCCCTGGCTCATGTCTCGAACTCCAACCTTTCCTATGAGTTATCCAATTATCACTAATGGAATCTTAGGGCCATTTTATAGTGCTTCCTTACAACCCAGATACACAGGTTCTACTGCTACATTCATAACATCAAAAAACATGCTTCTCACCAGGGTCAACTGCAACCCCTGAACCTGCCTCCAAGGAAAGCCTCAAAAGCCACCAACTTTCCTCTCATGTTCTTCCCTTGATAGACACTCTCTGGTCAAAGCAAACTACTACAGGAATTGCCTCCTTCAGTCCATTAGTTGGGGCCTTGGCAAAGATTTTTTGCATCTACCCTGCTAAGTAACAGAGGGTGAAAGTTTACATGATCCACTTTATCCTCCCTCTCCCAGCCCCTTTAAAAATAACCACCACCTTTGCCCTTGTGTATGATTTTGGTAGACTGCCCATTCTTGGGCTGTATTACAAACTTCACACACATACTCTGCAACCATTTCAAGAACCCTTTTGCAAATTTCAGCCAGAAGCCATTCTTTTAACTCCTGTTCCACCCCCTTTACAGATTTAATAGTTTCTAATATTTCCTTATCCTCCAAATGTTTATCCAATTTATTTCTCTTGTCCTTTGTATTTTTCCTAAAATCACAGCTGCCTCTTCTCCTTCCAGCTATCTTCTACTTCCTCTGGGACTGCCTTAGGTTTGTAACTAAAGACTGAAAGTCTGCCCTTCAGCTTTACAAGTCCCTCATTATCCAACATCAGCATTCAATCCTTATTCCTTAATTCCTGAATTCACTTCTCACTCAATTTCCATGTTAACGTTTTTGCATACCACTTTCCACTTATCCATCAAATGTCCTTCCTTCCAACCCACTTATCCATCAAATGTCCTTCCTTCCAACCAAGTCCAAAACAACGGAATCAACTGCTAACTTAGCACAGTGGCTTAATAAATTTTAAGAGAACTGCCTCCTTAAACATCAGCACCTGTACTACTACTTCTTTCGGCTTTTTCCCGGTTAGGGGTCACCACAGCAGATCTCCTGTCTGCTCATGATTGGCAGTAAAGTTTTACAGTGTCGAGTTGCCAGCCCGGCGCCCAACCTTCCACAGAAATAATGCCCTTTTCAAAATGGTAAGTATGATAATCAGCCCCTCAACTGCATCCAAAACATTCTCCAAGAAAATATACACATGCATCACACAGACTTGTCCTAAAAAGCCCTTCTATCCTACTTGCCTTATTTATTATTACGTCTTTACTAGTTATATGTGCAAAGGGCAGGCTAACTCTAACCCTACCTCTATCTCCAACCCTACACATCACATTAAAAATAACCCTACCATTTAGATCCAGCATTCTGCTGTTCCTGTGTGTCATTTCAGGGTTGCAGAGTGTTCAGTCTTTGCCTATCAAGATTTAGCATTTGGGGGAAAAGTTTCTTAAATGACTACTCGCATCATTAGTCAGTGTTCATTTTGAACAAAAAAGTGTCCGACTACTTCTGAGGCAAGACATGCATTTTCTGGGAGGTGTTCTCATATTAGTTACCAACAGTTTCATATTTTAGTCCAAAGACTTGCCTGGCCTGGTCTCATTTAGCTTTATTTAATCATTACCATACTCCCTATCGTGACTTGAAGAGCTCCCCCAATCCATCCAATCCGGCCACTTTAAGTGATCTTGCTTCCCGGTGCCTGGATCAATGTAGGAAACCAGGACGATAATTAAGCTGGCCTTCAGAAGTGAATATTCAGAGTCAATTGTGGGTTTCACTGATATGGTTAGCAGCTTCCAATTTCTTCTATTGTTTTGTGCAGGTAGCTCTTCTTGTTCTTGTCAGAGTCTCTGGGTTGTCAGTACTGGACATTTTACTCCTTCTAATATACAGAACATCCCAAATTTCCATCCCTCTTATTCCATGCTGAGGGGCTCTTCTGTTTAGAAACTGGTGGATCTAATCTTCACAGCAAACTCTGTGGTTTCCTCTAGGTCGTATAAGTGTCCTTTACTCTTCAACCACCGCCAGCAGTGAAGCTGGGTAGGTCATCCAACACCCCTAGTGAAGTTGGGTAGGTCATCCAACAACACGAGTGAAGCCCGAAAGGTCATCCAACACCACCAGTGAAGCTGGATAGGTCATCCACTACCACCAGTGAAGCTAGGAAGGTCATCCACTACCACCAGTGAAGCTAGGAAGGTCATCCACTACCACCAGTGAAGCTGGGTAGGTCATTCATTACCACCAGTGAAGCTGGGTAGGTCATTCATTACCACCAGTGAAGCTGGGTAGGTCATTCATTACCACCAATGAATCTGGGTAGGTCATTCATTACCACCAGTGAAGCTGGGTAGGTCATTCATTACCACCAGTGAAGCTGGGTAGGTCATTCATTACCACCAATGAATCTGGGTAGGTCATTCATTACCACTAGTGAAGCTGGGTAGGTCATCCAGCACCACCAGTAAAGCTGGGTAAATCATCCAGCACCACCAGTAAAGCTGGGAAGGTTATCCAACACCACCAGAGAAGCTGGCTAGGTCATCCACTGCCACCAGTGAAGTTGGGTAGGTCATCTAACACCACCAGTGAAGCTGGGTAGGTTATCCAGCACTTCCAACGAAGCTGGGTAAGTTATCCAACACTACCAGTGAATCTGGGTAGGTTATCCACCACCACCAGTGAAACTGGGTAGGTCATCCATCACCACCAGTGAAGCTAGGTAGGTCATCCAACACTACCAGTGAAGCTGGGTAAGTTATTTACCACCACCACCAGTGAAGCTGGGTAGGTTATCCAGCAATACCAACAAAGCTGGGTAAGTTATCCAACACTACCAGTGAATCTAGGTTGGTTATCCACTACCACCAGTGAAACTGGGTAGGTCATCCAACACCACCAGTGAATCTGGGTAAGTTATCCAACACCACCAGTGAAGCTAGGTAAGTTATCCACCACCACCAGTGAAGCTGGGTAGGTTATCCAGCACCACCAATGAAGCTGGTTAGGTTATCCAACACTACTGGTGAATCTGGGTAGGTTATCCACCACCACCAGTGAAAGTGAGTAGGTCATCCAACACCACCAGTGAAGCTGGGTAGGTCATCCACTACCACCAGTGAAGCTGGGTAAGTTATCCACCACCACCAGTGAAGCTGGGTATGATATCCAGCACCACTAACGAAGATGGGTATGTTATACAACACCACCAGTGAATCTGGTTAGGTTACCCAACACCACCAGTGAAGCTGGGGTGGGATATTGGCATCATGGTTAAGGTGTTTACCTTACAGATACAAAGTGCAGGGTTTGATTCTCACATGGGGTAATTGGATAGGCTTAACATAGCCCACAAAGGCAGTTAGCCTAGTACTAATCTATGAATCTACCAATGTAGCTGGGTACGTTATCCAGCACCACCAACAAAGCTGGGTAGATTATCCAACACCACCAATGAATCTGGGTAGATTATCCACCACCACCAGTGAAGCTGGGTAGGTTATCCAGCACCACCAACGAAGCTGGGTAGGTTAGCCAACACCATCAGTGAAGTTGGGTAGGTTATCACCACCAGTGAAGCTGGGTAGGTTATCCAGCACCACCAACAAAGTTGGGTAGGTTATTCAACTCCACCAATGAATTTGGGTAGGTTATCCAACACCACAATTGAAGCTGGGTAGGTTATCCCAACACCACAAGTGAAGCTGGGTAGGTTATCACAGTGGTAATGCCTGACTTCATTGTAACCCATCCTCCTAACAAACAAAGTCTGCAAGTAACCCTGATAGACTTTTATCAATCATTGCCAATTGTAATCTAAAACCTTTTAAGAGATTATAACCCAAGAACCACTGTTTAGCAGCAGCAGAACAGAATTTATTCATGGCTTATCAAAGGCACTGGTGTGACCAAAAATTTTTATATCACTATGAAAATATGACCACATTCCTGGTGATGTTGTCTAACTGCATTCTGAAAAGGCAAAATCTTCTCTTGAACAAAGCCATATAAATCCTCCTTCAGTTCTTTTGGAATGCCCATCATGTGAAAATTCTCCCTTTTCCTTCAGTTTCCCAGTTCATTCACCTGATCTCTGAGCCAAATTACTTCATATTCCAGGGCCTGCAATTCCTTCCTCCTGCAATTGGAGTTTGCTTTTTCATGAGTGAATTTTATATGCAAATGATCCATTTCATTTTTTAGGGATGCCATTTCTTATGATGCTTTGTAAGCAAAGTCTGCAGATCACTAGTCTACCTTGCATCTTGCTCCAGAATATGCATCATTTTATAACATTTCCTTCAAAATAATCACCCTCCAGCTTCTCCAAAGAAGCTGACCTCACCTCAAGCTGAGACACTTTAAGTACTATATATAACAGTCTCCTGGGCTGGTTAAGTATTCCAAACTGCATCTCCTGCAGCATTAGAGACAAAGGTTCAGATGTCCCCCCTCACAAACTCGTTTCACTAGATATGCTCTATTTGCTCTTGCACTAATGCCAACTTTTTATTATTTGACTAAAAAATAACTAAAATTTTTAATGTATAATAAATCAATAAAGACATTCTACAAAGTTGGCTTTCTTCCTGTTTTACAAATACAGCAGAAATAAAAGTACAGTTGCGTACACTTACAATAAATGTAGATGTTCGAGTGTATTCACTGTTGCAATCATTACATTTGGGTAATCTGCTGGCAGGTTGCCCTCAGTCGGCCTTAATAATAAAGTCTTGGGTTCGGCGTTGGTTGCTGTCTCCTCTTTCATGACATCAGGTCGTCAGGGGTATAAAACATGCAGCCAACGCCATTTTATTCAATTTTTCTTGCCCCAGATGTCAGGTGCCCCCCAAATGGGGAGCAAAAATATATAAATAAACAGAAATATATATAAATGCACTTTCAGCAACATTACTTTCATCTAATAGCAAATGCACCACAAAGGCTTTAGTATATAGTGAAGGAAAGAAAAGGTATAGAAAAGGGGGATGGTGGGTAACCCGGACTACAACAGTGAATACACGAACATAAGTGCACACAACTGTACTATGTTCTTCATTTTTTATGTTGCAGTCATAACATTTGGGTAGCATCCCAAAGCTATGGATGGGAGAATGGAGCTAAACAGCATTAGGAGCAGCCCGGCAGAACTGCAGTGGCAAAGCCTGCCCTGCATTTGGAGAAGACAGGCAAGTGATAATGCTTTGTGAAGGTATGAACACAGCTCCAAGTAGCAGCCTCTAGAATGTCTTTGGTTGGAACTCCACTGAGAAAAGCTGCTGAGGTAGAGGCAGCCCTGGTGGAATGAGATCTGGTCCCCTTGGGCACAGGTTTACCATGGTGCAGGTAGCAGAAACGAATGCAGTGGCTTGTCCACTTAGAAATAGTCTGCTTTGATACAGCTTTCCCCTCTGATCCTGCAGCAAATGCTACCAGTAGTTGCTCAGACTTTCTTAGAGATTTGGTCCTGTTCAAGTAGAATCTTAGTTGTCTGTGTACGTCCAATGAATGCAGAATCCGCTCCCCCTTGTTCTGCGGATTTGGGTAAAAGGTTGGCAGGTGAATTGTCTGGTTAAGAGCCACACTGGATACCACCATAGGCATAAAAGATGGATTGGTCCTGAGGGACACCCTGTCCGGGTAAAATGTAATAAAAGGCTCCACAGCCATGAGAGCCTGTAGTTCTGAAACACTTCTTGCTGAAGTGACTGCCAAGAGAAAAGCTGTTTTCCAAGATAGAAATTTTACATCCGCAGTAGCTGCTGGTTCAAAAGGAGGCAGGGTGATTTTTTGCAGCAAAAAAATTGAGGTCTCATGCAGGAGTTGGAGATCTTCTGGGAGGCCTTCAATTTTTAACCCCTCTAAGATACTGTTTAAGCAAAGGATGAGAAAAGAGGGGAGGCTCTGTGTTGTAATGAGCAGAGATGGCAGAGGCATGGATTTTTATTGAAGAAAAAGATAGGCCCTTGTCAAGCATCTCAGTCAAATATTGTAAAATCTGAGGAATATTGGGCTTTGCTGTGTCTGTTCCTTGTGCTTGGTTCCAAGTCTTTTCCATTTATCAGCATAAGATTTTCTAGTACTAGGCCTTCTGGCTTCCAAAATGACATCCATCACAGATTTACTGAGAGCTGCTGTTTGAATAAAGATCGGCCATGCTGCAAGGTTCAGAGTTTGGAGCTGAATGTGAAGAATTTGATTGTTCTGCTGAGACAGCAGATGAGGTATTTGAGGCAAGTACCAAGGGGGGAGTTGAGACATATTCCTTAGAAGTGGGTACCGGTGTTGTAGAGGCCAGTCCGGTGCAACTAGGATCATTTTTGGTTTTTCCTGTCTGACTTTTAGTAAGACCTTGGGAGAGAAGTGGCAGAGGGGAAAAGGCATAGACTGATAGGTTTTTCCAACTGAAGGCTAGGGCGTCCACTTTCCATGCTTTTTTGTGATGTATTCTTGTGCAGAATTTGTCCAGCTGATAATTTTGGGGAGAGGCAAATAGATCTATGTCTGGGCTTCCCCATTTCCGTGTTAACATGCTGAAGATTTGTGGATCCAGTTTCCATTTTTGTGGGTTCATAAGATTTCTGCTTGGGTCGTCTGCCAGAGTATTTTGTTTTCCTGGCAGGAATTGAGCTTGAAGATGTATTTGGTAAATCAAAGCCGTGTTCCTCAATGCCATGGCTAGTCTGTAAAGGGGGTAGGAATGTGTACCCCCCTGCTTGTTTATGTACCACATAACCGTGATGCTGTCCATCTTTATCAGTAGTTGTCCTGGATGAAGTATGTCCTTGAAGGCTGTCAGAGCATTCTGAACAGCTAGCATCTCTTTCGGGTTGATATGCAGATGCATTTGTGTTGGGCTCCATTTGCACTGAATGCATCTCCCCGCCAGGTGGCCCCCCCCCAAGCATAGTCTGATGTGTCTGTAGTCAGGATTTGGGTGGCAGGGGGTAGAGTGAATGACAGTCCTTTGTTTTGGTGACATGTCTCCGCCCACCAAAGAAATTCCTGTTGTAGGCAGGGAATGAGAGGTATCATTGTTTCCAGACTGTGACAATGATGGCTCCATAAACTTTTTAGGTACCATTGAAGTTTCCTCATATGCAGTCTTGCATATGGAATTAGTAGAATGCAGAATGCCATGAACCCTAAAGCTTGCAGAATTTGTCTTGCAGATAATTGGGTTTTTGTTGCCATTTGTTGGAAGTATATTGTCAGTTGCCTTTGTTTGTCTGGCGTAAGGTAAGCCATCTGGGCAGCTGTATTCAAGCTTGCACCCAGGAATGTAATTATTTGAGAGGGTACCAGTTGGGATTTCTTTTCGTTTATTGTGTACCCTAGGCATGTTAGGCATGTTAGAAGCCTTTTTACAAACGCCAGATGTTGAAGAAGAGTGTCCTTGCCCTCTGCTTGAATGAGACAGTCGTCCAGATAAGGATAAATTTGTATGCCTCTTTGTCTGCAGAATGCAATTACTGGTGCCAGGCACTTTGTAAAGACCCTGGGCGCAGTAGATAAGCCAAAGGGCAGTGCAGAGAATTAGTAATGCAAAAAACCTGCCTTGAAGCAGAGTTATCTTCTGCATGCTTCCCTTATTGGGATATGCAGGTATGCCTCTTTTAAGTCTAGAGTCACTAACAAAGCGTTTCTGCCCAGCATAGGCAGTAGCTGTTGTAAAGTCAGCATTTTGAATTTTGGAATGTCCAGGAACGTGTTCAAAATCGATAAATCCAGTAATGGATGCCAAGAATCGTCTTTTCTGGGTACCAGGAAAAGACTTGAATAGAAATCTTGTCCTTTTTCCTTTTCTGGTACTGGCTGAATAGCCCTCATATCCATGAGGGACATAATTTGTTTCTGAGCCTCTGCCCACTGATTTTGTGGCAGATCTGGCCATCCGTTTGGAATTGGCAAAGTATGGAAATGAAATCTGTACCCCTGGGATACTATGTTCAATACCCACTTGTCCTGGCTAATTAACTGACAATTTTGAGCATGAAGTGCTAGTTTTCCCACCAAGGGGGCTGCCAAAAGATAAGTGCTTGGTGATGGTAGAGGAAAGTCATCAAGACTGCTTACTATAGGGTCCTTTGTTTCCTCCAGATTTGGAGGTGGAGGCACCCCATTGCTTTGACCTGTAAGAACCCTGTGATTGGTATCTGGAGCCTTTTGAGTGCCTGGATTTGCCTTGAGTGGCTCTGTTGGACACAGGAAAGGACCAATATTTAGTAGACCAGTGCCTACTGAACCAGGGTGGCTGCACTTGCAAGAAATCTTTTACAGTTTGCATAGATTTAGCTTTGTCTTCCATTTTCTTTAAAACATATTCTGCCTTATTACCAAACAGCGTGTCATGCTGCAAGGGGGCATCCAACAATTTAGCTTTAACATGATCAGGCAGATTTTGCTCCTTGAGCCAGGCATGCCTTCTAATCACAGATCCAGTAACTGCGGCTCTGCAAGAGGCCACCAAGGAATCAAAACCACATTGCAAAGTATGCTTTCCAACCTGTTCAGCTGAATTCAATAATTCCAGTAACTCTTTATTTTCCACACAATCAGAAATCAATATCATTTTCTGTTTCAGTAGGCCCATAATATGCTGTTGATATTTAAGCATATGAAACTGGCAGTTTAAGGCTCTGATTGCCAAGGTAGCAGATGTATAAACCTTCTTTCCCCATCTATCCAGCGCCCTGGAGTCTCTATCAGAGGGGGTAGGATTTTTGGCTGTAGAGGCCTTAACACCCTTGGGACCCTGTGAAATAGTCTCAGGGTCAGCAGCAGGATTTTTGAATAGAAATTTGTGGGAGTCAAGAACCCTGTAATATCTGTCTGGCTTACTGGGAGCCGGAGGCAGGGAATCAGGAGCCATGCTCGATTCCGAAAACACATCAGCAATGTCTAATACAGGAGGTATAGCCAAAGGCCTATGCTGAGGAAGAAGAAGGAAATCCCTAAGCCTCTTTTTTGATTCAGAGAAGTCCTGACTCTCTCAGTGAAAATGTTCCCTTAAAGTATGCAAAGTTTCTCCAAAAGAGTAATCTAATCCTCAGGAGGAGATGCAGATGGGATGGATTCCTCTGCATCAGAATCCTCATAGTGTGGAATGGAAAATTCCTGATCAGAAGAAATGGAAACCTGATCTGAAGATTCATAATCAGTGTCTTGCCTAGGCCTCTTAGCAGGGGGGGTTGAGAACCCCTGATCAAGGTAATTGATCATCTGTTTTGTAGGCATAGGGGCCGGAGCACGTGGCTCATGCGTCATTTTTTTAGACATAGAAGATGCTTTAGACCTTGTTTTTGAGGCTGGCGTCGGTTTTATATAAAAATGTTGAGGCCTGAAAACACCCTCAGAAGCCGGTGCCTGCTCAACGGCTCCGGACCCATCCAAGGGAGAGACATCCTCGGGTTCAATACTCTGAGAATCTCGTGGCATACTGGACTCCGAATGGGTCTCGGAAGAGGCCTGCGACTCAAAAGTAGCGGGTATCAGGGGGGTGTGAAAGCGCCTCACTGAGTACCGGCGAACAGGCAACTGGCTTAGGAGAAGCTTAGTCATCAGTTTTGGACCTCAATGGTCTGTCTCTGTCTTTCTCTTTGCGTTTTTTGTGAACTCTGGTAGTCGGATTACTAACCGACGACATTTCCGGATAATTAAATTTTGATCCAAATTATTTAGAAGCAAAACTATACCGACGCTTGATAGTGCGTTGGTTAAATCTAGCACAAAACCGACAGCAAGGCACGTTATGATCTGGGCCTAGGCAAGGAATACAGTATAAATGAAAATCCTTTTGAGGTATTTGCTTCCCACAAGTAATGCAATTATTAACTTTTACTGACATCGGTAAGGAGCAGGAAAAAGATTCCCCAACGGGGTACTTAGCTTTAGTTTGAAGACTTCGGTTCTGAAACTCAAATGCGAAAATTTCAGGAGTCGGCCGACCGGCACTTGCGAACTGCTTCTGTTTCGGGCACCGCATGGCAAGAAAGACTGAATAAAATGGTGTCGGCTGCATGTTTTATACCCCTGATGACCTGACGTCATGGAAGAGGAGACAGCAACCGACGCAGGACCCGAGACTTTGTTATTCAGGCCGACTGAGGGCAACCTGCCAGCAGATTACCCAAATGTAATGACTGCAACAGTGAAACACGAAGAACATCCAGGAATAGTAAACAAGAACTGAATGCTTTAAAATGTAAAAGCAGTAAATTGCATTTATATACATTAAGGAGAGTGTCACAGATGCAAGAAAAGTACAGTTTTGTACCTACCATAAATGTAGATGTTCGAAGATCCACATTGCTGCAGTCCTTACACTTGGGTAGTCCGCTGTCCTCGGTCGGCCCGAATATCAAAGTATAAGGCTGACGTCGGTCAGGGCGCATTTGACTGACATCAGAACGTCAGGGTACAAATGCGCATGACTGACGTCATATCCTCAGTCTTTTCTTGCCCCAGATGTCAGAAGACCCTAAAAATAAAGGTCAAAACCAAAAGACAGCAAACAACCAACCAACCACCCTTGCACTAACTATATGTACAATATATACAATATACACAATATGTACAACCCAACCCACACAACCACCTCTAACTACAGAGGGAAGGAGGGAGGTAAATTGGACTGCAGCAATGTGGATCTTGAACATCTACATTTATGGTAGGTACAAAACTGTACTATGTTCTTCATCTCACATTGCTGCAGTCCTTACACTTGGGTAGAATCCCAAAGCAGAGGTAAGGGAGGATGGCTAACTACAAGGAAGCAGGAGCTGCCAAAATGCCCTGCAAAACAGCAGTGGCAAAACCAGCCCTGGACTTAGAGTAAAGTGGCAGGTGATAATGCCTAGAGAAAGTATGCACAGAACTCCAAGTAGCTGCCTCCAAAATATCCTTGGTTGCCACTCCCCTCAAAAAAGCTGTTGAAGTGGCAGTAGCCCTAGTGGAATGAGGCCTAATCCCAGCTGGAATCTCCTTGCCATGATGGGAATAACAGAAAGCAATGCAAAACCCAATCCACTTAGAAATAGTTTGTTTTGACACAGGCTTGCCCTGAGAACTCAAAGCAAAAGAAACAAACAACTGCTGAGACTGCCTGAACCCTTTAGTTCTGTCCAAATAATAACGCAACTGCCTGTGTACATCCAAAGTGTGCAAAATCTTTTCCCCTTTATTTTGGGGATTTGCATAAAAAGTAGGCAAATGAATCGTTTGGTTTAAAGCCACACTAGAAACCACCTTAGGCATAAAGGAAGGATTAGTACGTAATGATACCCTATCCTTATGGAAAATCAAGAAAGGCTCAACTGCCATAAGGGCCTGCAATTCAGAAACCCTTCTTGCAGAGGTAATGGCCAACAAAAAAGCAGTTTTCCATGATAAATATTTCAGCTCAGCAGTAGCTGCAGGCTCAAAAGGTTGTAGAGTGAGTTTCTCCAACACAAAATTGAGATCCCAAGCAGGAGTAGGAGCTCTTCGTGGGGGTCTTATATTCTTTGCCCCTCTAAGAAATTGCTTGAACAAAGGATGAGAAAACAATGGTGGGTCGCAATCATAGTGAGCTGAAATTGCTGCAGCATGAACTTTAATAGAAGAGAAAGACAAACCTTTGTCTAGTAACTCAGTAAGATATTGAAGAGCCACACACAAATTAGGCCCAGAAACATCAAAATCTTTTGCTGCACTCCAAAATAAAAATCTCTTCCATTTGTCTGCGTACACTTTCCTTGTACTAGGCCTTCTAGCTTCCAAAATAACATTCAAAACTTGCTGAGGAAGTGGAGGCCCACTATGGTTCAAAACAGAATATGCCAGGCTGTTAGGTGCAGAGAGTGAAGCTTGACATTTAGCAAATGGCTGTCCTCCTGCGACAACAGGTGTGGAATCGAAGGCAAAGGCCATGGAGGCTTCCATATCAAACTTCTCAGTAATGGGTACCAGTGTTGTCGAGGCCAATCCGGAGCTATTAAAATCATCCTTGGCTTGTCCTGTCTGACCTTTAGAAGTACCTTTGGGAGGAGAGGCAGAGGTGGAAAGGCATACACATGAAGATTGCTCCAATTGAAAGAAAGAGCATCCACTCTCCAAGCTGTGGGATGAAACCTTTTTGTGCAAAACCTTGGCAGCTGATGGTTTAGTGGAGAAGCGAACAGATCTATGTCTGGAGTTCCCCATGACACTGTCAATTTCTGAAATACATGAGGATCCAATTTCCACTCGTGGGGATCCATAATTTGTCTGCTCAACACATCTGCTAAGGAGTTCTGTGCTCCTGGCAGAAACCTTGCCTGAAGATTGAGCTGTAAACTGAGAGCAGTCTCCCACAAAATCATTGCTTGCCTGCATAGAGGATAAGAATGCGTTCCCCTTGCTTGTTGATGTACCACATGACAGTTGTGTTGTCTGTTAGAATCAACACCTGCCCTGGAAGAAGTAATTCCTTGAAAGCTATTAATGCAAACTGGACTGCTAACATCTCCTTCATGTTGATATGTAGATGTTGTAGTCTGACAGGCCACTTGTTTTGTATCCACTTTCCATTTAGATGAGCTCCCCAAGCTTTGTCTGAGGCATCTGTCGTTAAAATCTGACTCGCCTCTGGCCGGGTCACAGAGAGTCCCTTGTTTAGGTGACATTCCTGAGCCCACCACAAAAATTCCTTTTGAATGCAAGGTATTATTTGAATGACAGTGTCCAGATCTTGGCAGTGCTGTGTCCATACATTTTTGAGATACCATTGTAGCTTCCTCATATGCAGTTTGGCATTGGGAAGCACCAGAATACAAGATGCCATGAACCCTAAGGCTTGAAGGACTGTCCTTGCAGTCAGCCCGGACTGATGAGATAGTTGATGGAAGTAAAGGGATAGACTCTTTTGTTTGTCCGGGGTTAAATAGGCCATCTGGGATGCTGTATTCAGTCTCACACCCAGAAAGCACATGTCTTGAGAGGGTACTAGACTGGACTTTATTTCGTTCACAGAATACCCTAGGCATCTTAGCACTGCTATCACATATTCCAAATGATGAAGAAGCTCTTCCCTTCCTTGAGCCAGAATTAGGCAGTCGTCCAAATAAGGATAGATCTGTATTCCTTTTAGTCTGAAGAAAGCTATCACTGGAGCCAGAACTTTCGTGAACACTCTGGGCGCAGTAGATAAGCCAAAGGGCAATGCAGAGAACTGATAGTGAGAAGTCCCAGCTCAAAAACGCAGATACTTCCTGCAACTTAGTCTGATAGGAACATGAAGGTAAGCCTCCTTGAGATCCAAAGTTACCATCCAATGATCTTTGCCCAGCAGAGGTAAAAGCTGCTGCAACGTCAACATTTTGAACTTGGGAATGTCCAGATAAGTGTTGAGGATAGATAAATCCAAAATTGGTCTCCACGTGTTCCCCTTCTTTGGTACTAGGAACAGGCGAGAATAAAATCCTAGGCCCACTTCTGGCAGAGGGACCGGCTGTATGGCCCCTAGTTGGAGCAACAGAGAAACTTGTTTGTGAGCCTCTATTCTTTGTTGAGGAGGAACGTCTGGCATGCCTTTGAAAGGAGGCAAGGTATGGAAATAAAACCTGTAGCCGTGGTGTATGATATCCAATACCCATCTGTCCTGGGTAATTAAACCCCAATTTTCTTTGAAAAGTGCCAACCTTCCTCCCAAAGGTGCTGCCAGACGAGCAGGCTCTGGCAGCTGAAAAGGTAGGTCATTGGGTCTGTTTACGAAAGGACTGACCCCTGCCCTCACCCGAAGCCTGTGCAGGAGAACTCCTGTTCTAGGCCTGAAAGAGCCCTGAGCTCTGCCCTTACCACGTCTAGATCTACCCCTAGACTGGGAATCATAAGAAGGATACGTCCACCCTTTAGTAGGCCAATTTCTACTAAACTTTGGAGGCTGGACCTGCAAAAAATCTTTAACAGTATGCATAGACTTAGCCTTGTCTTCCATTTTCTTTAAAACTGTCTCAACAGGAGGACCAAACAACACGTCAGATTGTAAAGGAGCATCTAAAATCCTTGTTTTAACATGTTCAGACAAATTCTGATCCCTCAGCCAGGCGTGCCTGCGAAGAACTGACCCAGTGGCAGCCACCCTAGACGAGGCCTGTACAGCATCAAAACCACATTGCAAAGAATGCTTACCCACCTGTTCAGAAACATGTACTAAATCTTGCAACTCTTTACAATCAATACCTACTGCCAGAGCATCAACCTTAGACTTCAATTGAGAAAGGAGATAGTTTTGGTATTTCAACATGTGAAACTGGCAATTCAGAGCCCTCATAGCAAGAGTGGAAGAAGTATAAACTTTCTTTCCCCATCTATCCAAGGCCCTAGCCTCCTTGTCTGCAGGAACCGGATTCTTAACAACAGAAGCCTTAACACCTTTAGGCCCCTGGCTAACAGTTTCTGGGTCTGCCCTAGGACTCTTAAAAAGATACTTATGAGCTTCAGGCACCCTGTAATACCTATCCGGCTTAACAGGAGCAGGAGGCAAAGAATCAGGATTAAGAGAAGCCTCTGTAAAAACATCTTCCACTACAGCCAAAACAGGAGGTATAGCCAAAGGCCTATGCTGGGGTAAAAACAGAAATTCCCTAAGCCTTTTCCTGGAATCAGAGAAGTCCTGACCTTCCCACTTAAAATGCTCCCTCATGGAATGAAGAGTTTCTGAAAAGAAAAATCCTCAGGAGGAGTAGCAGAAGGAGTAGAATCATCCACATCAGAATCAGAATAAGGAGAGTACTCCTGCAAGTCTTCAGCCGAAGACTCTGAAACATCTGAAGCCTGCTCAAAACCCCCCAGCTCAGGCTCCACCCTAGGTCTCTTATCAGGAGGGGGCATAGAACCCCTAATCAAAGTAATCAAATCTTCTGCCATTTTAAGCATATGCTTCTTGGGCACAGTACCTGAAGAGCTAGGGGTAACACCAACTGAAGCTAAACCTGGCCTGCCCCTGGGAGAAGCCTTTGAAACAGAAGGAGAAGGCCTAGCCACCTTAGGAAGGGAGGGGAGTATAGTAACCTGAGAAGCCCCCTCAGCCTGACTTGTCTCCTGAGAGGCCATATCTTGCAATAATAAGGTCTCACCCTGGGAACACAAAGAAACCTCCGGTGGAGCCACCGACTCCACCGACACCTCTAAAGAACCGGCATCCGGTACAGACGGTTCTTCTAGCCTAGGCTTAACTGCCTTGTCCTTGCGCTTCTTCGAAGAAGCGGGCGTTGGAGCATCCGACGGCATTTTATAGTTGCACCGCTTCCCAAAGACTAACCTTGCACAATCCAACCTTCTCTTTATAGTGCGTTTATTAAATCTAGCACAAGAGCGACAGCCAACAACGTCGTGCTCAGGCCCTAAGCAAGGAATACACAAAGTATGATAATCTCTATGCGGTATCTGTTTCCCACAAGAAATGCAATTATTGACTTTTTCTGACATCCGTAAATGACTGAGGCAAGAAAAAACTAAAATATTCCCAACGGGTACTTAGCCAACTTTGAACTCGGTCTGAAACTTCTAAATCGAAAAATCTCAGAACGCCAACCGGCACTTGCAATGCTGCTTCTGCATCGGACCATGCGGCAAAAAAGACTGAGGATATGACGTCGGTCATGCGCATTTGTACCCTGACGTTCTGATGTCAGTCAAATGCGCCCTGACCGACGTCAGCCTTATACTTTGATATTCGGGCCGACCGAGGACAGCGGACTACCCAAGTGTAAGGACTGCAGCAATGTGAGATGAAGAACATCAAGGTTAGGAAGAGTATTTTTAGAATTTAAGGAAAATGTACTTAATGTAAAAATCTGTGACAAATAACTTTTTTGTAGACGGGCAACAGTTAAACAACAATATGTGATTTATTTTGAAACAATCAACTATTTTATTGCAGAAAAAGGTTGTAATATTTAATATATTTAGTAGCTATCCTCCTAATGTTAACTTTTGCAGCTTAGTTGCAAGGATACACAAAAGATTAAGATACAAACAAGCTGTCCAAAGAGTTGGAATTATGTCACTGATACAACTTGAAAACAAGCAATGAAACAATAAAGTCAAGGTGTACCATGCTGTAAATCATCAAAGCAAGACTGAATGAAGTTTTACGTAATTAAACCCATGTGACAGCCTAATGTAAATCATTCTGGATATGGAAAAGGTGTCTTCATTAATGCAAAATGAGAAATGTAGATGGCCTAGAACAGACAGAGCACAAGTCCATGGTAGGAGAAATTTGACGTTCAAAACTTGCCTAACACAGTGAAAAAGGCATCTTCATCACCTTGCTGCAAGAAACAGATACTGCTCAGCATAAAGCACAGTCCAAAGGCAGCTTAAGGGACATCATAATATCCTACCAGCAAGTTACCAATATATCACTTTATCTGCACCAGTAGATTCCTTATCCTAAAAACTCATCATATTATTTTAAAACCGAAAAGCACTCTACACATGGGCCTTTATTCCATTTTTTTCCAATAAGGAATATCAAATATCACCAGAGAGACACAGTTACTTACACTAGCTGATGAAGCTATAGAAAAAAGCCTTCCCGTGTACAGGATTCAACTAAATAAAAATAAAGAGTGCAACACAAATTGTTAAATTGCCTTAATAAACCATATTTTATGTTGCACAATGACAATAAACAACTTAAATAGATTGCCCCAGTGGTTACCTATTGCAGTACCCTAGCCATCCACATTTATCCCTTTTTAGACAACTTGGGGATTTGTACAGATTCTATATCCAGGTGTTTAGAGTGCTTAGACAAGGGTGCATCCCTCCCTTCCCACCTGAGCTTCAAACTGAACCTTCAAAAGTCCTGCCTCACACCCTCTCAACAAATTGTTTTCCTGGGGTGTTGCATATACACAGTAAAAAGGATGGCCTTCCTGACATTTTCTTGGCGTTCTTCCTTCTAGACATGGTGTCAGAAAGAAAGTTCTTCAAAATTCTAGGACTGATGGCATCAATATTCCTCATGATACCATTTGACGGACTACACATGAGAAAAATTCAATGGTACTTGAAGAATTGCTGGACTCAGCACCATTCAGCACCTTCATCCTTTGGATTTCCAGGTATTGGCACTGTGATTTGTGAAATAGGAACTGCAGTTGTGGAGGGATCAACTGTCTGAATCCAGATTTCCATTTCAGTCTGTCCAGATGGACTCCTCAGATTTTGCATTGGAATGAATGTCCTTGAGAATTGAAGTGCAAGGCTTATGGGGTCCCCAGGACATGCCAAAGCACATAAATGTAAAAGAGATGTTGGTAGTGATTCCTGCCTTAAACGTTCTTCACCACTTTTGTACTCAAAGTCCTCTTCTAATGGTCACTGACAACCCTACCATGATGTGGTACGTAAACAAGCAAGGGGGATACAAAGTCACAACCTCTTTGCCAATTAGCAGAGAAGGCCTAGGAGCTGGTTCTGCAGCACTCAATCTTCAGGGCTTGTACATTCTGTAATAGATGAAGCAGTTCCTTAAACCCTCATGAGTGGAAGCGCCATGCAGAAGGTGTTCCAGGACCTGATCCAGATGTGGGGAACACCTGAAGTAAATCTGTCTGTCTCCTTTCAAAACAGATAACTGAAACACTTCTGCTCAAGATATCCATGGAGCCACAAGTGGAAGATAGATGCTCTAACATTCCAATGGACAGGAATGTTTGCACCCTTTCCAATGATTCCTTAAGTAAATCTAAAAATTCAGAAAACATTGCCAAAGATTATTGTAGCAACCCCCTTTGGCCCAGGCAAAGTCAGTTTTCTCTTTTAATGAAATTGGCCAAGGGCAATTACCACAAGCTTCACAGACTGGATCTGCTCACACAGCAACAGGTGTGCACGGGACATTCCAACTTAGAGCAATTGCAACTGACAGCCTGGGTGATTCTGTTTTGATACCTTTAAGGCACTTGTTCTATGAAAATGTGCAGCAGGTGTTTAACGAAGCAAGAAAAAACTGCAACTAGAAAATCTTATGTTTACAAGTGGAAGATATTTCCTAGGTAGTGCCTAGCCAATATCTGAGGCCCTAAAAGGGTTTTGACCCACCTAGTTTTGAAATATTTGTTTGAGCTACTTAGAGATAGTTTGCAGCATGCTTCTGTCAAAGTGCATCTTGCAACCATCTCAGCTTGTCTGCCCAAGGGTCCCCCTCTTTTTTGCAGTATGCTTCTGTCAAAGTGCATCTTGCAACCATCTCAGCTTGTCTGCCCAAGGGTCCCCCTCTTTTTTGCAGTATGCTTCTGTCAAAGTGCATCTTGCAACCATCTCAGCTTGTCTGCCCAAGGGTCCCCCTCTTTTTTGCAGTATGCTTCTGTCAAAGTGCATCTTGCAACCATCTCAGCTTGTCTGCCCAAGGGTCCCCCTCTTTTTTGTCTATTTTTAGTCAGTTTCTGAAAGCAGTGTTGTACTTCAGACTCCCTAGAAAGCAAATTTCCCTTACCTGTGATCTCAACTTTGTTCTTGAAAATTTGACTTTACCTCCTTTTGAATGCGTCTCTCAGGCTGATTGACAGTTCATTACTTGGAAGATATTTTGCTTATTGCTCTGACATCTGCAAGACAAGCTTTTGAGTCGCAAGCTTCTTCGCATTATAACTGATGATCAACTAAATTTTGAACTCCATATAAAAGACACTGCATTAAAAACACAAATCAAAATTAAAAATTCCTAGCCTCCAACTCCAAACCCTCTCTGGCACAGGCTTTCCTTCTACCCTGTCTGTTGTACACCTGTCAGATACTTAGATTTCTACAACCAACCTTAATAACCAAACTGAAACAAACCTATAACAACATAGCTTGATTTGCTAGCAATCAGCCATACAAATCCCATCACTGCCTTGCTTTAAAAAAACTTCAATGGCCTGAGTTCCCCCAACAACTTCTTTTCCCAACTACAGTTCACTCACACCTTACTAAACAAACCCTTAGCCTGTCCATCCCACTCTTTTCAAATATCCCTCTACACCCACTCTTGAAATCTACACAGCTCTAATCAACGCCTCCTTAATATCTATAAAACCAGCAAAACATTGGTAAACTTCTATATAAAAGCAAAGTGTTCCAAGCCTGGAACAATCCCCCACCAAATATTCGTAACATCAAATGTACAACCCGCTTCAGAATTGAACTTAAAAACCACCAACTACCTTCTTAATTCTAGCTCCTACAATGCCAGGACCTTAACTAATCCCCCCAACCCATCTCTATTCAAAATCTTTCAGCCTTCTACTACCTATACTCTCTGTTAACAGCAACACTATTTTCACTACCAATCTAGATCTGTTCTCTGTTATATAATGAGTTACTTGTATGAACTCAAGGCCACGGTGGAGCAACGGTTAGCGTTGTCACCTCACAGCAAGAGGTTCTCCCGTTCGATTCTCTGCTGGAGGGCCTTCTGTGTGGAGTCTGCATGTCCTCCCTGCGGTCAAGTGATGTTTAAAGACATGCATGAATGGGTGTGCCTTCTTTGAAGGTTGGGCGTCGGGCTGGCAACTCGGCACCGTAAAAAATCCACTGCCAATCATTAGCGGACCGGAGTTCTGCTGTGGCGATCCCTAAACCAGGAAAAGCCGAAAAGGCATTAGTTTTACACTCTCATATGATGTTCATTCAGATTTTTATTTTATCTTTGTATATACTCTTCATGCAAATTCGTTTACTGTAAATCTGTGCAACAATTTATCTATGTAAGCTTTTCTGCTTTATGAATGTACGATATAACTATGTAATTTTCTTATTTTTTGAATTTATGCATGTTAATGTCATGTATTTTTCTTTTTTCCTTTTTGAAGCTTTTCTCCTGGGGTCTCCAGTGAAAACGGGCCTTTGGCTCAGCTGGACTAACCTGGTTAACAAATAACAAATAAATAAATAAATAAATGCATACATCTTTGTTTAACATCTCAGATCTGCTGTAGTTCTACATAAATCCCAGCATTTCATGTTTCATGGTAATTGATGAGACAACATGGAAAGATCAGATACAGAAATTCTGACTTTTTCATCTCTTTTGCTGCTGCCTCATCATATGCACATCCTGGGTCCTGATGAAATTCTGAGGACAACAGCTGTGATCCTCTAAACAGCAATAATGAAAGTGCACATACGGAGAATGCACACAAAGTATGAATATACAGTGCGTCAAAGTACTCGAGGAGCAGAGGTGCAGAGCACCAGCCCTTATTGTGCAGTATCATTGAGCAAAGCTACCCAGCAAAACTGCTTCAATGGCATTACAGTGAGTAAGGAGGTCTGCTGTAATCCTCATTAAAAAATGCACTTCATTTTCAAACTTGCACAAATGCAGGACTCATAATTGTGGGTTTCACATTTCCAATAAGAAGACATGTATCTCTCAATTATCAGCTTCATGACCTCCCATCCTATCACCCTCACTTCTGCTGCTTTCCTAACACTACTGCAAAAGAGATACTTAGAACGTCTGACTGCTCTTTGACCTATTTAATACTTTTGTCCTTCCTAAACTTATTTATTTAACATTTGTGTACTGGTAAAGACCAACTGGGTCAGATACCCATTTTCAGAGGAGGCCCGTGGAGAAAAGCTCCAAAAGATACATGAAAGTTAGGACATTGTACACAAACAAAACAATAGCAAGAATTAAAGCACACATTACATGAGTGATGCATACTTAATATTTACATAGAGGTAGATACAATAATAAAACAAGTACTAGATAGGCAATACTAATTAAAAGTAATGTGGTAGATTACAACTCATATATATATATATATATATATATATATATATATATATATATATATATATATATATATATTTTTTTTTTTTTAGGTAGAATTAAGGTAAAGAGGGAGGGTCCCCTAATTCCCATCTTCTCAGGACACACTTTCTTTCCTTCCACAATACTGTCACATTTTGGGGTGCTGAATGTGATGTAAAGATTGCAAAAATGCTCTTTTGTGGCTTTAAAACATTGTTAATGCACTTAATCATGCCTGCTGGCAAGAAACATAAAAACACTAATGCAAAATGCAAGGCAAAGTATGCGCTTAAGGCCACTACATATATCAGATGAAGCTACAAATCTTCAGTTACATCAGAAAACTGAGGAATAAAGTCCAACAATGCACTAAGTCCATCCACAACAATGTCACACCTTCTGATCCCAACATATTAGCAGACAAATTTAGCGCTAACCTTACCAAACCTACACACACTGCTGCTCCCACTATCCCTAAACATGTAGTTTCACCTGAACTCACTACGAAACTGGAATCCCTGACAAAAGCTAATAATAATACTTCCATGGGGCCAGACATAGCAGGCAGCATTCTCATCAATGCCAACTATGCACTATCCTACTCTCACTACAGATCACAATGTCATCTGCAAACATCATAGTCCACGGGGACTCCTGTCTGATCTCGTCTGTCAACCTGTCCATCACCATTGCAAATAAGAAAGGGTTCAGAGCTGATCCTTGATGTAATCCCACCTCCACCTTAAACGCATCCATCACTCCCACCGCAGACCTCACCGCTGTCACTCTACCCTCGTACATATCCTGTACCACTCTTACATACTTCTCTGATACTCCCAACTTCCTCATACAATACCGCAACTCCTCTCTAGACTTTCTCTAAGTCCACAAGGACACAATGCAACTCCTCCTGACCTTCTCTGTACTTCTCCATCAACACTCTCAGTGCAAACATCGCATCTGTAGTGCTCTTTCCTGGCATGAAACCATACTGCTGATCACTAATCATCACATCCCTTCTTAACCTAGCTTCCACTACTCATTTCCATAATTTCATGCTGTGACTGATCAATTTAATCCCTCTGTAGTTACTACAGCTCTGCACATCACCCTTATTCTTAAAAAGTGGTACCAAAACATTTTTTCTCCATTCCTCAGGCATCCGCTCACTTCCCAAGATTTCATTAAACAATCTAGTTAAAAACTCCACTGCCATGTCACCTAAACAACTCCATGCTTCCACATGTATGTCATCTGGACCAACAGCCTTTCCATTCTTCATCCTCTTCATAGCTATCCTTACTTCCTCCTTGCTAATCCATTGTACTTTATGAGTCACTATCCCCACATCATCTAACCTTCTCTATCTCTCATTCCCTTCATTCATCAGCACCTCAAAGTACTCTTTCCATCTGCTAACCACACTCTCCTCGCTTGTGAGTATGTTTCCCTCGTTATCCTTTATCACCCTTACCTGCTTGCACATGTTTACTAGCTCGGTCCCTCTGTCTAGCCAATCGGTACAGGTCCTTTTCTCCCTCCTTAGTGTACAACCTTTCATACAACTCTTCATACGCCTTATCCTTAGCCTTCGCCACCTCTCTCTTTACCATGCACCTTATCTCCTTATACTCTTGTCTACTTTCTTCATCTCTCTGACAATCCCACTTCTTCTTCGCCAACCTCTTTCTCTGTATACTCTCCTGTACTTTTTCATTCCACCAGAAGGTCTCCTTGTCCTCCTTCCTCTTTCCAGATGTCACACCAAGCACCTTTCTAGCCATCTCTTTTATTAGCTCTGCTGTAGTTACCCAGCTATTCGGTAACTCTTCACTGTCACCCAGTGCCTGTCTTAACTCTTCCCTGAACTCCACCTCACAATTACCCTTTTTCAATTTCCACCATTTGATCCTTGGTGCTGCCCTCACACTCCTCCTCCTCTTCTTGATCACCAATGTCATCCTACAAACCACCATCCTATGATGCCTAACTACACTTTCCCCTGCCACCACTTTACAGTCTCCAATCTCCTTCAGACTGGCCCTTCTACATAAGATATAATCCACCTGTGTGCATCTTCCTCCACTCTTGTAAGTCACCCTATGCTCCTCCCTCTTGTTAAAATATGTATTCACCATAGCCATGTCCATCCTTTTCGCAAAATCCACTACCATCTGACCTTCTGCATTCCTTTGCTTAACACCATACCTACCCATCACTTCCTCATCCCCTCTGTTTCCTTCACCAACATGCCCATTGAAATCTGCTCCAATCACCAGTCTCTCACCCTTGGGTACAGTCATCACCACTTCATGCAACTCACTCCATTCTCATCCATCGCACACCCAACTTGTGGAGCATATGCACTAACAACATTCATCATTACACCATCAATTTCCAGCGTCATAAACATCACTCTATCCAACACTCTTTTCACCTCCAAAACACTCTTAGCATGCTGTTCCTTCAGGATAACCCCTACGCTATTTCTCCTCCCATCCACACCATGACAAAACAATTTGAACCCACCTCCGATACACCTAGCCTTGCTCCCCTTCCATCTGGTCTCCTGCACACACAATATACCAAGCTTCCTTCTGTCCATCATATCAGATAGCTCTCTCCCTATACCAGTCATACTGCCAACATTCAAAGTTCCGACCCTCACTATCACAGTCTTAGCCTTTATCTGCCTTAGGGCATTCCTTTCCCCTCTTCTCCTCCTTTATAAGATATATGGGCAACTGTGTGGACAACTCTCTGATCATCATGTTTCCAGGTCAGCTTTCTCTCTCTCTCACTTATGCATCGCATTTCCACCAGTCAGAAAATCCTTCTGCTTGGCCCAGTTAAGTTCCAACGGAACATCTTAAAAGATCTAAGTCATCTTAGCATTTTATTTTCCCTTACAGGCCCATTATTAAATGCAGTGTCCCCTGTGGTATGCAAAAATCCAAGCATATCGTTCAACTGGAGAGGCCCCAAAGGCTTCTAACTCAGACAATTAAATGTTAGAAATCCTTCAACTACCCCAACAGAATAGTACAATTCTCTTTATACTCAGTAGCCTACTGGCTGCTCCGAGGTGACTCATGTCTCACTTTTGGAGCTATGAAAGACTTGGTCCTATTTGACTTCCTATTTTTTTGCAAAACCAATGTCTCTACAAACACCCACACCAGAGACCTAAATGTACTCCAACAAATGAACAAGAGTCATTGCAGGGACAGCTTCCTATCTTAATGCATTCCAGGTTTACTGAGTAAGTTACCACTACAGGTTAAACAAACTGCTACTTTGTTAGCCTTTAAAGTCTTGATAATTGGATGGGTAGACACAAATTTATATTACGATTATCATGTACATGTACTGCCCTGGTCAGTTTGGGAGGTAAGCACAATTATATGCTTGTAAAGGATGGCAAGAGCTTATGTGCATTTTCTTAAAGTGGTACATGGATAGATATCTTATGGCCCCCCCTTGACTGCTTGCCTAACACTGTTCCTATGCTCCTACTGTGGGAGGCAGATATCATATAAAGAATGTGGTTTCTTTAAAAGCAATGTGGTAAGGATATGTATTAGAGAAGAAATTCCTGCATGTTGGGTCAGTGGGTAATTATAAGATTAATTGTGTGATTTTTTATAGGCTTTTCCTAGCCATGGCAGATTTGCTGTTGTCTTGGGGGTCAATGTCCTGTGAACCACATCTGTTAGAGATTCACTTGAGTCTCAGGATGAAGGCTCACTGTCTTGCACTGGAGCTCAAGTGTACACCGTCACTGTGCCTCAGTCAGACATGGGTCCTTATTCCTTGAGATGGATTCCCAGGAAGGAAGAATGTTTCCAAGTGCCTAGAGTGGAAAGCTCTAGAGAATCTGTCTAATCAGTGGTCTGGGGTAGGATGCTCTGGGTGAAAAAGGTTCATTTAGAGCTTGCAATAAATTCTTCTTTGCTGGCCCAGAAGTTGTCTTTAAAAGGGGACATTAGGCATTACTTTTTACTTAAACGGTAAAGAAATCTTTACTTGAGCAAATTAAATACAAAATTGTATTCACTGTTGCAGTCCTCACATATGGGGTTATCTGGCTCCCGGTAGCCCTCAGTTGGCCCGAATTCCAGCGTCTTTGGTATATGACACCGGCTGCCGCCGGTTGTAAAACTGATGTCAGTGCTTCAGGTATAAAGGGAGGCAGCCGACGCCATTTCTTCAGTTTTTCTTGCCTTAACTGTCAGGAGCCCCCAAAAGAAGGCTAACCCAGGAATGGAAGCACCCTGGACACGTCATACAAAAAATAAAATCTATAGTCTGTGCCTTAGGAAAAAAGTGGGAATGGAGGGTGGGAAACTAGGACTGCAACAGTGAATACACTCGAACATCTACATTTATGGTACGTGTACACAACTGTACTATGTTCTTCGTATTTCACTGTTGCAGTCCTCATATATGGGTTGATTCCCAAAGCCCAGTAAGAAGACAAAGGGGGGAGGAAGGATCACAGATTAAGGGTTGGTAAGGAGACCCTGCAAAACTGCAGAGGCAAAACCAGCCCTGGGTTTAGAAAACAAAGGTAGACTGTAATGCTTTGTGAAAGTATGAACAGAAGACCAAGTACCTGCTTCATGTCCTTAGTAGGTACACCTCTAGGAAAGGCTGCAAGATAGAGTCTGCTCTAGTAGAATGGGTCCTAATACCCTGAGGGGGAACCTTCCCATGCTGCAGGTAACAAAAGTGAATACAGTGAGCAATCCATTTGGAGATGGTTTGTTTTGCAATAGCTTTACCCTGAGCCCCAGGAGCAAAACTAACCAATAACTGTTCAGATTTTCGAAAGGATTTGGTCCTGTGTAAGTAAAATCTCAGCTGTCTATGCACATCAAGAGAGTGCAGAATCCTTTCCCCTTTATTTTGGGGATTGCTGAAAAATGTAGGCGGGTGAATAGACTGGTTAAGGGTTAAACTGGAAACCACCTTAGGCATAAAGAAGGGATTGGTTCTCAGAGAAACCCGATCTGAGTGAAAAATAATGAAAGGTTCTACTGCCATTAAGGTTTGCAGTTCAGATACCCTTCTAGCTGAAGTAATAGCTAATAGGAAAGCAGTCTTCCAGGATAGAAACTTCAAATCTGCAGAGGCAGCTGGTTCAAAGGGAGGCAGAGTAAGTTTTTCCAGGACAAAATTAACATCCCAAGCAGGAGTAGGTGCTCTTCTGGGAGGTTTAAGATTACTAGCTCCCCTCGGGAACTGCTTCATCAAGGGGTGAGAAAAAATGGGTTGCTCAAAAGAATAATGAGCTGAAATTGCTGAAGCGTGAATTTTGATTGAAGACAAGGAAAGACCACCATTAAGCAATCCTGCTAGGTAGTCAAGAATGAGAAGAATGAGTGAAAGAGAAGGATGAGATGAGTCTTCTCCTTTAGCCTGCATCCAAGAGCAAAATCTCTTCCATTTATCTGCATAGGATTTCTGTTGCTAGGCCTCCTGGCCTCATGAAGAACTTCAACCACCTGTTGGGAAAGATTTAAAGTATTAGCCAGGCAGTTAAATGCAGAGTTTGAAGATGAGGATTAAGCAACTTTTCCCCTCCCTGAACGAACAGATCGGGTACCAGGGGAAGATGCCAAGACTGCGAAGGAGGGGATACCAATACTGCCTGGGACAATCTGGAGCTTTCAGAATAGCCTTTGGTTTTTTGTCCCTTATCTTCAGTAGCACTCCGGGAAGAAGAGGCAGAGGAGGGAATGTATAAACTGAGACATATGTTCATGGGAAGGACAACGCATCAACCCTCCAAGCTTTGTTGTGAAACTCCCTGATGCAGAAGGTAGGAAGGAGATGATTGGTGTGAGAGGAGAAAAGATCCACTTGTGGGGTGCCCCAGTGATGAGTGATGCGATGGAAAATGCCCCTGTTCAGTTGCCATTCGTGAGGATCCAGAACATGTCTGTTCAATTGATCCGCCAAGGAGTTTATCCTCCCTGGAAGATATTGGGCTATTAGATGTAAGCCCATGGATGCTGCTAGGGACCACAGTCTCATGCTTTGTCTGCACAATGGGTAAGAGTGAGTCCCCCCTTGCTTGTTGATGTACCACATGACTGTGGTATTGTCTGTCCTGATCAGCAGAGTCCCAGGGTACAGTAGGTCCTTGAAAGCCAGCAAGGCCTGCTCCACTGCCATCAATTCTTTTAAGTTTATGTGCAGTTGAATCTGCTGGGTGCTCCATGTCCCCTGTATGCCCTTGCCCTCCAGATGAGCCCCCCATGCAATATCTGGGGCATCTGTGGTGAGAGTCTGGCTGGCAGGTGGTGGGCAGAAAGGCAGACCCTTGTTCTGAGAACAGGCTGTCGCCCACCAGAGAAACTCCATTTGTAGACAGGGAATAAGGGGAAGAATCAAGTCCAAGTCCTGTGTGTGTTGACACCAAAGGTTCTTGAGGTACCACTGAAGTTTTCTCATATGCAGCCTTGCATATGGGATCAGCAGGATACATGAACCCCAGTGCTTGCAGGAATTGCCTTGCAGAGAGCTGGGTCATGCTCGCCAAGTTCATGAAGTAAACAGAAAGATGTTCTTGCTTCTGTTGAGGGAGGAATACCATCTGGGTGGCTGTATTCAGACTCACTCCCAGGAAAACAATCTGTGTTGGAGGAACCCACTTTGACTTCTTTTTGTTGAGTGTAACCCAAAGAGGTGAGAATGTTCTTCACGAAATCCAAATCCTTTTCTAGTTGCTCTAGCAAGATTACTTGAATGAGACAGTCATCCAGGTAAGGATACATTTGAATGTTTCTTTGCCTGCAAAAAGCAATGGCTGGAGCCAGGCACTTCATAAAAACTCTGGGAGCAGTAAATAAGCTAAAGGGCAATGCAGAGAATTGAAAGTGTTGCTCCCCAGCCCTGAAGCGAAGGAACTGCCTGCAACTTTCCCTTACTGGGATATGCAGATAAGCCTCCTTGAGATCAAAAGTTACCAGCCATGAATCCTTGCCCAGCATTGGTAGTAATTGTTGAAGGGTGAGCATCTTGAATTTGGGAATCACCAGAAAAGTGTTTAGAATGGACAGATCCAGAAAAGGGCACCAGGTGTCCCCTTTCTTGGGTACCAGAAAAAGCCTTGCATAAAAACCTAGGCCTGCCTGATTTGCAGGAACTGGCTCTATAGCCCCCATAGTCAGTAGAGAAGAAATTTGAATTTCTACCTCTGCCCTGACAGTTCTGGGAATGTCTGGGTAACCTTATAAAACAGGGAAGGTGTGAAAGTACAACTTGTAACCTTGGTTTACTATATCGAGCACCTCTGCGAATCTGGCTAACCTTCCTCCAAAAGGAAACCCAGGGTCCCCAGAGGTAGGCAGAAGAAGGCCGGAGTCATTGAGAACGTTTGCTTTGGGAAGCTGGCTTAGAACTCACCAATTTAGCAGAAGAAGAAGAATGCCATTGTTTAGCCCTTTGAAGAGCAGAAGCCTGCCCCCTGGAAGATCTGAAACCCCTAGGCCTAGAGCAGTCCTGCTTGCCAGGATCAGGGAAAGACCAATACTTGGACGGATAATGCCTACTAAACCGTAGAGGCTGAGCCTGAAGGAAATCTTTTCCAGCTTGCATAGATTTTGCCTTATTCTCCAACTTCATAAGTACCTCCTCAGCCTTATTACCAAAAAGATTGTCCTTGTGCAAAGGAGCATCCAGAAATTTAGATTTAACTGGTTCAGCAAGAGGCTGCTCCCTGAGCCAAGCATGCCTTCCAATTACGGAACCAGTGGCTGCTGCTCTGCAGGAAGCCTCCAAAGTGTCAAAACCACAATGAAGTGAATGCTTATTAACTAAAGTGGCAGAATTCAGTAAGTCTTGTAAATTTTTGTTCTCTGCCATGGAAGGAATATCACCAAGTTTAGCCTTAATAGTCTCCAAGGTATGCTGCTGATACTTAAGCATGTGAAAGAGACAATTCAAGGATCTAAATAGCAAGAGTTGCAGAAGTATAGACTTTTATACCCTACCTGTCCAAGGCCCTAGATTCCTTACCATAGATTCGTAGATTAGATTCATAGATTAGTACTAGGATAACTAGCCTTGCGAGCCATTTTAAGCCTAGCCAATTATCCCTTGTGAGACTCAAACTCTGCACCTTGTGTTTGCAAGGCAAACACCTTAACCATTAGGCCACCCTCCTAATCAGAAGGCACATTTTTTAGCAATAGTAGCCTTAACACCCTTGGGGCCTTGAGAAATAATTTCTGGATCAGCAGTAGGGTTTTCAAAAGGAATTGATGAGATTCAGGAACCTTGTAATACCCACCTGCTTTTCTGGGGGCAGGAGGAACAAAATTAGGAGTTAAAGAATTTTCCATGAAAACATCATCCACAACTTCCAAAACTGGAGGTATAGCCAGAGGCTTATGCTGTGGCAAATCTAAATATTCTCCGATTCTTTTCTTAAGACTGTGGAAAATACTGACATTCCCATTTAAAATGCTCCCTAAGAGTATTCAAAGTACCCCCAAAGGAAAAATCCTCTGGAGGGGAGGCAGAAGGGATAGAGTCCTCAGCATCAGAAACCTCAAAGCCATAAAAAAGTTGAGAATTTCCTTCTTCACCAGCAGACATACTGGAAATCTCAGAATCTGAGACAGACAAAACATCAGGAGATAATTCCCTAGTCCTCTTTGAAAGGGGGGGGAGCCCCTAATTAGGGAAAAAAGATCACCAGCCATCTTAACCAACTGGGACTGAGGTACAGGAGGGGAGGCAGACACCTGCTTGTGAGTAGGTTTGTGGCTGGAAGGTTTACTAGCAATCTGGAGGGACTTGGGAGGCCTAGCAACAGCAGAAGTCTAAAATAAGGCAGTCGGTCTGGTTCTGGTCTCATGTCGAGAAGAAGAGGCGTCAGAAGTCAGTGCCTGCAAAGTGGCTCCGGACCCATCTGAGGCGGCGACAGGCGGAGGGTCTGAAGACGAAATAACAGCCTGGGGCATGGAGGACTCCGTAAAGGTCTCGGCAGAGGCTTGCGGCTGAAAATCTGTGGACTACAGGGGTTGTGAAAGCACTTCACTGAGTACCGCTGTGCTGACGACCAATTTCACCAGTGCGTCGTTAGCAGATTTAACCCTAGGCCTGTCGCGGTCCTTGTCTTTACATTTCCTAGGCATATCCGAAGTCGGGAGACCAGAAGACGCCATACCGACAAACTTAGACCAGACTCCGAAATGCTTATACAAAATCTTAGCTCTGTGGCATATGGTACGCGGGTTAAAGGAAGCACAGAGATCGTAGTTAGGGACGTCATGCTCAAGGCCCAAACAAGTTATATAATAGGAATGGAAATCTCGGTGCGGAATCTGTTTTCCACAGGCAAGACAGTTATTAACTTTATCTGACATTCGTTAAAGCAAGAAAAGAGGATCCCCAATGGGGTACTTATCTGAAGGCATCTTCAACTTGGCAGTTGGAAAGCGAAACAAAGGTAAATGGCCGACCGGCACTAGTGCGAATTGCATCTGCTTCGGGCTCCGCGGCAAGAAAGACTGAGGAAATGGCGTCAGCTGTCTCCCTTTATACCTAACACACTGACATCAGTTTTACAACCGGAGGCAGCTGACGTCATATACCAAGGACTCTGGTATTCGGGCCGACTGATGGCTACCAGGAGCCGGATAACCCCATATGTGAGGACTGCAACAGTGAAACACAAAGAACATCATGGTTTGTTTTCTTTTACAAAAATGCCTATGTCTTCAATGACAGTTCAATAAAGGTTTTAAAAAAGAAATGATCAAGAAACAGTAACACCGAGGTTGACTTCCTTGTTTTAACTCTGGGCTTTTCTGATACTGTTCATTGTAACACAGGCTATGAAAGATACTTTTTCTGTTGCTACACTTACTAAGCTCACTGCCCCTTGCCTCTGCCTCCTGGCTGCTTAAGCACAGAGGACAGCACTCAGCAGTGTAGTCAAATACCTCCATCTGTCTCTCTTAGGGCTCTAGAACTCATCATCACATGCTGCTGGTTGCTTCTCTGAGTAGCAAAAGCTTAGTGCTTCTTTTGCTGCTGCTAAACCTTATATCACCACACACCCAGTAACTACAAACAAACAGGTACATACCAGTCCTGATTCTGATTCTAATTCTACTAATCTGTAGAACGATTTACTTTGCACTTCCTTACAGGCTATTCTCTTTCAAAAAGTTTAAGTTATAGATTTTTCATAGATTTTGTTGTTATAAAAAAATCAAACTTGTCATTTCAAAAGGCACAAAATACTTGCTTTAACCATGCCAAGCTACTGAAAGACTCTTAGCAGAATATCTTGGATTTGTCACAGAAAGCCTTTCGGGATTACCTCTCTCTCTCTCTAATACAGGCCATATCCCTTCTTTCTAAACACTGTTATAACCTGCTTATGATTTCTACTAAAAGAAAAGACAGCTTTACCGCACCAATGCACACAAACACCCCTGCTGCCATGCAACAAACTATACTGATTCTCGTCCAGTCATTCCTTTCCAGGGAAAATACAACTGTGATGTGGCTGTAATGCAGTTAGCCATTAAGGGATTTTTGTATGCACCTCTTAACACCCACTGCATATTCAGTACACAGAGTCCAGTGTGGAGCCAACACTCACTTCCCCTCCCTTATGCTAACCAAATAGCTCCCACTATGTTTCTGATTTTCAGCATGCATTTAGTTAGAGATGTGTCACATGACATGGTCATCAACCTCTACTGGGAAAGGAGAGGTAAACACATCTCTTGTCTTAATTCCGTTCTTTCTCTGTTAATAGTTCCCCAAGTAACCAAACTGCTGCTTGAACTTGCAATTGGTCATAGTCATAGCTCCAGTTCTTATAACCACAGAGCCAGCAGAGTCAAAGACTCATTATAAAAAGGAATATAATCTCTTTAGAATTAGTACCGCTTTTTAAGATGACACTGGAAAAATAAATTATTTTTTTAGACAATGGAAAAATGAGCCTATTAGTTTTAATCTCTACAAAAATACAACAAAGAGCTAAAATACATAGAAAATAATTCATAAAATATTAGTTTTAGTATCCGTCTAAAACTTCAGCTAAAGCAAAACATATTTCATGGACTGCTTTAGAAATAAATACAACATCAAAAATTCAACTTTTTGCAGATGATGTTCTAATTACATCAGCAGGATCTAATTCTTCTATGCAGTCTTTATTTGATAAAATGATGAATTTTAAAAGTATTTCTGGTTTAATATTCAATGAAGAAAAAACTAAAATACTACCTATATATACACGAAAAAATACTCTCATTAGTGATTTTACTAAATATGTACCCAACCCAGGTCAGATAACTTATTTAGGTATAATACTATCTAAAGATATTAAATCTATTATATATAATAACTATAATACCTGTTTTCTTAATATACAAAATCTTTTTAATACCTGGAATAATATGTTTTTACTATGGAGGAGAGACTTACAATTATTAAAATGATAATATTCCCCAAGATTTTATACTTAATACAATCAATAATACTTTCACCTACAAAAATAACTATCAAGAAACTGAATACACTAATGTTAAATTTTTTATGGGCACCTAATAGACCTAGGATTGCATTAAAGAAACATACTAATAGCTGGTCTCAAGGGGGTATTTCTTTTCCAGACTTTAATTTATATATTATCTCTTCTATTATAAAAGTTATTACTTTATTAATAGATCGGTCATATGTCGCAAAATGGAAAGATTATTGGGAGCTAATTAGTATGCACTTCATGAAAATCTCCTTAACACATAAAAATATGATTATAAATAACTCCATGTTGTGGTTGCTAAAGGAATTTTGTACTTCACCTATTACACCTAAACATATGGTCTGTTACCCATTAAATATTATTATTAGTTATCGTAACTTTATATTCATGCACCCTAAGTATAGGGAATGGAATTTTATTGTATTCCTATAATTTATACTCAGGGTATGCTTATGTCATCTACTTCTGAAGGAGCTCATTTAGCTATAGATAATAATCTAAAGTACTGGTATCAGCTGATATCTGATAATAAAGTTAAAAATCTAGATTTCTTAAAACAAGAATTTGATCTAAGAGAAACTTGCTGGTTAGAGGTTCAGATCTTTAGACAACATCTCATTGATAGAATAGATCTAATGTCTATAACAGTTAAAGAATCTATTCCAAAACTGATTGATTACTTGATAATAAATTTACAGCATAAAGTTTCTGATAAAGGTAAACTTTCATATATACATAAAATTATCAGACAAGAAACTTTTTACAATGTAGATTCATACTGGAATTATTTCACCTCTATTAATGGGGACCCACCAACTCAACAAGATAAACAATATATATTGGAATCTGCTTATAGAACTACATCTTCCATTGTCTGGAGACTTTATACATGGAAATTTTTACATAGATCTTTTATACACCTTTGATGATGAATAAAATTAATAATAAAGATAATCTATGTAAGAGATGTAATGTAGAAATTAATGCTGACTGGGCTCATATGTTTTATGACTGTATGAAGTTGAAAGAATACTGGAAGTCAATTAATGAATTTTGCAGGCTCTTTTTACAGATAATTTCATTATTTCTAAGTCTCTTATATTATTCAACACACCTGTACCTCAATGTGTTAAAAGATTAAGCTTCCCTTGTTATGGTCTATCCTAGCAGTGGCTAGGAAAATAATAACTAGAAATTGGATTTCAGATACACCTCCTTCGTTCAATGAATTTAAAAATGTTATGAATATAATGTGTCATATGGAAATAAGCACAATTAGAATGAGAACAACTAGAAAAACATCACATTTTATTGTATGGGATAATTTACAAAATTTGTTAAAAAAATTCTAATTTCAATAGCACAGTATTTTAGTTTAATTAATTGATCTGATTGTAGTGGATGTCTTTGTAAATACTTTAGTTGTTTTGTTGAATATTATAATAATACCTATTTTTAATTATTTGTATAAAATTGTTATGATATTTCTCTTATATGTTAAAACAATAAATTTGTTTTAAAAAAAAAAAGAAATAAAATATTAGTTTTAATATTTGTCTAAAACTTAAACTATGAACTAAACATATTACATGGACTGCTTTAGAAACGCACCCTGTATGCTATGTTTTGCAACAAAACTGTGAATTATGTCCACACCATAGGTTATTCAAGCAAGTTCTGCAAAGTATAAAACTCCAAGCCCACAGAATTTTTAGGGAGAAAAGTACTGCAGTGGAAAGCTAGTCAGAACTATGTTGTGATAAATCTTCTGAAGTCTGGAGAGATGTGTGCAACTTCCAGGAGGGAAGAATATGCTCAGAGAGAGCAGACTGATTACATGGGCATCAAAAGGAGCAATAATAAGTAAGTGTAAGAAAAAGAGGCTTAACTGGGTAAACACCAGCTATGGTGTAACCAGAAATAAAATACATGTCAGTGCTAAATGCTGACTTGTACTAGGACATAAAGGAACATTAGTGTCTAAAAACGAGTGGTCAAAATGATTGCTGGACTGCAATGTATAGCATTTTGGTCTTGATTTTAAATATTATACTGCTTTCATAAGTGATGTATGAAGCACTGATAAGTAGGTGAACCAGACTTGTATGCTTCAAAGAGAGAGAGAAAGAGAAATTCATGGCATAGCAACAATTTGACCTTGCTTAAGAAAGTCAGTTGTACTGATTTCACAAAGACTCTTAAACAGCACTAGAAAACAAAACTGTTATTGACTACATAAACCAAGTTGAAACATTATTGCTTAGCAGTCTATGATCATACGAAACAACATACAGCATTATAAGATGACTGCAAAAATCAATAGAGCATGTTGTTACTGTGCTGGATACAAATAATTTACAATAAAGTAAACTGTAGCAGATTTGCATTCACTTTCTGTTTCCCTCTTGGCAAGCCATACCTTCTCCTCCTTAGCTATACATATGCTTATTAACAATCATTGGGTAACAATTTATAGGTTCACAGTTTCATAGAGTACTAGGCTAGCTGCCCTTCAGAGACCTTTTAAACCTATCCAATTTCCTCTTTTGCATTCAAAACAGCCTATCCCATTTGGTTATAAACTGACAGTAGCTGTCCTATGGTCGATAATTATATATTACTCTAATGAGAATAACTGGAATGTACCACAAATATGAGGGTATACACGCACGGGATAACACATTTAGGAAGCTGCTTCTGTCCATTAGTAGTACAGGCAGTCCTGTGGTAATGTTTCTGGTTCCCATCCATAAATCTAATCTGTGCTTGAATATGGACCAGGATGAACTTTGTTTTATGTAGATGGGGAGTCAGTTCCACAGCAGCGGTATCCTCTGCGAGATATACCTATCCCTCCAAACCATTCTGTTGATGTTCCAGAAGAGTATTTCTAATGCCATTTGACTTGCTGATGTGCAATAAATCCATCCGTAATGGGTTGCAAGATGCCTTGTATGCCAGACACGTCACCTCTTAGCAGTCTGTAGGATACTGAGTATCGTGACAGGGCTTTGAGTTGGCCTGTGTAGAACATGTTGTTTAAGACTTGGATCATTTAGTAAGGTATTTTTGTAGGCGTTCCAATTGTTGCATGTTTCTGGACAGATATATTCCAAAGGGGGCATTATATTCAATGACTGGCCAACTGAGGACTGAGTAAAGGAAGACAATAACTTCCCTAGATATAGGCATAATTACTTTGTTTACACTCTGTGCAATATAGGACCTTTTTATAACAATGGACATATGTTGGTCAAACGTTAGGACTTCTCATACTGCCTAAACAGTCCTAGATGCATCTGCTACTGGGCATTTATACACCATGGCCATCAGTAATAAATAGCAAAGCCATATGTTACAATACAATGCATATGTTGCATACTTTATAAACACAATGTTTTGATATTGTCTTTATTGATCAGCAAATTATACAGACCTTTTATTCATTCGCTTGCTGTCCTATTGCAGCTACTCTCTTAGTAAAGCAATGCGTTATGCTTGCACGTATGAGAAAACAAACACAAACAGTTGCTAAATAATTAGAGTTAATCAGCTGGAGCTGAAACTTTGGTAACTAAATGAATGGTGCTAGGCAGAAGGCAGTTGGGAAATGGCTACTTTTTTGACTACTTGGAAGGATTCTATAGCTAGTTTGGTCATATGGCTACAATATTTATTACCGATGGCCATGGTGTGTAAATACTCGGTAGCAAATACATCTAGGATTGTGTTTAAGCAATATGAAAAGTCTCTATGACAACAGATACAATCTGATAATAATTAGTGCAGAGGATTAAGTTATGAACTGTTAAATGAGCTGGTTCTAGCAGTCTAGGATTAAAATCTTCAGCATACCTCTCAACCTTTTACAGCAAGAAATCAGGACAAAGCCATAAATAAAAGTGGCACAAAGGCCCCAAAATAGGGGCAATTTTTAAATATTGCTCTAACAAACTTCGAAAGTTGATAGAATAACAGGTTTTGCATTACCATGAATTTTCTGAAGGTATGAAGTCTGAAACTTAAATGTCTGTCATTATTTTCTAAAGTCAGTCTTTAACAATTTGCCACTAATTTGCCAGAAAAACACAATTTTATGAAAAATTAACCAAAAATATGAGACAAAAATCTGGAGACGCTGCAAAAATCTGTACAGCTGAGAGGTATGATTTTCACTCTCCATATGGCTACTACGTGACGCTGAGCAAGTCATTTAACCAGACAGTGCTCTGTGACACCTGGAAAATTGTAATAGACACTGCAGAGATCTCCTGTACTGCAAGCCCAGTAACCAACTATAAATGGGATTCAGGTGGGCAAGATGGTGGTAAACTGGCTTCTAAATCCAGGATGTCTGACCCTGTTTAATCCGATTTTTGTTTTATTTTTAGTGTTATTATTTTCTGTTTGGGTTTTATTACATTACTAAATTTTCCATTGTTCTTGCCTTTTGTTCTTTAGTTTGCTGTCCACATTGATGTAGCTCACAGGTTGAGTTTGCCCAGATAAACACCAATGTCAATGGCCGCAAAGAAGTGGAGTTCAAGTGTCAAGAAACATTTTTTTCAGGTTTTCCTAGCAGCCATCTCTTTATGTAATGAACATTTCAACAGGATCACTGCCATGGTCTTAACTGCGATTTTAGGTATGTAATCCAGATTTTTGCATGAGTTGTAAATTGTGTAGCTGACTAAGAGGAACAGCAGCAACCATGGCAGTAAGAGCAGTGACAGCCACTGAACAAAAGTTTTAATATGTCGAACAAGTGCGTATGCTACAGGAATAGATCAAAAAGAAAGGAAAGGAGGAACTAGGCTATACTAACAAACGCAATGACTGATGAAGATGCAATCTGAATTCTCCTATGCCCTAGCGTGGATTAATCAATGGCATCAGGTGCAAGGGAAAGGCAACTACCGTTCCAACATCATTTCTGCATTTATCATGGGGTACCTACTCACAGTCCTCTGATAGTTCACTGGTTCTGATGTTTGTCTGTCTGAACTTTGTTTCATTTGCCTTATCAGTTTACTTTTGAACTGTTTTCTGTTTTTTTTTTAATACATATTTCTCAACTAACGCTGCCCTGTTTGTTAATCATTTTATTTGTAATAATTTATTAGCTGTACTTTCTGTTCTCTGGCATTTTGCATTTCAACTGTACAGTATTTAGCTGATAAGTACTACAGCAAAGATGAGGTTGAAGTTGAACCTATATAAGTGTACCTAGGAAGCATGCATATTTTACATGTGCGTATTGCTAAGATTATGCTTTATCCTGTTGCACTGGAAATCAAATTTAGTAAGAGAAATGGATTTCCATTGTACAATTAAAATGGTTATAGCGTTACTTGGCTGACAGCGAAATGACTTCCCCATGGCAACCGCCAATTTTTCACTGGGGGTACAGAACTGCATATACTATTAAATGACGGAGCATAGAAAGGTTTACCCCTGCAAAGATCATGTGTTAGTAGAATATAGTTTCAGCCAAATGTAAGTAAACCAATTTATATGCAATAGTTTATCAGAAACTAATGACATTTCATTCTATTAAAAGAAATTTCCTCATAAAACCATCTAATTAACTACTATTAAAGCAACATGCATCGCAACTCAGAGGAGACAACATTTTATGTTATAGATAAGGCGCACACCCCAGAAACTATAAACATTTCCATCACACAGTGATCAAGCCCGATGTACAATGGTGCCCAAACATAAAAATTGTATTTATTAAAACTATTTTTAACATTCTGTGTACTGAATTTTGTATAGCCTCTTAGTGAATGACAGTGTACATTGTGTTACATGCAACATGAATCACTTGGTATACCAGCTACATCGAATACCCAAAAGCAATTCTCTACTTTTCGATTCCTTCACTACTTTAATGGATGAAACATAACTGCAAATATTGACCACACACACTTAAATTTTAATGTACTGGGGAAATAGTGATGAAAGCAGACCTGCGACTTCCCAAATTCATTGAATTAAATTAACTACAGTGCAACATGAAAGGGTAAAGTTGTTTTAAACAGTAACATAAAAAACAGAAACCTCCCCATGAATAAAGTACCATGACTTTTATTACATCTTTGTCTTGTATCATAACACTGTATTCTATTGCAGTTTACTACTTGTGCTATTTCCTGGTCTTTAACCACTATTTTGAGGCAGTAACTTCGAGAAGAACAAAGAGTATAATGAATATATTGTCATTAAACCCCCACAGAACAGGGATGCACAGGCCAATTCCAAACACTCGGAAGAGAGCCTGCCTTTGAGGAAGATTATAAAAATAGTTTTGTCATTTTTTAGGATAAATATACTTAATGACTCTAGATGGGCAGCCACGGTGGTGCAGCGGTTAGCTTTGTCACCTCACAGCAAGAGGTTCTCTTGTTCGATCCTCAGCTGGGGTGCCTTCTGTGTGGAGTCTGCATGTCCTCCCTGTGGTTGTGTGGGCTTCCTCCGGGTGCTCCGGTTTCCTCCCACATCCCAATGACATGCTGTAGGTGGATTGAATGCTCTAAATTGGCCCTAGGTGTGAGTGTGTGCATGTGTGTGCCTTCCATGGAAGGTTGGGCGCCGGGCTGCAACTCGACACCGTAAAACTCCACTGCCAATCATGAGCAGACAGGTGATCCACTGTGGTGACCCCTAACTGGGAAAAGCTGAAAGAAGAAGAAGATACTTAATGACTCTAGATATCACCACTGGAGCTAGACTGAAAATGTTTTAAGTTGGAGCCATTTTTAAAAAGGTACATTTATTCTTTTCAATAAAAGCTTTAAGCAAAGTGAGAAGAAAGGTGTTAAATGTTTCCTCCGTGTTGAAGATATGGAACTGCATGGAAAAGTCAGTGAATTCTAAGTCAGAGACAAAGTATAATAAAATGAAAAGAGTTGTGAAAGTAACAGTTCCTGAAGAAAATTACTCTGTGTGTGTGGGGGGGGGGGGGGGTCTCAGAGCATGTATAACACACCAAGTTCTTTTGAATGACTAAAATGATACCATCATTCTAGAGTTTGTGATTTGGTCTGCCTAGTGGTTCATGCACAGAATCTTTATTTGGTCACCTTAGTATCAATGGTGTGCACAAGCCAGCTCAGATAGGGAAGAAGGACGATGGATAAAACTCTTTCTATGGCCAATACTGCCAGAGTTTGATTAGTAGCTCAGAAAGTTAACACAGACAGAACTGGCAGAGGAAGATGGACATTCTCATCTTTGGTGGGAAGGGTGGGCCACAAAAGGCAAGGGCAGGGATGGAAATTAGGCTCACCTGGCTATCACTATTTTGCAGATTTCACAGTGGGTGTGCAAAAGAGTGCACAGCAAGAAGGCATTATGGACCTTCATAATAATATGAATTGTACACTCTCACTCAGGAGGTGGGGTTTGGTCATTAATGATGTCCTCATCACTGGAATGGGGCAGGGGTACAACTAACTCTCATGGCTACCCAAATGACAACAACTCAGGAAGGCCTTCACGTCACTACTGTACTGGGGTAATTCCTTGACACAGGGGGAATGAAAGGGCAAAGACTGTCAGGTAGAAGCTTGAAAGTCAGAAGGCGGGGGGGGGGGGGTATAGAGGAACACAACTGATATGTTCAGATAAACAGAAAGTACAGTGTAAGAAAACTTGCCATAACAGTAGATGATCAATGATCAGTACTGCAGTAGCCTTAGCCATTTGGATCACATCCTGCCTAGGGTACAACAGCCAGCCATCCCCTAAAGCTAAAGGACACCTTCCAGATCATTGATAGCTAGAACACAGCTGGAGAAAAATCAGTGGTCTGGACAACAAGATCTTCAGAGTTTTCACACCAAGTGAAAGACAGAGGCTAGAGCCCGAAAAGAGGTCAGTGCTCGGTATATAATCATCAATGTTCTCACACTCACAAACAGAAGTCAAACAAAAGCATAACAACAACAGAGGTCACTTCAATATAGTTTTGCCAGAATAAATCCTACATAAATACACTCACGGCCGGCCTTAGGCATAGGCGAACTAGGCGACCACCTAGGGCGCCATAAAGGCCAGCCTCTTAAAGGGCGCAGTTTTTATTTATTTTAATTAACAAAGTTTGCGCTCTTCTCGGCGCCCTGCTGAAGTGTAACCGGAAGCAGACTATGGGTGATGGGGGTGAACGCCCTCCCACTTACAGCTACAGGTTGGCCAGGACAGTTTAAAAAAAAAAAAAAGTTACCTTGTGGTTCGAGAGTCTACTGTAAGGAGGAATGTGCGTGCGTCAAGACACATTTGGGCATTTTGTTTAAAAAGGTTCTGTTCCCCTCCTTCCCTCCACTTGGTTTGAGAAAAGTAAGCAACGGTAAGTTCAGCAACAGCGTCAGTTAGCACGCCCAGGGTATAACCCGTAAGCTGTAAATAATGGCATGCCTCTGTTTGAAGTGAAAACAGTGAACAATAAATAGGCAGGTTACAGAAACAGAGTGAAAAACTCAAGTTTCTGTATTATTCAACATACAAGGAATTTTTTTTTCGTGCTCGTTAATCATATAAACATTTGTTATTCCAAAATGTTATGAGTTTTGATTTTAAACATCATAAACTAAATGTGCTCATTTCTCTTTGTATATTATGCCAATTTTGCCTGCAAAGAGACCAGGCAGCTGGAGTTTGAGTTTGGAATGCTCCCTTTCTGTTATCAGCATATGGCTCTTTGCTGAAGAAAATCCTACAGTGATGGTTTCTGCTGATCAAGAAATAAATCAGTGAAGAGTTTTGAAAATTCCTAAAGTTTTGTCATTGTTAGTTATTCACTTATGTTGTGTGTCTTGCAGTATTTTGTATTTAGATAGCTTTAACACAAATCCCAATGTGCTGTCTCTGTATGATTCTGTATAATAAATGCAAGAAGTGATTTTTTTTTCAAGTCTCACTCAGAATGTGACTTTATAAAGTCCGAACAAAATGTTCTTTTGGTACTTACAAATTAATTTTGATACAGCTGTAAATAATGGCATTTATCATGTTCATGCACATAAGACATTGTATATGACTGGTCATGTTAAGACCTCTACCCTGTTAACCAAAGCGTACATAAAATAAAAAAAATAAAAATTATAAAGTGAAATATGACTGCCTATGTTGCCTAATATCCACCTGATAACAGATGTGACTAAAGATAATCTAATTAGACACACAATGACTATGAATCAGTTGTTCAGTTTTGTTAATTTTAAAAAGTGTGATAAAAAGAATCCAAGAGTAGACCTTGATGGGTGGGGGAATGTTATGAAAATTTAGGTGCTGCAAATAGAAAGTTGCAGAGCTAAGGATTTATAGCCCAGTTCTCATCCGTTTCCGTTTCTGTTATCATGACATTAACTATGAAAGCAGCAGAACATTTTGAAAAAAATGCTGACACAGAGAAATATAAATGGGCATATTAACAAATAAACATGCACATATAGAGAGAAAGAAAGAGAGCTGATGTATGGTGCCCGTGTTGTGATAGTGTTCATCTCTGATCTGCACATAAAGACCAACATATTAAACTATGATAACTTCTGAGTCACCAGGCTGACTTGTAACTAAATGAATGCATGATGTGAAACTAAATGAATATCATTCCAATATGACACCTTAAAACCCAGTACCTCTAAAGAAACTTCTTAGCCTCAGTTGCTCAGACAAGCTCCACGTGGGTTTACAGAGTGGTCCTAGCAGCAGGGAACTCAGAAAAGCGACTACCTTCTGGGTTTAAGTATCTTTGCTTTTTTTTTCACTGGAAATAGCTTCTGTAGCTTAACTTGAGCTAGCCTGAACTGTTTTTTATCTGATTGCTGCATTATTATAAAATCTGCACTTAAAAGTTACATTTAGTCAAAATTGATCGAAGGTTTGCTTGTTTGTCTGTTTAATTTAACTGTGGAGGCTGCCCACTAAAGTGTGCTAGCCTGTGTAACTAATTTATCACTGTTTCTGCATTTTCTGTGTGTTTCTATCTAAAAAACAAAAAAACAAAAAAATAATCCTTGTTTTCCCGCCTTCCTCGACTAGTTTAGACCAGTTTACAGGCATTGCTGTATTCTGGGCTGTGGTGTAGTTCATGTGTTGTCCATTACCTTACTGGGATAGAAGGAAGTTTCTTTGCTCACCAGTGGGAGTGGGGAGCCTTGAGCAGCCTACCTGTCCTTGGGGGAAGTGACCTCAGCACAAGAAGCTGTAGTAATTGGTTGTTTGGGACCATTTCCAGCTCTTTTGTAGTTCACTGTTTAAAATCCGCGTTTGCACGGCTTTGAGCGGTCGTGCGCATAGCGCAGCGCAGGTTAAACTTTTTCTGGCTCCGCCAAGTCTGTTCTTCAAATTTTCCCTTAAGGAAGCTCTACTCTTAGTAAAACCAGACTACTCACTGTATTATAAGCCTACCACTTGTTCTCAATACTTCTCTTCTAAGTAAGCACTCTCGTACTAAGTAAAGCACTACATCTACTTACCACCCCTGTGAATACCCACTTCCCTTAAAGGTATACCACTCCCTTATACTGTTCTAGCATGTCGAGCGGTAGATTACTGGCATAGTCTCCAGTTCAGCTGGTCAATCTGGGCATCTTGAGACAATGCTACAATTGTCTCATGTACACAGACAACCATCTCCTCCTCCCAACAAACACAAATACATGTGAGAGATGCAACTATATAGCCAAACTGGAGGCTGAACTCTCTCAACTCAGAACTGGCATGACCAGACAGGAGGAGATGGCAACCACACACACAACAATCCCAGTCCCACACAGACCTACCACAACTGCAAACCAAACACATAAAAACACAAAGACATACTCGGAGGCTCTAATAAAAAACTTACCCAAACAACAGAGGCTCCCAAAGCAGACATCCACAAATCCACCACCTCAAAACAAAACACATGCAACACATACTTCAATAAATCAGTGTGTCAACCAATCGCAGCCCTTAAGGCCAAACACCTTGCCTGATACACTAGTAATAGGTGACTCCATAGTCAGACACACTGATGTCCCACTGACCAGGCTGAACAAGGAGAAGGTGACTGTGAGCTGTCTATCGGGAGCTAGGATCCGCCACATAACACACGCACTCAGGTCACTCCAAAGCAAGTACAAATATGACTCCGTCATTGTCCATGCTGGTGTGAATGACCTGACACGTACCTCCCTGGACTACATGAAAAGAGACATAGAGGAGCTCTCCGATTATGTAGCCCAGGCTGGTATGACCCTGACCCTGAGCAGCATCTTGCCCTCACCAAGAATGATACCACAATACAAAGACAAGATGATCAGCTTTAACAATTGGCTCAAGTACTGGTGTCATTCTAAGGGGATCCAATGTCTGTCTGCCTGGGATGATATGTTGGACAAGCCACACTGCTTCGCAAGGGATGGCTTACACCTGTCACCACTGGGCTTCCGGATATTGGCTAAGGCTCTTGCCACCCCCATAGTGCCTTTTTTAGGCAAGGCTCAAAACACAAACCCACCTCCTTAGAAAACAAAAATGAAAAAAAACTAATGGTAATGCTGCTCAACGCCAGAAGTCTAAATCTCAAGATGCAGGCACTTGATGCACTCCTCAGCATGGAGAACATCGACGTCTGTGCAGTAACTGAAACCTGGTTCAAGGCTCCTGAGAGCACCCCAGCGCTACTAAGCTATACCTCGTATCATGCTTTTCGGCCCCAAAACCCGGGCCGAACCACAAAGGGAGGAGGAGTGTCCATATTCATTAAGGACACCTACACCTCCAGGTTAGTAGCAACACAAGAAGCATCAGAGACCATACAGGTGCAACTAACCATAGGCAAAACTGCTATACAACTGGTAGCATGTTACAGACCACCCTCCCAATCTCAAGAACCCCACTCAGCCTTCCTGAAGACATTGGAGGATATGAATGTATTACAAAATACCATCACACTGGGAGACTTCAACTACCCAAACATAGATTGGGTACATTATTCTAGCCCTAATACCCTAGCCCAAAGGTTCCTGGAATTCATAAATTCAAATGCACTGGAACAACTAGTCACCTCTCCCACTAGGGGAGATAATATACTAGACCTGATCATCACAAACATGGGGACAAAATGCTCCATACCGGAAGTATACCCCTCACTAGTGAGATCTGACCACAAACTAATCACCCTGGATATACATATCCCACCTCCACCCCCAGCACAAAAGACCACAGTGAAAACTTCTCAAAACCAGACTTCACTCTTCTTAAGACTGAGATGGTATCCTTTAAGCCCACTGTGCCAGTGGATACCACATCCCACAATGCCGAATCCTTCATAAATGCTTTCTATGGACATCTCCAAGAATGCATGGATCATGCAATCCCAAACAAATCCAAGTCTCTCTCCACCAAATGTAAGCGTCCTTTCTGGTGGACCTCAGCCATAAACAAATTGCATAACAAAAGAAAGAAGCTACTGCACTTCAGAGCGAAATCCCATGAAGGGAAGACATCTCTGATCAACATTAGCAGAAAACTATGTTCTCTCATAAAAATATCCAAGGCAAACTTTGAGAGAAAAATCGCTAAGGACACTAAAGATAACCACAAAGCCTTCTTCAGCTATGTTAGAAACCTGGGCGGAAACCCTCAGATATGCTCAGAGTTGGTTCACAACAACAAAAAATACCCACAGATATTGCTAACATTCTGGCTGACAGGTTCAGTGCAAATTTCTCGCCTCCTTCACCCCCAAAAGAAGAAATACTTATCCCAGCAGAATGTAATCTCCCTGTCATCTCAGATGTCCAAGTGAGAATCGCCCTAAACAAAGCAAAAAACACAGCATCAATGGGACCTGACGGTATCCCGGGGTGCGTGTTACGTGAACTCCAAGAGGAGCTAAACCCACACATAAAAATGCTATTTAACCTTAGCCTTACTTCGGGATATGTACCTGAACACTGGCGTACAGCAACAGTGGTCCCACTCCACAAAGGGGGTGCCTCTACAGACCCTGGAAACTACCGCCCCATAAGCTTGACTAGCCTGGTCTGCAAAGCTATGGAAAGAATCATTATGGAATCATTATGGAACTCATAAACGGAGACATAGGGGACCTACAGACGCTTGACCCCACCCAGTTCGGCTTTGTAAAGGGCAGATCCTGCCTTTTAAACCTGGTTGACTTTAGAAACAGTCACTAGAGCCATTGATGAGGGCAAAGCAATCCATACAGCATACCTGGACTTGGCTAAGGCCTTCGACACAATACCCCACTCAGGCATCATAGATAAACTAAACAGCTTAAAAGTAAACCCTTATGTCACTAGATGGGTTGCAAACTGGCTAAAGGACAGAACCCATAAAGTTAAAATTGCTGGAGCAATGTCAGACTCACAGCCAGTCACAAGTGGTGTCCCACAGGGATCTGTCCTGGGACCCCTCTTGTTCGGCATTTATTTCTCAGATGTTAAAGCAAACATGGGAGGGCTATGGCTTACAAAGTTCGCAGATGACTGCAAACTAGGTGCCATAGTCGATACACCAGCAGATACACACATCCTACAAAAAGGCCTCACTGAAACGGACAACTGGTGCCGTAGTCACGGCCTTAAACTAAATGCCAAAAAATGTATAGTTATCCCTTTTGGGAAAAACAAAGTACCCACAAATTATCACATAGACAGCAACCCACGGAGTATGGAAAAAGTAATCAGAGACCTAGGGACCCAAGTAGACGGCGACCTCTCATTTGATACCCACGTTGCCAAAGTGGTTAGAAAAACATTCTACCTTGCACACCACATCATGAAGGGTTTCACATCCAGATCCAAGGATGTCATTGTACCCCTATATTCCTCCCTCATCAGACCCATGATTGAGTACAATGCCCCATTTGGTATGTACCTCACCCGGCACTTGCAACAGCTGGAGAGACCACAAAAGTACCTCACCAAAAGGATCAAGGGTCTCCAACATATGTCTTATTCTGCCAGACTAAAGAAACTTCAGCTCTATTCAGTAGCATACCGCCTGCTCAGAGGTGATCTCTGCCTGACGTACAAGGCCATGTCCAATCAGGATCTGATGGACATGCTCCACCTCAAAAAATCCAAGTCCATCAGGACCACGAGAGCTAAAGAGGCACAAGTATGAATAGGACATGCTGGAGGGATAGATTCATAACCCAGAGGCTTCCCATGCTTTGGAACAGGATCCCAGTTCGTATTAGGCAGAGCCCCTCACTGACTCTCTTCAAGAGAAATCTTGATGATTGGATGGGAGATCGTAAGTTTACCCCAGGGGTCACATCTGTGTCACTACTAGACAGGGGCCCAGTAAACTAATTCTATTACATAAGGGGACCTTCACTGTGTCACTACTATACAGAGGCACAGAATTCTAGATTTTATCTGTACATTTTTGTACCATTTCATGGGGTGGCAAAAGCCACATCACTATGGCTAGGCTTACAAATGCCCCAGGGCAGATAGCCTAGTACTATACTATGAAACTATGAAAACTACTTACTCAAGTACATATATCATTGAAATACATGTACCAAAATTATGTGAGTTTCTTGCAATGACAACAATGACAAAGTAAAGACAGCAGTATCTACATTTTAAGGGCGGATAATGGTTCTACACTCCTAAGTATGTTCTGCTTTGCATGAGATGCCTAGCAACTATGAACTTGTCAGTTTTAGTCATTTACTATTGCAGTATTGATAGTTTACCAATTTTGTAATGTAATATAGGCAATTAATTCTTCAAGGACAACAGGCACTGAATTTGTAGATGAAACATTAGATGTAAAGTTGTTTGCCAGTGGCAATCTCTTCATTAGTTACAGATTTCTTTAATGTGGAATTGTTCAGATGATTTCTCTTCTGCAGAGACTGTTTGTATTGAGTGATATTGATGGATTGTAATGACAGAAGTCTGAGTAGCCTTTTATGGTAGAAATTTTCTGAAATGGATAGTTTTGTCATTACTGTTTATACATTTTGTTTCTTTGCTTATTAAAAGAATGCTTAAAACAACAAATTTAAAACACATTCTAACAAGTGGTGCTTTATTACATAAGGAATATAATTTAATGCAATCAGGAAGTTGAATCAAAGAACAAATACATGTATGCATGGCCGTAAAAATGTGTGCAAGGAGTCTGTTTTGAAAACAGCCCAAATGTAAACTTAATCCTCCACTGACCAGATGCATTTTCTATAAATATGGGTTTTCATGCAGTTTCAGTGGCAGAGAATTGTACTGTTCATGGTAAGCCTGTTTTCATTGCAAGATTGTATTGTTTATCAAATGGCTATCTGTGTTTGTGCTATTCTAGCTTAAGCTTTTGTACACAGGGAGGAGAGAAGTTGCTATTCTACTTTCCTGAGCTCTAAGGTTTGCTCGCCTACCCAGAGAAAATTAAACTGTTTAGATTAACCTAAGCAACCCTTTGAACCAAGGCACATAGGCTTCTATTTTCTAAAGACACAATTTTTATAGTAAAGTATGTGTGAAGGAGCAACAGATAAAGCAGGTTTATTAAAGGAAATTTCCATCTTCACTTGCAGTTTAAACTACATTGCAAGGTATCCTTTCTTCTATGCATTCAAATAATTAAAGGAAATGACTGAACTGACTTTCTTGGGGAGTGAATGACTGGAGTGGCTTTTTCTGGGAGTGACCTACCTGTGGGTGTGGCTCGTAGGGGTGTTTCATGAGTACGACGTGGGTGGGGCTTAAGGGGCACCGGAGCACTACTTCGCCTAGGGCGCCATATCAGCGAACACCGGCCCTGAATACACTATTACCTTTGCATACACTTAGCAATGCAGCCATATGAAAGCAGGCCTACATCTTCATTTTATATTTCACACTTTACATGCAGTTTCAATGAAAAGGAATGTTTTAGTGAAGGATACAAATGAGCTCCGTGAAATAACCTTCAAGTTAAAGCACTGGAAGGAAGGAGGGAGAGAAAGCGGCTACTGCAGCAGTGACGGTAGTTTATTTTCCACAGCTGTACTATGTTCATTATTTGATAAGAGCGGTAGCCTTAGCTACCTGGGTAGAATATAACACAGCTTACAAAGTTTGGGAAGAAGAATGAGGGGGGTAGAGGAGCCCCTGGAGAATGGCCCTAGCAAAGCCAGCTCTTGACCTGGAAAATGAATCTAGTTTATTGTGCTTTGTAAAGGCATGCACAGAGGACCAAGTTGTTGTTATAGCTATAATACTTCAAGTCGACTTCTTCCAAAAAGCCACAGTTAAAGCCAAGGCCCTAATAGTATGTGTCTTGACCCTGCCTGAAACTGACTTGTATAACTGCTCAGAACTTCTGAAGGTATTACTTCTATCAAGGGATAGTATCAGAGTTGTCTGTAGACAACCAGATTATGAAGAATCCTTTCTCCCTCATTTTTAGGTTCTGGAAAGAAGACAGGGAGATGAGGTTAACTGTCTCAAAGTAACATTGGATTCAAGTTTATACATAAATAAAGGAAGAGTTCTCAAAGAAACTCTATTTTGGTGAAACATGAGATAAGGCTGACCCCCCCCCCCCCATGAGAGACTGCAAACACTTCTTGAAGAAGTCAGATTAAACAGCAAAAGTGTTTTTAATGTTAATAACTGCAAATCAGCCTGATGAGCTAGTTCAAATGGAGCAAGAATTAGTTTTTCCAAAATAAAATTAATATCCCACAGAAAAGCCACCTATTTTCTAGGAAATGGGTATGCAGAACCTTTTTCAAAAATATCTTACATGCGAATACATTGAGAGAGGGGAATTCATGGGCAAATATGCTGAAATGGCTAACAAATGAACTTTGACAGAGGAGTAAGAAAGCCAGAGGATAGTAATTCACATAAATATTGTAGAACTAGTGAAATGCTACATTTAAAAGGGTCTCACTCTTAGTACAGCACAAACTTAAATATCTTTTCCATATGCTAATATACGACTTCCCACTTGCAGTTTTTTGCCTCCTTTAGTACCTGCTGCATGTCCTCAAAAATAGGTGCCTAAAAAGGTCATCCAGGCAGCTAGCTGAAGTTGTTTAAAGTTGGGTGTATCAAACAACCCCTGTCTTGTGTGAACAGGTCCAGTCTGTAAGTAAAATTGTGGTAACTGCCTTGGCTATTTCCAAAAGGGAGAACCACTGCTTCCTGGGACAGAAGATGTCACCACAATGACATTTGGAGAGTTCTTCTGAATCTTCAGAATAACCCTGGATATCAATGAGAAAGGTAGAAAGGCATACAGAACCATTCTTGTACAAGGAAATGAGAATGCATCTGTTTTCCTGAACTGCTTGCAAGAAGTCCTGGAGCAGAAGTTTGCTAGCGGTTGAATGGAGGCATACAGACCTATCTGAGGTGTTTCCCACAGCTGGGTCAAATCTTGGAAGACAAAGTGATTCAATTTCCATTCATCAGGATCTGTCCTGACCCTGCCCAGCTTGTCTGCATAACATTTTGCTCTGTTGAAATGTAGGATGCCCGTATATTGAGATTATGCAGAACAGCTACATCCCGGACTACCACTGCTAATCCGCACAGAGGGTAAGATCTACAGTCCCCCTGTTTATTCACCACATCAATTTAGTGTTGTCTGTAATCACTTGCAGGGAACCTGGGGACCACAGATGATTAAGAGACTCGAGTGCATTTATAACTGTCAACATCTCCTTATGTTTATGTGTTTTGTCTTTTTTTGTTCCTAAGACCCTGCACTTTTACCCCGATGATGCATCCCCCCCCCCCCCAAGTCTGAAGTATCTATTGTTAGACTGTATTGGAGCTGAAAAGGAAAATGGAAGACATGGATTCGGACAAAACTACTGATATCACCATCAAAGCATTTTTTTCACAAATCTCAAAACTGGAATATGAAACATTGGGCGTGTTGATGTTGGGACCACATAGATTTTTGGTACCACTGAAGCCTTCTTATGTGGAGTCTGGAAAGAGGAATCATGAGAATCATACATTCCATGAATCCTAGCATCCTGAAGAATTTCCCTGCTGAAGTCCTGGACTGAGTGAAATGAACTATCTAGGCGACACCCCTGGGATATAATCATGAGACAAGGAGTCAAAGAATGCTGTCCTGGAAAAGTACAGTTGTGTACACTTAAATTTAGATGTTTGAGTGTATTCACCGTTAAAGTCATCACACTTGGGTTATTTGCCTGCAGGCAGGCCCCAGTCAGCCCAAATACCAAAGTCTTGGGATTTCTGCGTCGGATGCTGTCGCCTCATCCATGACATCAGGTCGTCAGGGGTATAAAACATGCAGCCGATGCCACATCATCAGTTTTTGGCCTCAGATGTCAGGAGCCCCCAAAATAGGAAGCAATCAAATGGTGTGGAACACCTCCAGTAAAAAGTAAAAAGAAGTTATGTACTCACCATAACGTTTTATCTGAGTAGGTACTTCATTTGTCTGCAACCTGTGGGTATCGGATCCGATCTCGGATCCGAGCCAGCAGCTTCACAAGCTACAAAATCTGAGCTCCTAGCTCCTCCCCCTACCTATAATCCCCTGCCACTAACTGTATTACCTCAGATCGATTTTGCCCAATCTAAGTCATAACCTCGACAGAGGTATACTGAAGACCTAACCTCAAGACAGCAATATTTCAGGTGACCAGAAAAACCCGAAAAAGGGTTTGGGGGATGGCAGGGGGGGGACGGTTGCAGACAAATGAAGTACCTACTCAGATGGAACGTTATGGTGAGTAAATAACTTCTTTATCTGAAGTAGTTACTTCATTTGCTCTGCAACCTGTGGGACACAGTCCCCAGCTACCTAGACAATAAACCTGGGTGGCCTTATGGAAGGATATTCCGAAGCACAGCGGAGCCAAAAGAAGCTCTACTTCTTAATATCATATCCAGTTTATAATGAGAAATGAACGTATGAGAAGAGGACCAGGTAGCTGCTGAACATATGTCGTCCAAAGGAACCCTGGACCAGAAAGCTGCTGAGGTGGCGATGGACTGGGTAGAATGAGCATGTATTCCCATAGAAGCTGGTTTGCCTGAAGATACATACCCCTGAACTATACATTGACAAATCCACTTTAGAAATGGCCCTTCCCCTGGCTGATTTTGCAAAGGACACAAACAACTGATCAGACTTGCGAAAATCTTTAGTTCTGTGCAAGTAAAAACGTAGTTGCCTGTGTACGTCCAGTCTGTGCAATATGTACTCTCCCTTATTCTGAAAATTTGGAAAGAACATGGGCAAATTGATTGATTGATTGATATTTGATTCCGAAGCCACCTTAGGTAAGAAAGACGGGTTAGTCCTGAGAGACACTCTATCCCTGTGAAAAATGAGATATGGGGGTTTCATACACAGTGCTTGGAGTTCCGAAACCCTCTTAGCAGAAGTAATAGCTACCAAGAAAGCCGTTTTCCAGGACAAGAATTTTAAAGGAATCGAGGCTGCAGGCTCAAAGGGTGGACTCGTCAGGGCTTGCAAGACTAGTGTCAAATCCCATGGGGGGCACCACTGTTTTCACAGGAGGTTTCAAGAGAAAGATGCCTCGCAAGAAAGTTTTGCATACCTTTGTGGATGCCAATGATCCTAGTCCATCTCCCACATGAAAATGGGAAATGGCTGCTAACTGCATCTTAACCGCAGAAGACTTGCTCCCTGCTGAAAAATCAGTGACAGGAAGTCCGGGATTGTCAGAATAGGAACTGTAAAAGGATCCAGGCCCTTGTCTGTTGCCCAGATGGAGAAGCGTTTCCACTTGCTATTATATATTTTCCTGGTAGCCGGCTTATGAGCCGCTACCAGAATGGCCTTCACTGGTGATGAGATACCGGGAGTCCTAGCCATCAGTGGAACTGGATCAACCAAGCCGCAAGCATGAGGTTTACCAGGTTCGGGGTTTGACATACTGCGGGATGTGAAATCAGGTCTGGAATGGGTTCCAGTATCCAAGGGGGAGTTAAACTGTGAGACTGCAGGTATGGGAACCAGATCTGGCGAGGCCAGAATGGGGCTATGAGGATAACTCTGCTCCCCAATCGAGAGGCTTTCTGCATGAACTTCGTCATAAGTGGAAGGGGAGGGTAAGCATAAAGAAGACCGGGAGGCCAAGCATGAACAAGAGCGTCTCTGGGAGTCTCCCCCTCGGGGGGGGGGGAAGTAATGCGAAGTACTCACTGCATTTTGTGTTTAATGGAGAAGCAAAAAGATTGCAGAGAGGCCAACCCCACTTGCAGAAGATCTGCTTCGCAACTGATGGATTGAGAGACCACTCGTACGGAGTGAGAATTATCCGACTCAGTTTGTCCGCTAATATGTTGGACCGTCCCGGAATGTGCGTTGCTACTAGAAAGTGGTTGGTGGATATCGCCCATTCCCACACTCTCATAGCTTCTCGACAAAGGGGATGAGACCTGGTTCCCCCCTGTTTGTTTATGTACCAGACTACCGACATATTGTCTGCCTGGATTGCAATAGTCCCCAGAGGTAGAAGGTCGTGGAGAGCTTGCAATGCTAGAAGCACCGCCCTCATCTCTAGGACATTGATATGCAGAGCGGTCTCTAGGGAAGTCCACGTGCCTTGGACGGTTCTTCCCGAACAATGCCCCCCCACCCGAGGCGAGAAGCATCCGTGGTCAACGTGGGTTGGGGCGGGGGAAATCACAAAGGGTCTCCCTTGCCTCAGCTCTCGAGAGTGAAGCCACCAAAGAAGGGAATCCCTGCAAACTCTGCTCAGTGGAATCGGGGAGCTTAATGGGTGGAGTAATAGCGACTACTGAACCTGGAGGGTCCATTGTAAAACCCGCATTCGCAGGCGTGCATGAAGGGATAGACCGATTGCCTCTGCCATAGACCCTAGTGCCCTCAGGACTAACTCCGCCGCAGGCGTTTGGTTCTGAAGAAGAGTAAGCACCTGAAGTGACAGGCTGCTTAGCCTGTCCAACGTCACAAAGGCTTGAGAAGCACGGGTATCCAATCTGACCCCTATGAACTCTAAGACTTGTAAGGGGAGAAGGAAGGATTTTTGAAGATTCACTGAGATGCCTAGACTCTGGGCAAGAGTCAGAGCTTAATCTCTTGCAACGCAGAGTTGATGCCTGTTGGCGGCGGTAAGGAGCCAGTCATCTAGGAACGGAAAAACCTGAATGCCCTGAAGTCTCAAGTGGGCTGCAACCACTGCCATGACCTTGGTGAACACCCTGGGGGCTGAGGTGAGGCCGAACGGAAGAACCCTGAACTGATAATGACTGGCTCCCAGCCGGAAGTGGAGAAACCTTCTGGATAGTCTGTCCATCAATATGTGGTAGTACGCATCCTTGAGGTCTATAGAGCACATCCAGTCGTTCTCCTGCAGCAAGGGGAGAATTGACTGAAGTGTGACCATCCGGAATTTTTCCTTGGGGATGAACAGGTTCAGAGCGGACAGGTCCAGGATGGGTCTTAGGTCCCCCGTCTTCTTTGGCACTAAAAAGAACCTGGAGTACTAACTCAATCCAGACTGATCTGGGGGGACGGGCTGGATGGCTCTTTTTCTTAGCAACTTTGAAATCTCTGAAGCCGCTGCCTCCCTCTGATCGGGTGGAACATCGGGGAGGTGTCTGCTTGTAGGGAGAAGGCTTAGGAAGGGAATGGAGTAATCTCTGGATATGATGCGGAGCACCCATCGATCTGTCGTAATGGACTCCCAATTTGCTCTCAACCACCCCCCGACTGCCTCCAGAGATGGACAGTCGGGTAAGCCCTTAGGGCTGCTGCGTGAGTCTGTCCGAGAAAGGCTCTCTAGACCCGAAATTACGCGGCCCCCCTCTGCCTCTGGGCCAGCGTCCACCTTGTCCTCCTCTGCCTCTGGAGGACGAGGGGTCCGAAGCTGGATGGGATTGCTGAGACTTGTGGAGCCACAGCTTCTTTTGTCCCCTCTGATTCCTTGAGAAGGATCGTTGAGAATTAGAGAAGCGGACCCCGACGGCAGACTGCGTCTTCCCATCTTTCTCGCTTTGGCCCATCGTTTCGCGAACGGTCTTGCCAAAAAGCGAAGACCCGTCAAAGGGTGCATTCGTGAAGGACGATTGAAGGGTTCTGCGAAATCGCAAAGGCGGAGCCAGGCGTGACGCCGCAAGACGACCCCGGCTCCGCTGGCCCTAGCGGCTCCCTCCGTTGCATGAGAGAGTAGCCGCATGGACGTGTTAGATATGGATTTTAGAGTGGCCATACGAGTCGAAAACACATTCTTGTCCTCGACCAACATAGACTTCGGGGGGGGGGGGGGGCTGCAGTGTATTCCTTAATCAAGTCTCGCTGTAGCCTAATGGTATGTGCCATATAATTCAGCGCCCTCACAGAGAAGGTCGCTGAAGCAAACATCCGCTTCCCAATGCAGTCCAGCGCCCGAGATTCCTTATCCGGTGGGTGGACCGAAGAACTCTCTTGGGCGAGTTCTCTCTTCGTGGCAGCCGCCACTAACATAGCATCGACCGGGGACCCCTTGGCCCATGACTGTCTATCTGATGGGGGGCTAAGGACTTTGTCGGGCCGTCTCGGGATTGGCTCCACGGTGTCGGGCTCCTTCTACGCCCTGGTAGTAATAAGGTCTACCAGGGGGTCAGCCAGAGGGGACACCCAGGAGGTAGACGGGCATGCCTCAATCTCCTCCAGGAACACGGATTCATCCGCTGAAGGTTTTTGGGCAGACCACTCCCCTCTAATACGCAACATCTCCATGATGTCTCCGAAGGAGACATCCTCGGGGGGTGACCTTGGGGAACCTTCAGTTTCATCCAAATCCGTGTCTGTGGTGATGGACTCCAGGTGCCTCCTTTTACATCTCTGTTTAAAATGGGACCTCCTCGGTGGGACTGTCAGAGGAGGGCTCGTCAACGGCTTCCTGTTCCTCCATGGGAACCGGCTGGAGGGCTTGGGCAGGCTGTCCCAATAGAAGGATGACGGAGGATAGACCCATATGCAGCGGGGGTGCGGGAGGATCCGAAGCCCAGACCGGGACCTGGAGGACCTCGACAGCACCCTCTCCACTACCTCAAAAGCCGAAGGAGAACTACTCTCCCCAGGCTCCGAGAGCAATCTCCTCGGCTCCAAGGTAGGGACCGGAGTCGGACCCGATGCAGTCGGATCCGAGAGAGAAGTGTGCACTGACCTCAATGGCGCTGAAGACACATCAACTCCCCCGGATCAGACGCTCGGCCCTCGGCCCCGAGAACTCGGATCTGAAATACTCGAGGGCATGGTCGGCGTCGAAGAGACCAGAGCTATCGGCGCCGATGAATCCCCGGCTCCGAAACGGCCTGGATCCGATGACTCCAAAACCCGAAAAACGGGTTGGAGGAGGAGTGATCGGAGTGAAGACAGAGGTCGCACTCCCCCCCCTGAGGGGGGGGGAGGCAAGAGCACCCCCATCTGCATTTGGGTCTGCAGGAATCGACGCATCATCCGATCCATATCTGCGTAGGTCTGTCTCCTGGTCGACCTAGAGGAAGTCGTTGAGGCAGGCCGGGAGGGTCGCCTCGACGACCTCGAGGGAGACCGGTACTCCCCCTCTGGCTCCGGCGAAAAACGAGGCAAACGGAGCAGAGAGGGGGAGGATCCGGAAACCCTTGAGGGAGAGCTAGCCAGCTTAGATGGCGGGGCTGAGGGTTGAGTCTCAGCCCGCCTTTTTTGAGATCTGTGTCTCTCCTTATCTTTGTGCCTCTTCTCTTTAGAGGAAGAGGCACCAGAGTCCCCTGAACTCAAACCCAAAGCGGGAGGTTGAGTCCCCGGTTGAGCGGGGGGAGCGGAAGGCCCTGGGGCTGAGGAGACAGCCTGAGCCTTGGAGGGGGAGGAAGAATCAGCCGAATCCTGGGGGAGCAAGCCCGCCAAGGTCAGCTTATTCTTCCTGTCCCTAAGTGCCCGGGGGTTAAAGGCTGCACAGATTTGGCAAGCCGTTGATAAAAGGGCCACCCCCAGGCATAAAACGCACTGAGTGTGGCCATCAGCAGGAGAAAGCTTATGGCCACACTCAGTACATTTTGAAAAAACGGCCTTGGGCCCTTCAGCCATTACCACAAATACATGCACACCCAAACACTAAGTGGAGGAGGGGTGGACACTAACACTACTACACAAAAAAAACTATTTAATTAACTATACTGTCTATAAGGACACTCAACAAACACACAACAATCAAACTCTGAGAAAAAGCTTTTCTCTAAAAGAAAAAGGAACAGCCTCACCAATTTAACTAAGGAGCTCTTCAAAAAGTAGCTGTCTTCAGCCGCGGCAAAAACGATCTGAGGTAATACAGTTAGTGGCAGGGGATTATGGGTAGGGGGAGGAGGTAGGAGCTCGGATCTTGTAGCTTGTGAAGCTGCCGGCTCGGATCCGAGATCGGATCTGATACCCACAGGTTGCAGAGCAAATGAAGTAACTACTTCAGATATACCATTTCCATATGATATGGCCAAAAAAGAGGATAGGTAGAAAGTATAGAAAGACAGGGGGCTGGAGGGAAGGTAACCAGGACTGCAACAGTGAATACATTCGAACATCTACATTTATGGTAAGTGTGCACAACTGTACTATGTTCTTCGTGTTTCACTGTTGTAGTCATCACACTTGGGTTGATCCCCAAAGCTGAGCAAGGGAGGAGGCAGTCAAGAAGTAGTAGGGCTGGCTAGCAGGCCTTGTAAGACTGCTGTGGCAAAACCAGCTCTGGATTTGGAAAAGATAGGTAAGTGGTAATGCTTGGTGAAGGTGTGTACTGAACTCCAGGTTGCAGCTTCCAGGATGTCCCTGGTAGGGACTCCCCTGAGAAAAGCTGTAGAGGTTGAGGTAGCCCTAGTGGAATGAGGCCTGCTCCCCTATGGGGTAGGTGTTTCATGGTGTCTGTAGCAGAAATGGATGCAGTGTGCTATCCATTTAGAAATTGTTTGTTTCAAAATGGCCTTGCCCTCTGCCCCTGTAGCAAAGCTGACCAGCAGCTGGTCAGATTTTCTGAAAGGTTTAGTTCTGTCAAGGTAGAGCCTGTGCATGTCCAAGGAGTGAAGGATCCTTTCCCCTTTATTCTGAGGATTAGGAAAAAAGGTTGGCATATGGATGGATTGGTTTAAAGCCACACTGGATACCACCTTGGGCATAAAAGATGGGTTAGTCCTGAGGGAAACCCTGTCCGCATGGAAGATAATGAAGGGTTCCACAGCCATAAGGGCCTGTAACTCAGACACTCTTCTTGCTGAAGTGATGGCTAGCAGTAAGGCTGTTTTCCATGAGAAATTTTAACTCTGCTGTAGTAGCAGGCTCAAAAGGGGGAAGCGTGAGCGTCTCTAGTACAAAGTTAAGGTCCCAGGCAGGAGTAGGAGCTCTCCTTGGGGGTCTTAAATTGTTAGCTCCTCTCAGGAACTGTTTGATCAGAGGGTGAGAGAAGAGGGGTGGCTCAGTATTGTAATGAGCTGAGATGGCAGAGGCATGAATCTTAATTGATGAGCAGGAGAGGCCTTTGTGCAGCAGCTTTGCTAGGTAATCTAGGATTTGAGGCAAGGAGGGCACGGCTGTGTCCTTCCCTTGAGACTGGCTCCAAGAACAGTATCCATTTCACTTTTCTAGATAGGATTTCCTTGTACTGGGCCTCCTGGCCTCAATGATAACATCCAGCACCTGTTTGCTGAGGGTTGCTGGTGATGTATTCAGGGAATAAGCTAGGCTGCCAGGTTCAGGGTTTGCAGCTGAGGATGCAAACTCTGTCCCTCCTGCTGGGACAGCAAAGAGGGGGTCTGATGTAGGTGCCAGGGTGGCACTGCTGTCAGACTGCGTAGGAGTGGGTACCAGTGCTGGCGTGGTCAGTCTGGTGCAATAAGGATCGTCATTGGCCTGTCCGGTTTGATCTTGAGGAGTACCTTTCAAAGGAGGGGCAGAGGGGGAAAGGCATAGATTTAGAGGTTTTCCCACATGAAGGATAGGGCCATCCACTTTCCAAGCTTGGCTGTGGGGAATTCTGGTGCAAAATTTGTTTAGTTGATGGTTTTGGGAGGACGCAAAGAGGTCCACCTCTGGTGCCCCCCACCTGTGTATTAGAAGTTTGAATGAGTGTGGTTCCAGTTTCCACTTGTGTGGGTCCATTAGATTTCTGCTTAAGTCGTCTGCCAATGAATTTTGTTTGCCTGGCAGCAATTGAGCTTGCAGGTGTACTTGGTTGCTTAAGGCTGTGTTCCACAGAGTCATGGCTAACCTGCAGAGTGGATAGGAGTGAGTTCTCCCTGCTTGTTTATGTACCACATAACTGTAGTGTTGTCTGTCTTTATCAGGAATTGTCCTGGCAGGATAAGGTATTTGAAGGCTGTCAGTGCATTCTGTACAGCTAACATTTCTTTTTTATTGATATGCAGGTGAATTTGTCCTGGGCTCCATTTGCCTTGAATGCATTTGCTTGCCATGTGAGCCCCCCAAGCATAGTCTGATGCATCTGTTGTCAGAGTTTGGACTGCAGGGGGATGTGAGAAAGGGAGTCCCTTGTTGTGGTTGCAAGCCTCGGCCCACCAAAATAACTCTGTCCTTAGGCAAGAAATAATAGGAATCACAGCTTCCAGGTCCTGGGAATGTTGACACCAGAGACTTTTTAAGTACCATTGGAGTTTCCTCATATGCAGTCTTGCATATGGAATCAGTAGACTACATGAGGCCATGAACCCTAGGGCTTGCAGTATTTTTCTTGCAGATAGCTGGGTTTGGGTGGCCAGTAGTTTGAAATAAGTTGTCAAATAAACCTGCTTTTCTGGAGTGAGGAATGCCATTTGGGAAGTTGTGTTCAAGCTTGCTCCCAGGAATACAATCTTTTGGCTGGGTACCAGATGTGATTTCTTTTCATTGATGCTATACCCCAGAGAAGTTAGGAGTCTCTTTACAAATGTCAGGTGCTGAAGTAGCAATTCCTGACTGTCTGCCTGAATCGGACAATCGTCTAAGTATGGGTAAATTTGCATATTTCTCTGCCTGCAGTAAGCAATGGCTGGAGCCAGGCACTTTGTGAATACCCTTGGCGCAGTAAATAAGCCAAAGGGAAGTGCATAGAGCCTGCCCTGAAACGTAGATATTTCCTGCAAGATTACTTTATGGGGATGTGCAGATAAGCTTCTTTTAAGTCTAGGGTGACTAGCCAGGAGTCCTTGGCTAGCATAGGAAGGAGCTGCTGGAGTGTAAGCATTTTGAATTTTGTTATCACCAGGAAGGTGTTTAGGGTTGACAGATCCAGAATAGGATGCCAAGAGTTCTCTTTCCTGGGCAGCAGGAACAGCCTGGAGTAGAAACCCTGTTCCCCTTTGCTCTGTTGGCACAGGTTGAATAGCCCTGAGAAGAGAAAGTACTTGCTTTTGGGCCTCTGTCCACTGGTTTGGAGGAAGGTCTGGCAATCCGCTTGGGGTTGGCAGAGAGTGGAAATAGAATCTGTACCCCTGGGATACAATGTTTAAGACCCCATTGGTCCTGGATAATATACTCCCAGTTTTTTGCATGCAGGGAGAGTTTTCCTCCTAGAGGTGCAAGTACTTGGGCATGGCTGTGAAAGGTTTAGGACAAGTCATTGTGAACTTTTTCCATAGGGGGGTGGCTTACCACTCCCAGTTTTTGAGGAGGGAGCACTCCATTGTTTAGATCTGTGCATACCCTGAGACTGTAGTCTTTGTGGTCTGTTACCCCTGTGTTTGAGCTGAGAAGGTCTGGAAGGGACTGGAAAGGACAAATTATTTGAAGGCCAATGCCTACTGAATCTAGGTGGCTATACCTGTAAGACATCTTTAACAGTTTGCATGGATTTAGCTTTTTCTTCCATCTTTTTAAGAACAACTTCTGCTTTAGAAGCCAAATAAACATTCTTGGTCTAAAGGAACATCAAGTAATTTTGACTTGACATAGTCTGCCAAGATTTGTTCCTTCAGCCAAGCATGCCTTCTCAGAACAGACTCAGTGACAGCAACCCTGCAAAATGTTTCCAAGGCATCAATACCACACTGCAAAGTATGTTTACCAACTTGGTTTGCAGGATGCATTAAGTCTTGTAAGTCCTTATTTTCTGCATAATCAGGAATCAACAGCATTTTTTGTTCAATTAGATCAATAATATGCTGCTGGTACTTCAACATGTGAAACTGGCAATTTAATGATCTGATGGCAAGAGTTGCAGAGGTATATACCTTCTTACCCCATCTGACTAGAGCCCTAGAATCCCAGTCTGAAGGGGTAGGGTTTTTGGCTGTAGAAGCCTTAATACCTTTAGGTCTCTGGGACATGGTCTCTGGATCCGTAGTAGGATTTTTAAAGATAAATTTGTGAGAGTCAGGTACTCTGTAGTATTGGTCAGGCTTTCTAGGAGCAGGTGGTAAAGTATCAGGGGTAAGGCTGGATTCCATGAAGACATCATCTACAATATCCAGGACAGGGTGTATAGCTAGAGGCTATGTTGAGGCAAGTCTAAAAAATTCCCAGAGTCTCTTTTTGGACTGTGAGTAGCCCTGGCATTCCCAATGCAAATGCTCTCTTAGGGTATATGCAAAGTTTCTCTGAAAGAAAGGCCCTCTGGGGGGGGAGGCTGAGGGAACTGACTCCTCTGCATCTGAGTCCTCATAGGTAGATAAGGGTATGTCCTGTTAATCACAGGGGCCACAGTCATCAGACTCATGGTCTGAAGAATCAGAAGGAAAATCAATTCTTTGTCTTTTAGAGGGGGAAGGCTGGCTTCCCCTAATTAAAGTAATAAGGTTTTCAGCCATTCTAAGCATTTGTTTCTGTGGCATGGGAGCTTGAGAATGTGCTTTGGTCGTCAGCTTGCGAGGCATAGTGTGAACTCTGGGCCTGAGAAATTCAGTTGATTTAGTCATTAAAGAAGTAGTCGGTTTAATATGAACATTGGAAGGACTGAATACACCCTCAGAAGCCGATGCCTGCACAGCGGCTCCGGACCAATCCAAGGTAGAGACATCCGCAGGTTCCATAGTTGAAGAAACATCTTGTGCCATACCAGACTCCGAATGGGTCGCAGTAGAGGCCTGCAAATCTGTAGACGTGGGTAACAGGGGCTGTGAAAGCACCTCACTGAGTACCGGCGGACTGGCGACTAGCTTAATGGAAGCATCTTCAGCAATTTTGGACCTATGCGGTCTGTCTCTGTCTTTATCTTTGCGTTTTTTCGGAAGGTCGGTAGTCAGATAACTTACCAACGCCATTTCGGAATACAGAGAATGAGAGCAAAAGAAATTAGAGACAAAAATAGCCCGACAATGAATAGTTCGGGCGTTGAACAAGGCACAAAACTGACAGCGAGGAATGTCGCGGTCTGAGCATAAACAGATGCTGCAGTAAGAATGAAAATCTCTGAGGTATTTGCTTTCCACAGGCAAGACAATTGTTAACTTTTTCTGACATCGGTTAGAGCAAGAAAAATGGATCCCCAATGGGGTATTTAGCTTTAGAAGACTTCAGGTTTGAAACTCGAAAAACAAAAATTTCAGGTAGCTCCTGACCGGCACTTGCGAACTGCTTATGCTTCGGGCTCCCGCACGGCAAGAAAAGCTGATGTAATGGCGTCGGCTGCATGTTTTATACCCCTGATGACCTGACGTCATGGATGAGGTGACAGCATCCAACGCAGAAATCCCAAAACTCTGGTATTCGGGCGAACTGGGGATTGCCTGCAGGCAGATAACCCAAGTGTGATGATTGCAACAGTGAAACACGAAGAACATCCCAGTCTGCAAAGGAGACCTCTTACCAAAATGAGATATTCCCGATACTTTGAAAAAGATTCTGCAAAGATAAGCAAGTGTTCTAAACAAGGAAACATGAGAATATGTTCGCTATCACTGGAGCTAGACACTTTGTGAACACCCTTGTAGCAATGGATAACAAAAAGGGCAATGCAGAAATCTGAAACTGTAATCCTGACACAGAAAACACTAAAAACGTCTGAAATCTGAGGCTATGGGAACATAATGATTAGAATACTTTAAATCTAGAATTACAAAAATAGAAAAAGAAAAAGAAAATGGGGAATAAGATGTACAGACTGTGAAGGGATAGGATTTTGAACTTTGGGAGTGTCACAAACTAAGAAAGGAAAGCTCTAGGACTGGTCTCCATGAGGCTTATTTCTTTAATAACAGAAACATTCCTGAATAAAAAATCTTTCCCTGCCAGAGAATGAGGAACAGGTTCTACTATCCCTAAGTCAGCAGATGCTGAATGACAAAGGGAAAAAGGAAGTTTTTTTTTTTCCTCCAAACACCTTTACTGAATTATCAGGCAAAAGTTACATTCTTATAAAAGTAATCAAACTGTATTAACAGGACAAACATTATACTTCACATATACTGTGATACATCATACAACCTAAGCAATATTACATAAATTATTCAAATTCCAGCCTTTTTTAAAGAAACATCTGTATTAAACCATCACTTACTGCATAGACAATCATACATTTCTATAAATGAAAATAAACCACACTGACACAATCCTATTTGCAAGCATTTTACATCACAAACCATACTGACACTCTCACTTGCAAACATTATACACTACTTATAATCTACCCAATCTTTCTCACTCAAACATTACATGGCTCATTTAAGTCCTGCCGCCTTTTAAACCTCATTCCTCCCTTGTATGTATTGTTCCCACAATTCCCATTTTTTCCTATGTAGTTTGTTCCTACCAGTTTCTAAAGATCTGAATTCCAGTTGCTTAACCTCTGTTAGTATATTCACTAATTCCAGTATAGTTGGTTTAGTTTGATCTACTGGATGAAGATGAATCTCCTGAAAAGGAAGAAGGGACTTCCATGCCACCTGTAGCCCTTATGGATCACTCTCAGGACTCATTTGCCTGACATTATCTGCTTCCAATGACAGAAATGGAGAACCAGATTTTGGGGAAGACTTAAAGGATTAACAGGTTGCGTAAGGTAGGTTACAATTGGTAGATAGTCATTCAGATTTGCTGGATTGCCCTGGTCTCTGGGAGGCTCCCTCTTCTTTTTTGAGCCTTCTTGACATTGTTTTAAGACCCTTCAGGATAGAAGCTTCCCAAATCTGCTTGTTTAGTGTTTTATAAAAGGATTCTGAGTAAAGGATGAAACCTTTAAAAAATTGGGGAAGAAAGGCTGAAAAATCCCCTTGAAATGGTTTCCCTCTTTCATCACACTTTTTCAGGACCTCAAAAGCCCATGGTCAAAAAATAACACTCCTTTTATGAAGAGAATTCAAAATCTCAGCTTTAACATCCTCAAGCAAATGTTCAGAATGTAACCTTGCAAACGTGTTCACAAAAGGCCCAGCTGCTGCTGAACTGGATGTGGCATTAGTGGGTCATAAGCACACTTCAAAGAATACTTGGTTACTTGAGGCACAGAAGCAATACGAGCATTCAGAGATTTACCCACAGAAGAAGGACAAACTGCAAAAAAGTTTCTCATATTCTCAAATGAAGCAAACAAAAATTTTGTTGTGTCAGGGTGATAAAATAAGAATCCTAAAATTAAGACAGGCAGGGGAATACACTCTTTGCCCAAAACAGTTAAGTTTTCTCATTCTTATTAGAATGTAAAGAATTAGGATTTACTAAATGTTTAGCTGAAGAAGGATTTGCCAAGGAAATCACTGCAGTCAGATATGAGATTAGAAAATAAGAATCTGTAAGACTGAGGAACACTATAGAATCTACCTGTCTTCTTAGCAGCTGCAGGCTAGCTGTCAGGCATGCTCATAGATTCAAAGGTCAAGTACAAGAGTAGTTGCTCTTGCGAGCCATTTTTAAATATAGGCAAAGTTCAGTTGTGTACACTTACCATAAATGTAGATGTTCAAGTGTATTCACCGTTGCAGTCATCACATTTGGGTTATCTGCTTGCAGTTGCCCTCAGTCGGCCGGATTATCAAAGTCTTGGGTCCTGTGTCGGTTGCTGTATCATCATCCATGACATTAGGTAGTCAGGGGTATAAAGTATGCAGCCGACGCCATTACATCAGTTTTTCTTGCCCCAGATGTCAGGTGCCACCCTAAAGGGAAGCAATTAAATGTATATATACAAGGTTATACCTCCAACAAAAACGCAAATACACATAAAAGCTTTTAAGCATAGTAAAGGAGAATAGAGGTATAGATAAAAGAAGTCAGGGGGCTGGAAGGAGGGTAACCAGGACTGCAACAGTGAATACACTCGAACATCTACATTTATGGTAAGTGTACACAACTGTACTATGTTCTTCTTGTTTCACTGTTGCAGTCATCACATTTGGGTAGATTCCCAAAGCAAAGGATGGGAGGAGGAATTTAGATAGCATTAGGACCAGCTATAAGGCCCTGCAAGACTGCAGTGGCAAAGCCAGCTCTGGATTTGGAGAAAATTGGCAAATGGTAATGCTTGATGAAGGTATGTACAGAACTTCAGGTAGCAGCTTCTAGGATGTCCCTGGTAAGGACACCTCTGAGAAAGGCAGTAGAGGTAGATGCATCCCTGGTTGAATGTGGTCAAATCCCCTGTGGGATAGGTTTTCCATGGTGCTTATAGCAGAAATGAATGCAATGGCCTAACCATTTAGAAATGGTTTGCTTTGAAATAGCCTTCCCCTCTGCCCCTGCAGCAAATGCCACCAGCAGCTGTTCAGATTTCCTTTGAGGTTTAGTCCTGTCCAAGTAAAATCAAAGTTGTCTGTGCACATCTAAGGAGTGCAGTATCCATTCCCTTTGTTCTGTGGATTAGAAAAGAAGGTTGGCAAATGAATGGAATGATTAAGAGCCACACTGGATACTACCTTGGGCATGAAGGAGGGATTGGTCCTGAAGGACACCCTGTCCGCATGAAAGATTATGAAAGGCTAAACTGCCATAAAGGCCTGTAATTCAGATACCCTTCTTGCTGAAGTGACTGCTAAAAGGAAAGCTGTTTTCCAAGAAAGGAATTTTAACTCTGCACTTGCAGCTGGCTCAGAAGGAAGAAGAGTGAGTTTTTCCAATACAAAGTTAAGGTCCCAGGCTGGAGTTGGGGCCCTCCTGGGTGGTCTTTAGTTTTGGCCCCTCTGAGGAACTGCTTGTGCAGTGGATGAGTGAAGAGGGGTGGTTCAGTGTTGTAATGAGCTGAAATGGTTGAGGCATGAATTATGATGGAGGAAAAAGAAAGACCCTTGTGAAGCATCTCAGTTAAATATTGAAGAATCTGAGGTAAATTGGGCGCTGCTGTGCCCATCCCTTGAGTTGGGTTCCAGGCACAGAATCTCTTCCATTTTTCAGCATAAGATTTTCTAGTACTAGGCCTCCTTGCCTCCAAAATGACATCCAACACGTGTTTACTAAGGGATGATAACGAAGAGATTAAGTAATTAGCCAGGCTGCCAGGTTCAGGGTTTGAAGCTGAGGGTGCAGAATCTGGCTCTCCAGCTGTGACAGCAGGGTAGGGGTCTGAGGCTGGTGTCATGGAGCCAGCAGTGACGCACTGTGCAAGAGGGGGTACCAGTGCTGGCGTGACCAGTCTGGTGCAATCAGTATTGTCCTTGGTTTGTCCTGTTTGATCTTTAGCAGTACACTCGAGAGGAGAGGCAGAGGAGGAAAGGCATAAACTGATAGATTTTTCCAGCTGAAGGACACAGCATCTACTTTCCAAGCTTGTTTGTGGGGAGTCCTTGTGCAAAATTTGTCCAATTGGTAGTTCTGGGGGGAGTCAATAATCGGGGCTCCCCCATTTGTTTATCAACATGTTGAAAGCCTTTGGTTCCAGTTTCCACTCGTGTGGGTCCATGAGATTTCTGCTTAGTTCATCTGCCAGTGTATTTACTTTTCCTGGCAGGAATTGAGCCTGTAGATGCACTTGGTAGCTCAAGGCTGTGTTCCACAGAGCCATGGCTAGTCTGCAGAGGGGGTATGAATGGGTACCCCCCTGCTTGTTTATGTACCACATAAAAGTGGTGTTGTCCGTCTTTACCACTAATTGTCCTGGAAGAATGTGGTCCTTGTAGGCTGTCAGAGCATTTTGTACAGCTAACATTTCTTTTTGACTGATATGCAGGTGCATTTGACTTGGGTTCCATTAGCCCTGAATGCACTTCCCTGCCAGTTGAGCCCCCCATGCATAGTCTGATGCGTCTGTTGTTAGGGCTTGGGTGGCAGGGGGTAGAGTGAATGGTAGTCCCTTGTTTTGGTGGCAGGCCTCTGCCCACCAAAGAAACTCTTAACTGTAGGCAAGGTATGATAGGAATCATTGCTTCTATATCCTGAGAATGTTGACACCATAGGCATTTTAGATACCATTGTAGTTTCCTCATATGCAATCTTGCATATGGAATTAGTAGAATGCAGGAGGCCATGAACCCCAAGGCTTGCAGTATTTACTTTGCAGATAGCAGGGTTTTTGTGTCCATTAGTTTGAAGTAAGTTGTCAAATGTTTCTCTGGCGTGAGGTGAGGAAAGACATCTGGGAAGTTGTGTTCAAGCCTGCTCCCAGGAATATAATTTGCTGACAGGGTACAAGATGCGATTTCTTTTTGTTTATGGTGTACCCCAGGCAAGTTAGCACCTTTTTTACAAATGCCAGATGATTCAAACATATGTCCTGGCTTTCTGTCTGAATTAGACAATCGTCCAAGTATGGGTATATCTGAATATTTCTTTGCCTGCAAAATGCAATGACTGGAGCTAGGCACTTTGGCTTATCTACTGTGCCCAGGGTATTCACAAACGGCAGTGCAGAGACTGGATAGTGCATGTAGCCTGCTTTGAAGCGTAGGTATCTTCTGCAAGATTCCTTAATTGGGATGTGCAGGTAGGCTTCCTTTAAATCCAGAGTTGCCAACTAGGCATCCTTGCCTAGCATAGGAAGCAACTGGTGAAGAGTTGGCATCTTGAATTTTGGAATCACCAAAAAGGTGTTTAGGATAGAAAGGTCCAGGATAGGACACCATGAGTTGTCTTTTCTGGGTACCAGGAAAAGTCTTGAGTAGAAACCTTGTCCCTTTTCCTCTTCTGGTACAGTTTGAATAGCCTTTAAGCTTAAGAGAGAGAGTACTTGCTTTTGAGCCTCTGCCCACTGATGTGGGGGTAGATCTGGCCAACCGTTTGGGGTTGGTAATGTGTGGAAGTGAAATCTGTATCCTTGGGAAACTATATTTAAAACCCATTTGCTCTGGGTAATGAGTTCCCAGTTTTTTGCTTGCAGAACAATCTTTCCCCCCTAAAGGAGCAGTCAGTTGAGAAGTGCTTGGAAGTTTTAAAGTTAAGTCATTGAGACAGTTTACCATAGGGGGGGAGTCTTACTACTCCCTGATTTGGAAGTGGGAGCCTCCCACTGCTTAGTCCTGTGCGTACCCTGGGACTGAAGCCTGGGTGTTCTGCTGGTTCTGGGTCTGGACTGAGGAGGCCTGAAAGAGGCAGAAAAGGACCAATTCTTAGACAGCCACTGCCTACTAAATCTTGGAGGCTGGACTTGTAGGAAATCTTTAACAATTTGCATAGATTTAGCTTTTTCCTCCATCTTTTTAAGAACTTGATCTGCTTTGTTGCCAAACAGGCGGTCCAGATTTAAGGGAGCATCCAGCAATTTAGTTTTAAAATGATCTGGCAAAGATTGCTCCTTAAGCCAAGCATGCCTTCTAAGATCAGACTTGGTGACAGCAGCCCTGCAAGATGCCTCTAGTGAATCAAAAAGTACAGTTGCGTACACTTACCATAAATGTAGATGTTCGAGTGTATTCACTGTTGCAGTCATTAAATTTGGGTAATCTGCTGGCAGGTTGCCCTCAGTCGGCCTGAATTCCAAAGTCTTGGGTCCTGCGTCGGTTGCTGTCTCCTCTTCCATGACGTCAGGTCGTCAGGGGTAAAAAACATGCAGCCGACGCCATTTTCTTTAGTTTTTCTTACCCCCGATGTCAGGTATCCCCAAATAGGTAGCCATATTTTATATATATATATATATATATATATATATATATATATATATATACATACACACATGCATCAATATAAACTTTACCTTCATCTACAAGCAAATACACCACATAGGTTGTAGAAGATAGAGAAGGAAAGATAAACTTTAGAATGACAGGGGGATGGATGGAGGGTAACCTGGACTGCAACAGTGAATACACTCGAACATCTACCTTTATGGTAAGTGTACACAACTGTACTATGTTCTTCGTGTTTCACTGTTGCAGTCGTTACATTTGGGTAGAATCCCAAAGCTATGGTTGGGAGGCTGGGGCTAAACAGCATTAGGTGTGGCTATAAGGCCCTGCAGCACTGCAGTGGCAAAGCCTGCCCTGAACTTAGAGTAAAGAGGCAAATTGTAATGCTTTGTAAAGGTGTAAACAGAACTCCAAGTAGCAGCCTCTAGAATGTCTTTGGTTGGTACTCCTCTGAGAAAGGCTGCTGAAGTAGCTGCAGCTCTGGTGGAATGAAACCTAATGCCCTTGGGCACAGGTTTACCATGGTGTAAGTAGCAGAAACAGATGCAGTGGCTTATCCACTTTGAAATTGTCTGCTTTGAAATAGCCTTTCCTTCTGATCCTGCAGCATATGACACTAGTAATTGCTCAGTTTTTCTTAGAGCTTTAGTCCTGCTCACGTAGAATCTTAGCTGTCTGTGTACGTCCAAGGAATGCAGAATTCTCTCCCCTTTGTTCTGCGGATTTGGATAAAAAGTTGGCAGATTAACTGTTTGGTTAAGAGCCACACTGGAAACCACCTTAGGCATAAAAATAGGATTTGTCCTCAGAGACACCCTGTCTGGGTAATATATGATAAAAGGCTCTACAGCCATGAGGGCCTGTAGCTCTGAAACTCTTCTTGCTGAAGTAATTGCTAGTAGCAGAGCTGTCTTCCATGATAAGAACTTTATATCAGAGGTAGCAGCTTTTTCAAATGGTGGCAGGGTGAGCTTTTCCAACACATAATTGAGGTCCCACGCAGGTAATGGTGATCTTCTAGGAGGCCTTACATTTTTGGCTCCTCTAAGATACTGCTTTATTAAAGGATGAGAAAAGATTGGTGGCTCTGTATTGTAATGAGCAAAAATGACAAGACGCATGGATTTTGACTGATGAGAAAGATGGGCCTTTGTCAAGCATCTCAGTCAAGTATTATAATATCTGAGGAATATGTGGTTCTGCTGTATCAGTTCCTTGTGCTCGATTCCAAGCACAGAATCTCTTCCATTTGTCAGCATAAGATTTTCTAGTACTAGGCCATCTGGCTTCCAAAATGACATCCATCACAGCTTTACTGAGAGGTGTCGTTTGTATGATTACATGATTAACCATGCTGCCAGGTTCAGAGTCTGTAGTTGATTGTGCAGGATCCGATTGTTTTGCTGGGACAGTAGTTGCGGGCTTTGAGGCAGGGTCCAAGCTGGGTATTGAGACAAGTTCCTTAGGATTGGGTACCAGTATTGGCGGGGCCAGTCTGGGGCAATTAATATCATCTTTGGCTTCTCTTGTCTGCCTTTTAGGAGGACCTTGGGTAGAAGAGGCTGAGGAGGAAAGGCGCAAAAATAGAAGTTATGTTCTTACCATAACGTTCCATGTTAGTTGTCATCTTCTCGCCTTCTTCTTGCTGGATGGGTTCGGAGCCGACCTCGGCTCGGCCACTCTAAAGCTCGAGAGTTGGTTCCACCGGCTCGAGGCTCCCCTTATATCCCACAATGCTAGGCGTGAGTTACCTCAGATCTCGTTTGTAAGCTAACCCCAGCTTATAATAGTATCAGAATAACTATAAACAAAGTCCACCTCTAAAACCAGGGAGAAAGAAGGGTGACCTATATCCTCATCCATGAAATATGCACAACAGCATATGCCTAATAAAAGAGGTGGTAGAAAGAGAGGTCACAATCACAACTCCTCTAGGTCTGTCCAGGCCAGGGGAAGGAGGGTGGGGCAAGAAGAAGGCGAAGAAGACAACTAACATGGAACGTTATGGTAAGAACATAACTTCTATATGTTAAGTTGTCTATCTCGCCTTCATTCTTGCTGGATGGGACCGTCCCTAGCACCTTGTCCCGGGTGGCCTAACGGAACAGACTCCTGAGAACAGTGGAACCAAAGTTAGCTCTATGCCTAGAAGCTAAATCCAACTTATAATGAGAAACGAAAGTGTGAGGAGTAGCCCAAGTAGCCGCTGCACAAATGGTGTCAATAGGCAGTCTGTCTTGGAAGGCTAAAGAAGTAGCCAAAGCTCTGGTGGAATGGGCCTTAGGTTTATTAGGCAGCTTTTGGTGTCTAATTTCATAAACAAGGGAAATCAGAGATGTTAGCCATCTAGATAATGATACCTTTGAAACTGAAAGTCCCTTTCTGCCTTCTGCATAGGAAACAAACAGCTGGTCAGATTTTCTGAATTGTTTTGTTCTATCCAAATAGTACCTCAACTGACGATGAACATCTAGCCAGTGTAATTTTCGTTCAGACCTATTGGAATATTCTGGAAAAAAGACAGGGAGGTCAATGCTTTGATTTAGGTTTGACGTCGAGACTACCTTAGGCAAAAAGGACAGGTTGGTTCGTAAGGATACCCTGTCCTTATGGAACAATAGATAAGGAGGTCGACAGCTGAGTGCATGAAGTTCTGAAACTCTTCTAGCTGAAGTAATAGCTACCAGAAAGAGAGTCTTCCATGATAGCAATTTTAAAGAACAGGAGGCTGCAGGTTCGAAAGGGGGAAGAATCAAAGAAGTAAGAACTAAATTTAGGTCCCAAGGAGAAGGAGGATTTCTTATAGGAGGTCTGAGAAGAAAAACTTTCAAAAAGGCTTTGCAAAGCTTGTGGGACATTAAGGCAGACTCAGAAATACCCACATGAAAGTTAGAAATAGCTGCCAATTGAACTTTAAGAGTAGAAGGAGATGAACCTGCATGGAAGAGTTCAGCTAGGAAATCAAGGACTATTTGGATGGAAGCAGTGAAAGGATCTATGTCCCTTCCTTGAGCCCAATATGTGAAGCGTTTCCACTTACTCAAATAAATCTTCCGAGTGGAAGATTTATGGAAGCTATCAAAATATCTCGAACAGAGTGAGATAATTGAGGAAGCCTGGCTAAGGTTGGAACTGGAGGAACCAAGCAGTGAGGTTCAGAGAGGGAGGAGCGATGAAACTGACCCGACTGATGGATCAAAAGATCTGGAACTAGGTCCAGATGCCAAGGTCGCCCAATAGAAATTGATGTAGAAAGGGGAACCACACCTGTCGAGGCCAGTAAGGAGCAATGAGGATCAACGAGGCCTTCTGAGCGATAGCTTTCTGTATCACTTGAGAGATTAGTGGGAAGGGAGGAAATGCATACAGAAGTCCCGGGCCAAACTTGGACTAGAGCGTCTCGGCTGGGTTGGCCTGGTAAAGGAATAGAGTGAAATAATCTCTGCACTTTTTGTTTTGGGGAGTAGCAAAAGATCGCAGCAAGGCTGACCCCACTTGAGAAAAATTTCTCTCACAACAGAGTCTTTCAGAGACCACTCGTGAGGCATGAGGATAGCTCTGCTCAACTTGTCCGCGATTTGATTGGACTTCCGGGATGTGCGTTGCTATCAGAAACCGCTGAGAAGAAATCGCCCATTGCCACAATCTGAGTGCTTCTCGACACAGGGGTAGGACCTGGTTCCGCCTTGTTTGTTGATGTACCACACTACAGACATATTGTCTGTCTGGATTGCAATCGTTCCCAAGGGAAGAGAGTCTTGAAGGGCTTGCAACGCTAAAAGCACTGCTCTCATCTCCAGAACATTTATGTGCAAGTGGCATTCGCCTGGTTGCCATGTGCCCTGGACCGTCCTGCCCTGATAATGCCCCCCCCACCCGATCAGGGAGGCGTCCGTTGTCAGAGTAGCAACCGGAGGGGGAGGAACAAAGGGTCTTCCCAATAAGAGCTGAGGGGAAGACATCCACCACATGAGATGATTTCTGCACGCCTGCGTGATTATAATGGTGTGGGACATTGGAAGTTGCTGGTATGACCATTGTGTAAAGAGCATCCATTGAAGGATTCTCATGTGGAATCTGGCTAATGGAAGCAGAGGTATGGCCGCCATAATTCCCAACACTTTCAGAACTAACCTGGCTTTGATTCTGTTGTTGTTGAAAAGGAGTGAGACCAGTTTGTGTATGTCTGTTATTCTCTGATCTGTTAGTCTCGCAGACATGTCTACTGTGTCTAGATTTGCGCCAATGAAGGTAATAGTACGACAAGGCGACAAAACAGAATTTTCGCAATTTATTGAAATGCCTAACTTTTGACAAATGCGAAAAGTGTAATCCCTGGCCATCAGAAGGAGATGCTTGGTGGGAGCTGTGAGGAGCCAGTCGTCCAAATATGGAAACACCTGGAATCGTTGTCGTCTCAGGTGAGAAGCTACCACTGCCATGCATTTGGTAAACACCCGGGGGGCAGTGGTGAGACCAAAGGGCAGGGCCCTGAATTGAAAATGACTGGTTCCCAGCCTGAAGCGGAGGAATCTTCTGGAGCGTCTGTTCATTTTTATGTGATAGTACGCATCCTGAAGGTCTATAGAGCACATCCAGTTTCCTTTTCCCAATAGGGGAAGGATGGACTGCAGCGTGACCATCCGAAATCTTGTTTTCTTGACTGATCTGTTCAAGATACTGAGATCCAAAATTGGTCTCCAGTCCCCTGTTTTCTTTGGAACTAAAAAGAACCTTGAGTATATTCCGGATCCTTGCTGGTCTGCTGGAACTGGCTGAATTGCTCTTTTCGCAAGCAGCTTTGAAATTTCCAAAACCGCTAGATCCCTTTGAGCGGGTGGAACATCTGGAAGGGATTTTTTTGATTGGTTTGGAATGCGAAGAAAGGGAATGGAATAGCCTTCGAAATGATGGACTGTACCCATTTGTCTTGAGTCAGGGATAGCCAGGCTTCTGGGTACAGTGACAATCTTCCCCCGACTGCCTCCGAAGGTGGGCAGTCAGGCAACACCTCAGGGATGCTGAAAGGGCTTATCAGAGAAGGCTTCTCGATTGCCCTGGTTCTGCGGACCCCCTGCCTCATGGGCTTACGCCTACCATTGTTATTCCGCCTCTGCCTCTGGCGGGAACCGACTCTGTGCGTCAGGCGAAGTCCCTTGAGATTGTTTACGGAACCACATTTTTCCACTTTTCTGGCCTTTGGGGTAAGGCCTAGAAGGAGTAGAAAAACGGACTCCGACGGCAGAAAGAGTCTTGCCATCAGTCTCGCACCTAGTCAAGGTTTCTTTCACTTGAGGACCAAAGAGAGATGATCCATCGAATGGGGAATTAGTGAAAGACGTTTTAAAGGGTCCATAAATTGCATAGCCGCATCCAGGCATGCCTACGTAAGGCCACACCTGTCCCTGCGGCCCTGCTCGCTCCATCAGCCGCATAAGAAAGGAGGCGCATGGAGGAGTTGGCTATGGAGTTCAGGGTAGCCAGCTGAGTGTTCATCTTATCTTGAAAACCCGCAGCTGTAGGATCCTTCAACATGTCACTCGCTTCTTTGATCAAGTCCCTTTGAAGATGAGTAAAATGGCATAGGTAGTTCAGCGAACGCATAGCAAATGTCGCTGACGAGAACATCCGCTTCCATCTGTCCATGGACCTAGATTCCTTGTTAGGTGGATGGACAGGTACTGAAGGATCAGCTAGTTCCTTCTTAGTGGCAGCAGCAACCACCATAGCATCCACAGAAACTCCTTTTGTCAAGAACTGTTTGTCTGCTGGTGCCATTATGAATTTTGAGGGTCTCCTGGGAGTGGGGTCCACTGAATCAGGAGCCGTCCATGCCTTTTTAGCTACCACCTGCATGAGGGGGTCAAAGGGGGGAGACACCCAGGAGGTGGAAGGACGAGAGCCAAACGTCTCAAGGTACACAGATTCATCCTCCAAAGGGTTGAGGGCTGGCCAATTTCCCCTCTGTTTGAGGATTTCTAGAATGTCTGCAAAAGAGACATCTTCAGAAGGGGAACGGGGGGAACCCTCGGAATCCTCTAAATCTGTGTCAGAGGTGACGGACTCAAGTGAGTCAATGTGTTTCCTCTTACACTTTCTCTTCCGAGGGGGCTCTTCTGCCAAATCAGGAGAGGCCTCGGAAGAGGATGAGATCCCCACAGGGGGTTCCTGAGGAGCTGGCTCTCTGCGGTCCGGGATGAGGGAGTGAGTCGACTTGACCTGAGGCACCGTAGAGGGAGGGGCGGACGGAGCCGACTGTGGAGTAGAGCCAGGTTCTAACACACTCCGCATGACCTCGACGCACCCCTGTCAGGCAGAGCCAGAGGTCCCGCCCGAAGCTGAGAACCTCCCTCGGCACCGACAGTGATGGCTCGAGGCGATGTCGGAGCCGAACTCACCAGCCAAGCTCCGAGAGGAAGAGCGGGTCGGACAAGGGTCCGATGCCACTCACCCTCGAGCCGACGAGGGAAGTCCGGCGCCGAGATTCTTCGAAGAAGAAATCGGAGCCGGCACGGAGCCGAAGACATCTGTATCGGCTCCGACGCTACCACAGTCTCGGTTCCAAAACGCCCCGGCTCCGAGCTCAACAGAGTCGGAGGAGGAACATATCGATGGACAGGGGCAGGCATCGACTGATGAGTCGGGCTCTGAAGCATTTGGGCCAGTGCCTCGGACTTAAGAAGTCGACTCACTACCCTCTGAAGGTCATGGTCCGACAGCCTCGATGACCTAGAGGAGTGAGATTTATGGCTCCGTTCAGACAGCAGAGGAGATGCTGGAGCCGAATGAACGGAGCCAAGGGATGGTGACCTAGATCTCTTCCTAGATGTCGGCTCCGAAGGTCTGGTCGGAGCCGACAAGGGAATTTCTAATACCTCGGCTCCAGCCGGAGCCGAGGAACCACAGAAGTGTAGACTCATCGGCTCCAGCCGGAGCCGATGCAGACGTAGGTTTAGTAGCCTTAGGTCTCGGCTCAGTAGCTGGAGCCGAGGACCTAGAAGCCTTGGAGGGCTTCCCAGAGACAGAGAGGGAATCCTCAGGCTTAAGTAGACCCCTTAGGATCAATTTGTTCTTTCTTTCCTGCAGGATTCTGGGACTGAAGCCGTGGCATACAGCACAGGAGTCCTGCAGGTGCAAAGGCCCCAGGCAGTAGACACAAGAAGTGTGACCGTCTGTCAGAGACATTTTCTGACAGCACGCATCACACTTCTTGAAGCCTGAGACCTTTGTGTCTTTAGACATCTTAGAACAAGAAAGTGTAACCACACACACTCAGTCAAACACACTGATTACACCTTATCTTATTTTTTAAAACTCAAAAATAAAACAACTATCAAAATGTTTTAATTAAGAGAAGCAACACACACACACCACTAGGGAATGGAAGAAAGGCCTGAAGGCCCGAGGGAGAACTTTTAAGTTCTTGTGGAGAAGAAACGGGATTTTTGTGAAAAAAGGGTTAGAATTCCACTAAACTAAGGGAAAATGTAGTTAAAATTAAAAATAAAGGGATTTAAGTATCCTAACTTTAATGAAAGTTTACTTACCAAGAAGCCGGTAGAAAACCAACACCTCGATCGCTGTAGCGGCAAACGAGATCTGAGGTAACTCACGCCTAGCATTGTGGGATATAAGGGGAGCCTCGAGCCGGTGGAACCAACTCTCGAGCTTTAGAGTGGCCGAGTCGGAGCCGAGGTCGGCTCCGAACCCATCCAGGAAGAATGAAGGCGAGATAGACAACTTAACATGTACAGTTTTGTACACTTACCATAAATGCAGGTGTTCGAGTGTATTCACTGTTGCAGTCATTACAGTTGGGTAATCCTGCTGGCAGGTTGACCTCAGTCGGCCTGAATTCCAAAGTCTTGGGTCCTACGTCAGCTGTCGTCGCCCCTTCCCTGACGTCAGGTCGTCAGGGGTATAAAAGAAGCAGCCGACACCATTTTATTTAGTTTTTCTTGCCCCAGATGTCAGGTGTCCCCAAAAAAGGGTCGTCAAAATTTATATCTATATATAAAATAACACGCAGCAATATAAACTTTACCTTCATCCACCAGCAAATACACCACATAGGTTGTATAAATCAGAGAAGGAAAAATAGGTTCCATCAGAAGAAAAAAACGGGGGATGGTGGGTGGGTAACCTGGACTGCAACAGTGAATACACTTGAACATCTTCATTTATGGTAAGTGTACACAACTGTACTATGTTCTTTGTGTTTCACTGTTGCAGTCATTACATTTGGGTAGATTCCCAAAGCTATGGTTGGAAGGCTGGAGCTAAACAGCATTAGCGGCAGCTATGAGACCCTGCAGAACTGCAGTGGCAAAGCCTGCCCTGGATTTAGAGTAGAGGGGCAGATGATAGTGCTTTGTAAAGGTGTGCACTGAACTCCAAGTAGCTGCCTCTAAAATATCCTTGGTTGGTACTCCTCTGAGAAAGCCTGCTGAAGTGGCTGCAGCTCTGGTGGAATGTAGCCTAATGCCCTTAAGCACTGGCTTTCCATGGTATAAGTAGCAGAAACGAATGCAGTGGCCTATCCATTTTGAAATAGTCTGCTTTGAGATAGCCTTTCCTTGTGATCCTACAGCATATGCCACTAGTAATTGCCTGTTTTTCTGAAAACTTTGGTTCTGTCCAAGTAAAATCTAAGTTGTCTGTGTACGTCCAAGGAATGCAGAATTCTCTCCCCCTTGTTCTGTGGGTTTGGATAAAAGGTTGGCAGATGAATGGTTTGGTTAAGAGCCACACTGGACACCACTTTAGGCATAAATGTTGGGTTTGTCCTCAGGGTGACCCTGTCCGGATAAAAAATGATAAAAGGTTCAACAGCCATCAGTGCCTGCAGCTCTGAAACTCATCTTGCAGAAGTTATTGCTAGTAGCAGAGCTATTTTCCAAGATAAAAACAAAATCAGCAGTAGCAGCTGGCTCAAAAGGAGGCAGGGTTTTTCCAAGACATAGTTGAGGTCCCATGCAGGCATTAGTGATCTCCTTGGAGGCCTTAAATTTTTGGCTCCTCTCAGCTACTGTTTTAATAAGGGATGAGAAAAGATTGGTGGCTCTGCATTGTAATGAGCCGAAATGGCAGAGGCATGAATTTTAATAGATGAGAAAGATAGGTCTTTGTCCAGCATCTCAGTTAAGTATTATAAAATCTGAGGAATATTTGGCACAGCTGTATCTGTTCTTTGCGCCTGGTTCCAAGCACAGAATCTCTTCTATTTTCCAGCATAAGATTTTCTAGTACTAGGCCTTCTGGCTTCCAAAATGACCTCCATCACAGCTTTGCTGAGAGGTGTGTTTTGTAGGACTACATTATCTGCCATGCAGTCAGGTCTAAAGTCCTAAGCTGGCTGTGTAGGATTTGATTGTTTTTCTGTGACAGTAGATGCGGTACTTGTGGAAGGGTCCAAGCTGGGCATTGAGACAAGCTCCTTAATATTGGGTACCAATGCTGGCAGGGCCAGTCTGGTGCAATCACTATCATCTTTAGCTTCTCCTATCTGACCTTTAGGAGTACCTTGGGGAGGAGAGGCAGAGGGGGGAAAGGCATACACTGATAGGTTTTTCCAGCTGAAGGATAGGGTGTCCACTTTCCATGCTTGTCTGTGATAAATCCTTATGCAGAATCTCTGTAGTTGGTAGTTGTGAGGGGAGGCAAATAGATCTATGTCCAGGCATCCCCATTTCCTTGTTATCATGCTGAAGACTTGTGGATCCAGGTACCACTCGTGGGGATCCATGAGGCTTCTGCTTAGGTCGTCTGCCAGAGTATTTTTCCTTCCTGGCAGGAATTGTGCCTGCAGATGTACTTGGTAAGTCAATGCTGTGTCCCACAAAGTCATGGCTAGTCGGCAAAGGGGGTAAGAATTTGTGTCCCCCTGCTTGTTTATATACCACATGACCATGGTGTTGTCTGTCTTTATCAGTAGTTGTCCTGGTTGAAGTAGGTCCTGGAAGGCTGTCAGGGCATTTTGAACAGCTAGCATCTCTTTTTGATTGATATGTAGATGCATTTGGTTTGAGGACCATGTTCCCTGAATGCATCTTCCAGTCATGTGGGCCCCCCAGGCATAATCTGATGCATCCGTTGTTAGTGTCTGCCTGGCTGGCGGTAATGTGAATGGCTGTCCCTTGTTTTGGTGACAAGCCTTTGCCCACCATCGAAACTCCTGTTGCAGGCAGGGAATGAGAGTAATTATAGTTTCCAGGCTGTGGCAATGGTGAGTCCAAACACTTTTTAGGTACCATTGAAGTTTCCTCATATGCAGTCTTGCATATGGAATTAGTAGGATGCAGGATGTCATGAAACCCAAAGCCTGCAGAATTTTTCTTGCAGATAACTGCGCCTTTGTTGCTATCATTTTGAAGTAGGTAGTCAGTTGTCTTTGTTTGTCTGGCGTGAGATAAGACATCTGGGCAGTTGTATTTAAGCTTGCACCCAGGAATATTATCTCTTGAGAGGGTACTAGTTTTGATTTCTTTTTGTTGACTGTGTACCCTAGGCATGTTAGAAGTTTTTTCACAAACACCAGATGCTGTAGAAGAATGTCCTTGTTCTCTGCTTGAATCAGACGGTCATCCAAGTAAGGATATATTTGTATTCCTCTTTGTCTGCAGAATGCAATTACTGGTGCCATGCACTTTGTAAAGACCCTGGGCACAGTAGATAAGCCAAAGGGAAGTGCAGAGAATTGGTAATGCATTGAGCCAGCCTTGAATCTGAGGTATCTTCTGCATATTTGTCTGATTGGGACATGCAGGTATGCCTCTTTGAGGTCTAAAGTTACAAGCCAAGCTTTCTTGCCCAGCATGGGCAGTAGTTGCTGCAAAGTCAACATTTTGAATTTTGGTATATCCAGGAATGTATTCAAAATAGATAGGTCCAGAATTGGCCTCCAGGCCTAGTCCTTTCTGGGTACCAAGTACAGTCTTGAGTAAAATCCTTCTCCCCGCTCTTGCTCTGGCACTTGTTGAATGGCCTTCATGTCCATGAGGGATGAGACTTGTTTTTGTGCCTCTGCCCATTGATTTTTTGGCAGATCTGGCCAGCCATTTGTCTTTGGCAGGGTATGGAAATGGAACTTGTAGCCTTGTGACACGATATTTAGAACCCACTTGTCCTGGGTTATAATGTGCCAATTTTGAGAAAAAAGTGCTAATATTCCCCCTAAGGGTGCTACCAGGAAATAAGTGCTTGGTGCAGGCAGGGGGAAGTCATTGTGACTGTTTCCTGTAAGGTTGTGATTTGTCTTCTCCATTTTTGGAGGTAGAAGCACCCCATTGCTTTGACCTGTATGAACCTTGAGCCTGGGATCTGCCTCTAGGGCATCTGGGTCTACCCCTTTGAGGTCTGTCTGACACTGGAAAGGACCAATTCTTTGTTGGCCAGTGTCTACTAAACCTAGGTGGCTGCACTTGTAAGAAATCTTTGACCGTTTGCATAGATTTAGCCTTGTCCTCCATTTTCTTTGACACCTCTTCTGCCTTAACACCAAACAAAGAAAAGTAAAGGTGCATCTAATAATTTAACTTTAACACGATCAGGCAGATTTTGTTCCTTTAACCAAGCATGCCTTCTAATTACAGAACCAGTAACCGCGGCCCTGCAGGAAGCCTCTAAAGAATCAAAACCACATTGCAAAGTATGCTTTCCAACTTGTACAGTTGCATGCAATACATCCTGCATTTCCTTGTTTTCTGCACATTCAGAATTTAGCAACATTTTCTGTTTAAGCAATGCCATGACATGTTGTTGATATTTGAGCATATGAAACTGACAGTTTAAGGCCCTTATAGCCAAGGTAGAAGATGTGTAAACCTTTTTTCCCCATCTATCCAGTGCCCTAGAATCCCTATCAGAAGGGGTAGGGTTGTTTGCAGTGGAAGCCTTAACACCATTGAGACCCTGAGAAATAGTTTCCGGGTCTGCAGCAGGATTTTTAAAAAGGAATTTATGTGAGTCAGGAACCCTATAATATCTGTCAGGCTTAACAGGAGCTGGAGGCAAGGAGTCAAGGGTAAGGCTTGACTCCAAAAACACAATCTATAATGTCCAACACAGGAGGGATGGCTAGTGGCTTGTGCTGAGGTAGTAACAGGAAGTCCCTGAGCCTCTTTTTAGACTCTGAAAAATCTTGGCTCTCCCAGTGGAAATGCTCCCTCATGGTATGTAAGGTTTCCCCAAAAGAATAATCCTCAGGAGGGGAAGCTGAAGGTATGGATTCTTCAGCATCAGAATCCTCATAGGGGGGAAAAGAATATTCCTGATCAGAAGAGGAATCAGAAGAAATGGAAACCTGATCTGAAGATTCATAGTCAGTCTCTTGCCTAGGCCTCTTATCAGGAGGGGAATGGGAACCCCTGATCAAGGTAATTAAGTCTTCAGCCATTTTGAGCATTTGTTTTTTGGGCATGGAGGCCTGTCCACGTGGCTCTTGAGGTTGCTTCTTTGTCTTTGAAGGTGCTTTAGTCTTTGCCTTTGAAGTCGGTTTAATGTATAGGTGTTTGGGTCTGAGTACACCCTCAGAAACCGGTGCCTGCTCAGCGGCTCCGGAACCATATGAAGGATTAGCATCTGAGGCTCCAATACTTTGAGTTTCCAGCGGCATGGGCGACTCCACGTGGGAATCGGTAGCAGCCTGTGACTCTAAAGTAGCGGTCATCAGGGGCTGCAAAAGCACTCACTGAGAACCAGTGAACCGGCGATTGGCTTAGGAGAAGCTTCGCCGTCGATTTTTGGCCTCGGCTGACTTTCTTTTTCTTTGCATTTTTTGTGAACTCCGGTAGTCGGATGGGTTTCCAACGACATTTCTGGATAATTAAATCTGCGTCCAAAGTAGTTTAAAGCACAATCATACCGACGCTTAATAGTGCATTGGTTAAATCTAGCACAAAACAGACAACCCAGAAAATTATGATCAGGGCCTAGGCAAGGAATACAGTAAGAATGAAAGTCCTTATGAGGTATTTGCTTCCCACAAGAAATACAATTAACTTTTTCTGACATCGGTTCTGGAGCAAGAAAAAAGTTTCCCCAACGGGGTACTTAGCTTTATAGAAGGCTTCGGATCTGAAATTCGAACTCGAAAATCTCAGGAGTCGGACGACCGGCACTTGCGAAGTGCTTCTGCTTCGGGCACTGCGCAGCAAGAAAGACTGAATAAAATGGCGTTGGCTGATTCTTTTATACCCCTGACGACCTGACGTTAGGGAAGGGGCAACGACAGCCGACACAGGACCCAAGACTTTGGAATTCAGGCCGACTGAGGGCAACCTGCCAGCAGGATTACCCAAATGTAATGACTGCAACAGTGAAACACGAAGAACATCTGATAGATTTTTCCAACTGAAGGATAGAGCACCCACTTTCCATGCTTGTCTGTGATAAGTCCTTGTGCAGAATCTTTTCAATTGATAATTTTGAGGGGAGGCAAAAAGATCTATGTCTGGGCTCCCCCATTTCTCTTTTATCATGCTGAAGACTTGTGGATTTAGTTTCCACTCGTGAGGATCCATAAGGTTTCTGCTTAAATCGTCTAAAAGATTGTTTTGTCTTCCTGGCAGGAATTGAGCTTGAAGATGTATTTGGTAGGTCAAAGCTGTGTCCCACAGTGCCATGGCTAATCTGCAAAGGGGGTATGTGTGTGTACCCCCTTGCTTGTTTATATACCACATGACTGTGATGTTGTCCGTCTTTATCAGTAATTGCCCTGGATGAAGTATGTCCTTGAAGGCTGTTACAGCATTTTGAACAGCTAGCATCTCCTTCTGGTTGATATGTAGATGCATTTGTTTTGGTGCCCATATGCCCTGAATGCATCTTCCTGCCATGTGGGCCCCCCAGGCATAATCTGATGCGTCTGTTATGGTTTGGCTGGCAGGGGGTTAGAGTGAATGGCCATCCCATGTTTTGGTGACATGCCTTTGCCCACCATAGAAACTCCTGTTGCAGGCAGGAAATGAGGAATCATTGTTTCCAGACTGTGTGAATGCTGACTCCATAAACTTTTTAGGTACCACTGAAGTTTCCTCATATGCAGTCTTGCATATGGAATTAGTAGGATGCAGGATGCCATGAAGCCCAGATCCTGCAGAATTTGTCTTGCAGAAGACTGTGCTTTTGCTGCCATCAGTTTGAAGTAAGTAGTCAGTTGCCTTTGTTTGTCTGGCATGAGGTAAGCCATCTGGGCAGTTGTATTCAAGCTTGCACCCAGGAATGTTATCTTTTGGGAGGGTACCAGTTTTGATTTCTTTTTGTTTATTGTGTACCCTAGGCATGTTAGAATCCTTTTCACAAATGCCAGGTGTCGAAGAAGAGTGTCCTTGTTCTCTGCTTGAATGAGACAGTCGTCCAAGTAAGGATATATCTGTATACTTCTTTGTCTGCAAAATGTAATTACTGGTGCCAGGAACTTTGTAAAGACCCTGGGCGCAGTAAATAAGCCAAAGGGCAGTGCAGAGAACTGGTAATGCATTAAGCCAGCCTTGAATCTGAGGTATCTTCTGCACGACTATCTTATTGGGACATGCAGGTATGCCTCTTTTAGGTCTAAAGTCACCAGCCAAGCATTCTTGCCCAGCATGGGCAGAAGCTGCTGCAAAGTTAGCATTTTGAATTTTTGCCAGGTATATGTTCAAAATCGATAAATCCAGTATTGGCCGCCAGGCCTTGTCCTTTCTGGGTACCAAGAACAGTCAAGTAAAAACCTTGTCCTTTTTCCTGTTCTGGTACTGTCTGAATGGCCCTCATATCCATGAGTGACGTAACCTGTTTCTGTGCCTCTGCCCATTGATTTTTTGGCAGATCTGGCCAACCATTTGCCATTGGCAGAGTGTGGAAATGGAATCTGTATCCCTGTGATACGATGTTTAGTACCCACTTGTCCTGGGTTATTAACTGCCAATTTTGAGCAAAAAGTGCTAATTTTCCCCCTATGGGTGCTGCCAAATGATAAGTGCTTGGTGTAAGCAGAGGAAAGCCATTGGGATTGTTTTCTGTAGGTTTGCGCTTTATCTCCTCCAGATTTGGAGGTGGATGTGCCCTATTGCTTTGACGTATATGAGTCTTGCGCCTTGTATTTGGAACCCTTAGGGCATCTGGATTTGCTCCTTTGAGCTCTGTTGGACACAGGAAAGGACCAATTTTTTGTAGGCCAGTGTCTACCAAATCTTGGTGGCTGCACTTGTAAGAAGTCTATAACAGTTTGCATAAACTTAGCTTTGTCTTCCATTCTCTTTAAAACCTCTTCTGCCTTAATACCAAATAGAGAATCATGCTGTAAAGGTGCATCTAGCAATTTAGCTTTAACATAATCAGGCAAATTTTGTTCCTTTAACCAGGCATGCCTCCTAATTACAGATCCAGTAACTGTGGCCCTGCAGGAGGCCTCTAAAGAATCAAAACCACATTGCAAAGTATGCTTTCCAACTTGTTCAGCTGCATGCAATAATTCCTGCAATTCTTTATTTTCTGCACATTCTGAAATCAACATTTTCTGTTTCAGCAATCCCATAACATGTTGTTGGTACTTAAGCATATGAAATTGACAGTTTAAGGCCCCGATTGCCAAGGTTGCAGATGTATAAACCTTTTTTCCCCATCTGTCCAGTGACCTTGAATCTCTATCAGAGGGGGTAGGATTTTTTGCTGCTGAGGCCTTAACTCCCTTTGGGCCCTGTGAAATAGTTTCAGGATCAGCAGCAGGGTTTCTAAATAAAAATGTATGTATGTGAGTCAGGGACCCTGTAATATCTGTCAGGCTTACTGGGAGCCAGAGGTAAGGAGTCAGGGGTCAAGCTTGACTCCGAAAACACATCATCCACAATGTCTAAAACAGGGGGAATGGCTAAAGACTTGTGCTGAGGGAGAAGGAAATCCCTGAGCCTCTTTTTTGATTCTGAGAAGTCTTGACTCTCCCAGTGAAAATGCTCCCTCAAAGTATGCAAGGTTTCTCCAAATGAATAATCCTCAGGAGGAGATGCAGATGGAATCGACTCCTCGGCATCAGAATCTTCATAGGAAGGTATAGATAATTCCTGATCAGAAGAGGAATCAGAAGAAATAGAAACCTGATCTGAAGATTCATAATCAGTGCCTTGCCTAGGCCTCTTATCTGGAGGGGGATGGGTACCCCTGATCAAAGTAATAAGGTCTTCAGCTATTTTGATCATCTGTTTTTTAGGCATAGAGGCCTGTGCACGTGGCTCATGAGTCATTTTTTTAGTTTTAGAAGTTGCTTTTGTCTTTGGTTTTGCAGCTGTCGTCGGTTTGATATATAAATGTTGAGGTCTGACTACACCCTCAGAAGCCAGTGCCTGGTCAGCGGCTCCAGACCCATCCGAGGGAGATACATCCGTCGGTCCAATACCTTGAGTATCTTGAGGCATGCTGGACTCCACATGGGTGCCGGTAGAGGCCTGCGACTCAAAGGTAGCGGGTATCAGGGGCTGTGAAAGCGCCTCACTGAGTACCGGCAAACCGGCGACTGGCTTAGGAGAAGCTTCGTCGTCGGTTTTGGATCTCGACTGCCTTTCTCTGTCCTTTTCTTTGCATTTTTTATGTACTCCGGTAGTCGGATTGCTATCAGACAACATTTTTGGGTAGTTAAATCTATTTCCAAAATACTTTGATGCAAAAATATGCAGACGCTTAATTGTGCGTTGGTTAAATCTAGCACAAAACTGACAGGCAGGCACGTTGTGATTAGGCCCTAGGCAAGGAATACAGTATAAATGGAAATCCTTATGAGGTATTTGCTTCCCACAAGTAATACAATTATTAACTTTTTCTGACATCGGTAAAAAGCAAGAAAAAAGTTTCCCCAATGGGGTACTTAGCTTTAGTGAAGACTTCGGTTCTGAAACTCAAACTCGAATATTTCAGTAGTCGGCCGACCGGCACTTGCGAAATGCTTCTGCTTCGGGCACCGCGCGGCAAGAAAGACTGAAGAAAATGGCGTCGGCTGCATGTTTTATACCCCTGACGACCTGAAGTCATGGAAGAGGAGACAGCAACCGATGCAGGATCCAAGACTTTGGAATTCAGGCTGACTCAGGGCAACCTGCCAGCAGATTCCCCAAATGTAATGACTGCAACAGTGAAACATGAAGAACATCCACATTGCAAAGTATGTTTTCCAACCGGTTCAGCAGAATGCATTAAATCCTGTAAATCCATATTTTCAGCACAGTCAGGAATCAACATTATTTTCTGTTTAAGCAATCCAATAATATGCTGCTGATACTTTAACATATGAAACTGGCAGTTTTAAGGCCCTAATGGCCAAGGTTGCAGAGGTGTATACCTTCTTACCCCATCTATCCAGGGCCCTGGAATCTCTATCAGAGGGGGTAGGATTTTTGGCAGTAGTAGCCTTAATGCCCTTGGGTCCCTGTGAAATGGTCTAAGGATCCACAGTAGGATTTTTAAAAAGGAGCTTGTGAGAGTCAGAAACCCTGTAATATCTATCAGGTTTTCTGGGAGTAGGAGGTAAAGGGTTAGGGCCCAAGCTAGATTCCAAAAAAGCATCATCAACAATGTCTAGTACAGGAGGGATAGCTAAAGGCCTGTGTTGGGGCAGGAGTAAGAAATCCCTAAGCCTCTTTTTAGAATCAGAGTAATCCTGGCTTTCCCAGCGAAAATGCTCCCAAAGAGTATGCAAGGTTTCACTAAAAGAAAAATCCTCTGGGGGGGGAAGCAGAAGCAATAGAGTCCTCTGCATCAGAATCAATCATAGGGAGATAAGGGTATATCCTGGTCATCAGAGGAAACAGAAATTTCAGAATCCTGGTCAGAAGTATCATAAGCAAATTCAGTCCTAGGTCTCAGAGGGGGAAGGTTGGCTTCCCCTGATTAAAGTAATAAGGTCTTCAGCCATTCTTATCATTTGTTTTTTAGGCATAAAGGCCTGACCATGCGGTCTGGGCATCAGTTTTCTTGGCATGGTTCAAGTGTTAGGTCTTGAAGAAGAAGATGGCATTGGTTTAATATGCAAGTCAGTAGGCCTGAATACACCCTCAGAAGTCGGTGCCTGCACAGCAGCTCCGGATCCATCCAAGGTAGAGACATCCACAGGTTGCACAGTTGAAGCATCTCGCGGCACACCGGACTCCGAATGGGTCTCAGTAGAGGTCTGAGAATCTGAAGTAGTGGGTATCAGGGGCTGCAAAAGCGCCTCACTGAGTACCGGCGAACTGGCGACTAGCTTTGGACCTAGGCGGCCTGTCTTTGTCTTTATCTTTGTGTTTTTTCGGAATATCGGTAGTCGGGTGGCTTACTGAAGACATATAATTGAACCGAGTACCAAAATATTTAGAAGCATAAATATGCCAATGACGAACAGTTCGTGGTTTAAATAAGGCACAAAACCGACAGAGAGGTACGTTGTGGTCAGTGCCTAGGCAAGGAATACAGTACGAATGAAAATATTTATGAGGTATTTGCTTTCCACAAGAAATACAATTACTGACTTTTACTGACATCAGTTTAGAGCAAGAAAAAGTTTCCCCAACGGGGTACTTAGCTTTAGTTGAAGACATCGGTTCTGGAGCAAGAAAAAAAGTTTCCCCAACAGGGTACTTAGCTTTATAGAAGGCTTCGGATCTGAAACTCGAAAATGAAAATTTCAGGAGTCAGCCAACCGGCACTTGCGAACTACTACTGCTTCGGGCACCGCATGGCAAGAAAGACTGATGTAATGGCGTCAGCTGCATGCTTTATACCCTCGACTACCTGATGTCACGGAAGATGAGACAGCAACCGACGCAGGACCATTTCAATGACAAGAATCAAGAAGTTATGTACTCACCATAACGTTCGATGTTTGTAGTCCATCTCACGCTCACATTCTTACCCGTGGGTTCGGAGCCGAACCTAGGCTCCGACTTGGCCATACTCTAGCTTGAAGTCTTTCAATTGGCTCGGCTAAGAGGTATCCCATACTGCACTGCTCCCTTTCCCCAGATCTTGTTTGCTGCAAGCTCAATCACACAATCACTCCCCTTCATCCACATGACACAATGAAGGAAAAAACATTCCAATAATGAAAGGAGTACTGAAACAGAAAGTACAGTTGTGTACCTACCATAAATGTAGATGTTTGAAAATGTTTCGAAAATCTCAAGAGTCGGCCGACCGGCACTTGCAACTGCTTTTGCTTCGGGCACCGCGCGGCAAGAAAGACAGAAGAAAATGGCGTCAGCTGCATCTTTTATACAGCACTGACGTCAGGGAAGAGGCGACCGCAACCGACGCCGGACCAGGACTTTGGAATTCAGGCTGACTGCGGGTAGCCTGCCAGCAGGATAACCCAAGTGTAATGACTGCAACAGTGAAACACAATGAACATCTAACCTTTAGGTCCTCCAGGATGGGGAGGTGGAGGGGGGGTTAGTAAGAATGTGAGGCGAGATGGACTGCATACATCGAACGTTATGCTGAGTACATAACTTCTTGATGTTATGTAGTCCAATCTCGCCTACATTCTTACCCATGGGACAGCGTCCCCAGCACCTGAACCCTGGGAGACTCAATGGAAAATACTCCTGAGCACTGTGGAACCAAAGGAAGATCTGCCTCTGGATACCAAATCCAATTTGTAGTGAGTAATAAAGGTGTGAGGAGATGCCCATGTAGCTACAGCACAAATATCATCCATAGACATGGCCTGAAATGCTTTCGAGGTAGACATAGATCGGGTAGAATGAGCCTTCACTCTAAATGGTAAATCCTTACCACCTGAGGCATAAATGAAGGAAATACAACCAGAGATCCATCTAGACAAAGTTACTTTGGAAACAGGAGACCCAATTTTGTTTTCTGGAAATGAGGCAAACAGCTGGTCTGATTTTCTAAGATCCTTCGTTCTATGTAAATAAAAGCGCAACTGCCTGTGAACATCCAACTGGTGAAATTTGAACTCTGCCCTATTAGAGAACTCTGGAAAAAATACGGACAGATCAATGGATTGGTTGAGATTACTAACTGAAGCCACTTTTGGCATAAAGGAAGGGTTTGGTCTGAGGGAAACCCTGTCCCTGTGAAAAATCAAGTAAGGCGGTCTTATTGACAAGGCTTGGAGCTCTGAGACACATCTGGCTGAAGTGATGGCTACCAAGAAGATAATTTTCCAAGTCAAATATTTCATGTCACAAGTAGCTGCAGGCTCAAAAGGGGAAGTGGTGAGGCATTGTAGTACAAAATTTAGATCCCAAGGCATAACTGGTTCAAAGACTGGAGGGCGAAGCAGCACAGTGCCCTTCAAAAATGCCTTACAAAGTCTATGTGCCATTAAACTGGGTTCATTGGCAATGTGAAAAGTGGAAATAGCTGCCAACTGGACCTTTATGGTAACAGCTGCTGAACCTTGATTGAAAAGCATGGAAAGAAATTCCAGAACTGAAGAGATCGGGGCTGTGTAAGGATCAATTTGCCTTTCATGAGCCCATATGGAGAATCTTTTCCATTTACTGGAATAAATCTTCCTGGTCGAAGGCTTATGGGAAGAAGACAGAATATGAACTACTTCCGGAGAAAAACGATGAAACCGATCAGTGATGGAAGTGGAGTAGCCAGGCTGTCAACCGGAGGGCTTGAAGAAAGGGATGGAACTGCCCTGACATACGAGTCAGTAGGTCTGGTTGTGGGTCCAGAATCCAGGGTGCAACCATAAGATAGGGATGGAGAAGGGGGAACCAAATTTGACGAGGCTAGTGTGGAGCAATCAGAATCATTTTGCTTCCCAAGGATTGCGCTTTCTGAATAACCTTTGTCAGCATAGGAACAGGAGGGAAGGCATACAGTAGACTTGAGGGGGGGGGGGGGCAATCGTGGACCAGAGCATCCCTGGGTGACTCTCTCTGAGGGGAATAAGGGTGAAGTAACTGCTGCACTTGGTATTGAGGGGACTAGCAAATAGGTCACAGCAAGGCTGACCCCATCTGCTGAAAATCTGCTCCGCAACTTGACTGTTCAGGGACCACTCGTGAGGCATAAGAATATCTCTGCTCAACCTGTCGGCAATCACACTGGACTTCCCCGGAATGTGCGTTGCTACAAGAAAACGTTGGGAAGACACTGCCCACTGTCACACTCGCATGGCCTCTCTAGAAAGGGGATAAGATCTGGTTCCACCTTGTTTGTTCAGATACCATACCACTGACATATTGTCTGAGTGGATCGCAATAGTCCCGAGAGGTAGAAAGCTCTGAAGTGCTTGCAACGCTAGTAGCACTGCTCTCATCTCCAAGACACTGATATGCAGATGTATCTCGTGTTCTTGCCACATGCCTTGGACTGTCCTGCCGAGATAATGCCCCCCCCACCCCATCTGGGAGGCATCCGTGGTCACTGTGGCAACAGGAGGAGATGGAACAAAGGTTTTCCTCGCATTGAGGTTGCTGGTGTGATGCCACCAATGTAGATCCTGCTTGCACCTGTCTATGATCATTATGAGATGAGAAAGCAGCATATTTTGTAGAGACCACTGGGCGAAGAGCATCCACTGAAGGAGCCTCATGTGTAGCCTCGCAAGAGGGACCAGCATAACTGCTGAGGCCATCGTCCCTAACAATTTGAGAACCGTTTTTGCCTTCACTTTCTTTAAAGGGAGCAACGCGTTTACCAGTTGTTGCAAACCTTGAATCCTTTCTTGAGGTAAAAATGCCCTCATGCGCACAGTGTCTAACTCGGCGCCTATAAAGGTGACACTCTGTGAGGGCGACAAGGCAGACGTTTTCCAGTTTAGAGTGACACCCAATTGTTGACACAGATTGATCGTGGCATCTCTGATCTGTAGTAGTAGATGCCTGGTGGTGGCCAAGAGGAGCCAGTCGTCCAGGTACAGAAACACTTGGAATCCCTGACGTCTCGAGTGAGCTGTCACCACTGCCATACATTTGGTGAACACCCTGGTGGCTGTGGTGAGACCAAAGGGCAGGGCTTGAAACTGAAAATGACTGGCTCCCAGCCGGAAGCGTAGGTGACTTCTGGATGTCCTGTCCATTTTTATATGGTGGTAAGCATCCTTGAGGTCGATGGAGCACATCTATACTTCTTTTCCCAACAATGGGAGAGTAGATTTCAATGTGACCATTCGGAACTTGGACTTCTTCACATGGCAGTTTAAGCGGCTGAGATCCAAGATGGGTCTCAGGTCCCCTGTTCTTTTCGGCACCAAAAATAATCTGGAGTAAGTCCCTAATACGAGCTGGTCTGAGGGGACGTGCTGGATGGCTCCTTTTTCTGAAGCTGCGGAATCCCTTTGATTGGGTGGAACATCTGGGATTCTTTTGATCGGCGGGGGGGGGGATGGAACGTGATATCCTCCGGAAATCATTTTTAATACCCACTGGTCCTGAGCGATGTGCTGCCAGGCTTCTGGGTATAGTGAGATGCGACCCCCGACTGGCTCTGGAGAAGCGCAGTCAGGCCTCCCATCAGGAGCGCTGGTAGGAAGGACCACGAAAGGAATCGCGGTCTCCCTGGTTACGCGGGCCTCTTCTGCCTCTAGGGCAACATCTACCTGAGTTGCCACCCCCTCCCCTGCCCCTGCAGGGGGATTCACTTTGTGCGTCAGGGAAACATCTCTGCGATTTCTTGAACCACATTTTCCCACCCTTCTGGCTCTTCAGATAAGGTCTAGAAGGCATGGAAAAATGGACTCCCATGGCAGACAGAGTTTTACCCTCTTGCTCGCACATAGTGAGAGTGTATTTCACCTTGGTTCCGAACAAGGAGGAACCATTAAAAGGGGCATTGGTAAATGTAGACTTAAAGGCCTCTGCGAAATTACAAAGTCGCATCCAGGAGTGTCTCCTGAGAGAGACTCCGGAACTCGGTGCCCTACTCGCTCCTTCGGCTGCGAAGGAGATCAGCCTCATGGTGGAGTTGGCTATAGAATTTACGGTAGACATCTAAACATTGACTTTCTGAGCCACTGCGTCAGATATGTTACCTTGCAGAGTATCTCCAAGCTCTTTCAGGAGATCTCTTTGAAGCCTTGTAAAATGTGATAAGTAATTCAGTGACCGCAGAGTAAAGGCCACTGAAGAAAACATACACTTCCCATACCGGTCCATGGTCCTAGACTCCTTGTTAGGGGGATGGATCGTGGATGAAGTTTCAGCCAGTTCCTTCTTGGTGGCAGCTGCCACCACCATGGCATCTACTGGGACGCCTTTTGCAAGAAAGTCTTTGTCAGCAGGGGCGGACAGAAATTTGTTGGGTCTCCTGTGGACTAGTTCCACAATGTCAGGGGTTTCTCACACCCTACGACAAACCAGATCCAGGAGTTCGTCGAAGGGTGGAGAGACCCAAGAGGTGGAAGGCTGAGCCCCAAAGGCCTTCAGGAACACTGACTCCTCTTCAGAGGGGGGTTTTGAGGGCTAGTCGCCTCTCTGTTTCAAGATCTCTAGGATATCAGAAAGGGAGATATCCTGGGAGTCTAAGTGCTTCCTCTTGCACATTTGTTTTCTGGGGGGCTCCTCAGGCACAAACTCTGGTGAGCCCTCAGAAAATGGGGGACCACTCATGGGTGTCTCCTGAGGCCTTGGTTCTCTGCTGTCCAAAGATAGAGGGCGATCAGAGACTGTTACCGGGGCTGGAGGGGGAAGAGTGTCAGAAATGTATAATGCAGCTGAGGATCTGGCCAGCACGTGCCGCATGACCTCGAAAGCTGGTCCCCCCGGCTCCGAAGATCAACTAATCGTGGAATCTCTCGCAGCAGAGGGGACAAGGTCCGAAGCAAGAGTCTGGCTCACTCAAGCCGAAGCACCGAGTGGGAGGCTGGGAGCTGAAGAGTGCCCCGAAGCCTCCCCTTCGGGTCCGATTGAGGAACCATGAGTCCTGGACTCTGTGGATGGAGCCGACTGGGTCGGAGCTGAGATCGGAGCCAACAAGCCGGGATGGGCCATTGGAGCCGACCTAGAAACATCATATGGCGCCAACCGCTTGGCTCCGAAGGCTGGGATTTGCTAGGAGGAGGAGCTATCGATGATGGATGGGTGACTGGCTCTGGAGCCGACTGGGCTAGAGCCGAAAGCAATTTAGCCAGCACCGGTGATTGGAGCAGTCTCTGCACCACTCTATCCACATCTACATCAGAGAGTGTCCTAGAGGACAAGGTGGGAGATCTAGACCTCCTCTCAGAAGGAGACCTGTGAGGTGGAGAGACAGGTCTAAAAACTGGAGACTGGCTCTGAGCTAGCATCTCAGTCACCGGCTCCGAAAAACTGGGAGCCGATGTAGGACCTGCAGCTTCAGAAATTTCCTTCGGCACCGAAGACAGTGGAGCCGAGGATGCCACAGTAGATTTGGTAACTTTCTCCGGAAACTCCGATAGTACAGACGGAGCCAGAGAACGTTTCTTTGCTTTAGCTGTTTTGGCGGGAGAGGACTTAGCACTAGAAGACCTCTCTAAATCTTCCTCAAAGGAGGGTTTCAGTAGACCTTCAGTATCAGCTTGTTCTTCCGTTCTTGAAGAACATGAAGGCTGAACTCATGACAAAAAGCACAAGATTCCTGAAGGTGTATAGCCCCCAAACAATAAACACATACCAAATGCCTATCGGTAATAGACATCTTGTACCCACATTTACTACACTTCTTGAAGCCTGAAGGCTTATGTTCTTTAGTATCTTTAGACATAGTAGGCAGGAAACTAAATAAGACACCACAGACTAACCAGAAAAAAGCGCAGTAACAATAACTAAAACTACAAACTACACACCAAGACCTCTAATTCAAACGGTCCCGAAGGCCAAACAACACTAAGAAGGACTAGGTCCTCCAACTTAAACGGTCCTAGCCCAGAGGGGACAGGTACCTAAGCACAAGACAACACAGAAGTTAAACAGACAACCAAGGGAGGACTAAGTCCTCTAACTGAAACGGGCCTACCCATAGTGAGAAAGCGGACGGGATACCAGTAAAGTAGATAAAGAAAGAGAAGTTGCACAAAAACTGCTTAGCAACCACAACACACACACAGATACAGCTATGAAAATAGCTTTTGGAGCAAAAAATTAGTCAATTAAGACACAAAAGTAATATTTAGCCACAGCCAAGAGTGAAATCACGTCTGAGCTTTGCGAGCAGCAAATGAGATCTGGGGAAAGGGAGCAGTGCAGTATGGGATACCTCTTAGCCCAACCAATTGAAAGACTTCGAGCTAGAGTATGGCCGAGTCGGAGCCGAGGTTCGGCTCCGAACCCATGGGTAAGAATGTAGGTGATATTGGACTACATAACATCAAAACTTGTACATTACATTTATGAGGTAAACATTAAACCAAACCCCTATATAAAACGCCAAAAGACTGTTAAAATAAATCCTCAAAAAACTAGAAGAACAGGAGGAAACTACATTTGTGTAAGAACTTACCATAACAACCTTCAAACACTGGACCCCACCCAGTTTGGGTTTGTGAAGGGCCGATCTTGTCTCCTGAATCTGACTGACTTCTTCGAATCAGTCTCCAGAGCTGTGGACGAGGGTAAGGTGGTCCACACAGCCTATCTGGACCTCGCCAAGGCCTTCGACACCATCCCCCACTCTGGAATCATAGATAAACTTACTAAGCTGGGCATAAATCCCTACATCACTCGATGGGTTGCCAACTGGATTACTGACAGAACCCAGACTGTAAAAGCAGCCGACTCCAAATCCAGATCCAGACAAGTGGAGTACCTCAAGGTTCAGTCCTGGGACCACTCTTGTTTGGCATCTACTTCTCTGAAGTACAGGCCAACACTAAGGGACTCTGGCTAACAAAGTTTGCAGATGACTGCAAACTGGGAGCCATTATTGAATCCCCAAATGATGTGGATATTCTACAAAAGGGCCCTACAGAAACAGTTGCCTGTTGCCAAAGCCATGGGCTTAAGCTTAATGCCAAGAAATGTATAGTTATCCCCTTTGGAAAAAAACATGTACCCATGAATTACCACAAAGGTGGCAGGACACTAAACATCGAAAGTGTGATGAGAGACTTAGGGACACAGGTGGACAGTGGTCTCACTTTCGATACCCACATCGCCACAACATTAGGAAATCCTTCTATGTGGCACACCTCATCACTAAGGGCTTTTCATCCAGAAAAAAGGAGGTCATTGTCCCACTGTACTCATCCCTCATTAGACCCATTATAGAGTATAATGCCCCGTTTGGTATGTACCTCACAAGACATCTGCAACAGATGGAAAGGCCACAGAAATACCTCACTAAAAGAATCGCAGGCCTAAAGTAGATGCCATATGCTGACCGTCTACAAAAACTCCAGCTATACTCTGTGGCATATCGTCTACTGAGAGGCGATCTCTGCTTAACATACAAGGCCATGTCAAACCCTGAGCTGTTGGACATGCTCCACTTAAAGAAATCCCAATCCCTCAGAGCCACACGCTCCAGGGATCTAAACCTTGTCATCACAATGAACAAAACATGCTGGAGGGATAGGTTACTGACCCAGAGACTCTCCATACTCTGGAATAGACTGCCCATACATGTCAAGCAGAGCGCCTCATTGGCCCTCTTCAAAAGGAACCTTGATGATTGGATGGGAGATAGGAAATTCACCCCGGGGATCATGTCAGTCGCCCTGCTAGACAGGGGTCCAGAGAAGTAAATATTGTGGGAAGAAATATCCAGGGAATTGTTATGGCTAGGCTTGCATAGGCCCTAGGGCCGATAGCCTAGTACCAACCTATGAACAGTAAATGTGCAACTGATCACTGTTGCAGTATTCCAAACAGATGGATTTCCCCACAGACGTCCAGCCAGGATAACAAAGACTAAAACCTTCGACTGAGTCATACAAGCTCATGTAAGACCTCAGCCTGTCAGTGTAAGGATACATAAGTGGACATATGAGTGTAAATCCTCAGACTACCTCCAACCCAGCAACCTGAAGACATCTGGAAAGAAAGTGGTCGGCTAAACTGGGAAATGCAGGGAAAAGAGGGAGCCCCCTTAATCCTAGAGGCTGCCAAGCTGGACAGGCGAAGAAAAAGGGATAAAAAGAGGAAAAGAAGGGTGATGGCAAAAAGGAATACTACAACAGTGATCAGTAGCGCATCTATTGTTATGGATAGTTCTTACACAACTGTACTATGTCCTGACTGAAAACAATGGTGCAGTATTCCAAACAGATGGGTGATTCACAACTTAAGGTACCAGAAGGGTGAAAGGCAGAGAACTATAGGAGCTGCCTAATAGGCTATAAAAGACTGACCTGGTAAAGGCAGCTCTGGATTTGGAAAAGGCATCTACACTGTAATGCTTGGTGAAAGTGTGTACTGAAGACCTAGAGCTGCTTCAATATCAGTCTGGAGTCTAAGCCCATGTCGAATGCTCCAGAAGAGGGCACTGCTCCAGTAGAAACAGTTTTTGGGAAACAGGGCAATGATTTTCCGTGATAAGTATAGCAAAAGAAGATGGACCTAGAAATCCAGCTAGCAAAAGTCTGTTTAGATAATGGTTAACCTATCTTACATTCAAAGAAGGATAATGAAAGTTATGTTCTTACCATAACGATATATCTGTGTTGCCTGATGTTCATCTGGTTCATTGTGCAGTTTGTCAGACATGATCACATCTGACCTTGACACCATCTCTGAAGCTAAAAAAAGATCCAGTGCTTTCCATAATTCCCTACACACTGCTCTTGTATCTCAGATAGAGCTTGCCCCTACCAGATATAAATCTGAACAAATAAATACCTTTAAAATAGACTGTTCATTAACCTAATGGAAAAAAGAAGAATATATATATATATATATATATATATATATATATATATATATATATATAAAACAGGGATCACAGTCTGACAGGACTCTATAGAGACAGAGTCTGCAGACATTGGCAACCTTCAAACACTGGACCCCACCCAGTTTGGGTTCGTGAAGGGTCGATCTTGTCTCCTGAACCTGACTGACTTCTTCGAATCAGTCTCCAGAGCCGTGGACGAGGGTAAGGCGGTCCACACAGCCTATCTGGACCTCGCCAAAGCCTTTGACACCAACACCATAATGGAATCATAAATAGACTTAAGCTGGGCATTAATCCCGTCACTCGATGGGTTGCCAACTGGCTTACTGACAGAACCCAGACTGTAAAAGTAGCGGACTCCAAATCCAGCACCAGACAAGTGACAAGTGGAGTACCTCAGGGTTCAGTCCTGGGACCGCTCTTGTTTGGCATCTACTTCTCTGAAGTACAGGCCAACACTAAGGGACTCTGGCTAACAAAGATCGCAGATGACTGAAAACTGGGAGCCATGACTGAATCCCCAAATTATGTGGATACTCAACAAAAGGACCTTACAAAAACAGATGCTTGGTGCCAGAGCCATGGGCTCAAGCTCAATGCCAAGAAATGTATAGTTATCCCCTTTGGGAAAAAACATGTACCCATGAATTACAACATAGGTGGCAGTACACTAAAGACCGAAAGTGTGATAAGAGACTTAGGGACACAGGTGGACAGTGGTCTCACCCTCGATAAAGTACAGTTGTGTACACTTACCATAAATGTAGATGTTCGAGTGTATTCACTGTTGCAGTCATCAGATTTGGGTTATCTGCCTGCAGGTAGCCCTCAGCCGGCCTGTATACCAGAGTCTTTGGATTTCTGCGTCGGGTGCTGCCGCTTCTTCCATGAAGTTAGGTTGTCAGGGGTATAAAACATACAGCTGATGCCATTACATCAGTTTTTCTTGCCCCAGATGTCAAGTGCCCCCACAACAGGAAGCAGTTATATGGTATGGCACACCCTCATCAAAAAGCAAATACACAAGAAAAAATAAATTTACCAACAAGAAGGAAAGGTAGAGCCAAGAGAAGTCAGGGGGCTGGAGGGAGGGTAAGTGTACACAACTGTACTATGTTCTTCGTGTTTCACTGTTGCAGTCATCACATTTGGGTTGATTCCCAAAGCTAAGGAAGGGAGGAGGAAGTTAAAGAGCATTAGTGCCAGCTATTAAGCCCTGCAAGACTGCAGTGGCAAATCCAGCTCTAGATTTAGAAAAAGTAGGCATGTGGTAATGCTTGGTGAAGGTATGTACAGAACTCCAGGTAGCAGCTACCTCTGAGAAATACCACAGAGGTAGATGTAGCCCTGGTGGAATGTAATCTTAGGTTTTCCATGGCGCTTGTAGCAGAAATGAATGCAATGGGCTATCCATTTGGAAATGGTTTGCTTTGAAATGGCCTTCCACTCTGCCCTTGCAGTAAAGCCAACTAGCAGCTGTTCAGATTTTCTGACAGGCTTAGTTCTGTCCAAATAGAATCTAAGTTGTCTGTGCACGTCCAGAGAGTGCAGTATTCATTCCCCTTTGTTTGTGGATTAGGGAAAAAAAAGTAGACAAATGAATGGACTGATTTAGGGCCATACTAGACACCACCTTGGGCATAAATGAAGGATTAGTCCTGAGGGAAACCCTGTCCGCATGGAAGATAATGAAGGGTTCCATTGCCATGAGGGTGTGTAATTCAGACACTCTTCTTGCTGAAGTGCTGACTAGAAGGAAGGCTGTTTTCCAAGAAAGGAATTTCAATTCTGCTGTTGCAGCTGGCTCAAAGGGGGGGAAGAGTGAGCTTTTCCAATACAAAGTTAAGGTCCCAGGCTGGAGTGGGAGCTCTCCTGGGGGGGTCTTAAATTTTTGGCCCCTCTAAGGACATGGTTTAGCAAGGGGTGAGAGAAGAGGGGTGGCTCAGTATTATAATGTGCTGAAATGGAAGAGGCATGAATTTTAATTGACGAGAAGGATAGACCCTTGTGTAGGATTTCTGTTAAGTACTCTAGAATATGAGGTAAGCTGGGCACCGTTGTGCCTATTCCCTGAGCCTGGCTCCAGGTACAGTATCTTTTCCACTTTTCAGCATAGGATTTTCTAGTACTAGGCCTCCTTGCCTCCAGAATGACATCCAGCACCTGCTTACTGAGGGATGCATGAGGAGAGCTCAAGGAATTAGCCAGGCTGCATGGTTCAGGGTTTGAAGCTGAGGGTGCAGAATCTGGCCCGCCTGCTGGGACAGCTGGGAAAAGGGGTCTGAGGCAGGTGCCATGGTTGTAGCAGTGTCATACTGTACAAGAGGGAGTACCCAGTGCTGGCGTGGCAATTTTGGTGCAATCAGTAGTGTCTTTGGCTTGTCCTGTTTGATCTTTAGTAGAACATTCAAGAGGAGAGGCAGAGGGGGAAAGGCATAAACAGAGAGGCTTTCCCAGGTAAAGGACAGGGCATCCACTTTCCAAGCTTGACTGTGGGGAGTTCTTGTGCAGAATTTGTTCAATTGGTAGTTCTGAGGGGAGGCAAACAGGTCTACCTCTGGAGTTCCCCATTTGTTTCTCAAGAGGTGGAATATTTTGGGTTCTAGTTTCCATTCGTGTAGATCCATGAGATTTCTGATTAAGTCGTGTGCCAGTGAATTTAGTTTGCCTGGCAGGAATTGTACTTGTAGGTATACTTGGTAGCTCAAGGCTGTGTTCCACAGAGCCATGGCTAGTCTGCAAAGAGGGTACAAGTGGGTTCCCCCTGCTTGTCCATGTACCACATAACTGTGGTGGTGTCTGTCTTTACCAACAGTTGTCCTGGAAAAATACGGTCTTTGAAGGCTGTCAGAGCATTCTGTACAGCTAACATTTCTTTTTGATTGATATGCAGGTGCATCTGTCTCGGGTTCCACTTGCCCTGAATGCACTGCCCTGCCATGCGAGCCCCCCATACATAGTCTGAAGTTTCTGTTGTAGGGTTTGGGAGGCAGGGGGTAGAGTGAAATGGAGTCCCTTGTTGTGGTAGCAGGCCTCTGCCCACCAAAGGAACTCTGTCTTCATACAAGGAATGATAGAAATCATTGTTTCCAGGTCCTGAGAATGTTGACACCATAGGCTTTTTAGATACCATTGGAGTTTCCTCATATGCAGTCTTGCATATGGAATTAGTAGAATGCAAGAGGCCATGAACCCCAGATCATGCAGTATTTTCCTTGCAGACAGCTGGGGATTTGTGGCCAATGGTTTGAAGTAGGTTGTCAAATAAACTTGTTTCGCCGGAGTGAGAAATGCCATCTGGGAAGTTGTACTCAAGCTTGCTGCCAGGAATACAATCTGTTGGCAGGGTACTAGGTGAGATTCCTTTTCGTTGCTGGTGTACCCCAGTGAGGTCAGAAGTTTCTTTACGAATGCCAGGTGTTGTAATAGCAAGTCCTGGCTTTCTGCCTGAATCAGGCAATCGTCCAAGTATGGGTAAATTTTAATATTTCTCTGCCTGAAAAATGCAATGGATGGAGCTAGACACTTTGTGAACACCCTGGGCGCAGTAGATAATCCAAAGGGAAGTACAGAGAACTGAAAGTGCATGGATCCTGCCCTGAAGTGTAGGCATTGTCTACAGGATCCTCTTATTGGGTTGTGCAGGTAAGCTGCCTTTAAGTCTAGGGTTGCCAGCCAGGCATCCTTGGCTAGCATAGGAAGAACATGTTGAAGAGTTAGCATTTTGAATTTTGGAACCACCAGAAAGGTGTTGAGAACAGAGAGGTCCAGGATAGGACACCAGGAGTTGTCTTTTTTTGGGTACCAGAAAAAGTCTTGAATAAAAATAGTGTCCCCTTTATTCTGCTGGGACAGGTTGAATAGCCCTGATACTGAGAAGAGAGAGAAGCTGCTGTTGGACCTCCGCCCATTGATTTGGGGGTAGGTATGGCCAACCATTTGGGATTGGTAATGTATGGAAGTGGAATCTGTATCTTTGGGAAACTATGTTTTTTGCATGCAGGGCGAGCTTTCCTCCTAAGGGAGCAGGTTGTTGATTACGGCCAGGTCAGACAAGAGATTTGGATACTGATCCAACATCCATGGGGGAAGTACCAGTAGAGGCCAAAGGAAAGGAAACTATGTCTGTCAGGGCCAAACACCTTCTTGCTTTCTGGATGAATTTGTTCATTAGTGGGAATGGTAGAAATGCATAAAGGAGACCCAGGAGCCAACTGTATACTACAGTATCTGTCTGTGACTGTCCCTCTGGAGGTAGGAAGCAAAAATATCCCAGCAAGGTAGTCCCCAGCAACAAAAAATCAAAGTTGTTACTGTTGTACTGAGGGACTACTTGTGAGGAATTAAGATGGTTCTGCTAAATATGTCCCTTAAGACACTGGACAACCCTGGGATGTGCATTGCCATCTGAAATCAGTGAGAAGACATCACCCACTGCCATAGGTTCCTTCCCGTTTGGTGAAGTACCATGCTATTGCCATGGTGTCCATCTGAATAAAAATCACACCCTTGGGGAGAACATCCTGAAATGCCTGCAATGTTAGGAGGACTGCCTTCATCTCCCAGACACTAATGTGAAGATTGGTCTAAGGTTCTTGGTCACATCTAGAGATTAATCTCCCTGTGAAATGAACCCACCGCCATAGAAGGGAGGTATCTCTGGTTATGAAAGCCAACAGTGGATCCATTTGGAAGGGTCGACAAAGACTGATTGAGAGGTTTTTCACCAGCTGACGTGATCCCTGCAGATTTGAGTGATACGAATTTTGGCATGTAAAGGATGAACGTTCTGACACCACAATGCAGACAGAGTCCATTGAAGTATCCTCAAGTGAAACCTGGCTATAGGAACTAGTATAATTTATGGAGGTCATTAGGCCTAACAGTCATAATATCAACCTTGCTGAGGGCAAAAGATGTTAAACTACCTGTGCAAATACCAGTCATAGGGAGAATACTCTGGATTGTGGCAATATGTAGAACTATGTGCAGGTGGCATCCAGTGGCATCTATTCATTGTGAAGGTTCCATATGGCTCTTGGGTAAATTTATTGTGATTCTCAGATTTTACATTAGCTGGAGCAAAACGCCCAGATGGTGCAAGAGTATATGCCTGGAGTTAGCTGTAAGAAGCCAATCATCAAGGTATGGGAAAAATGTGGAACTCTTGGAGACACAGACAACCACTGCCATTATTTTGGTGAACACACTGGGGGCTGTGGTGAGACCAAACGGCAGTGTTCTAAACTTATAATGATTTACTCACAGCCAGAAATGGAGAATCTTCCTTGAAAACTTCTATACCTTTACATGATAGTAAGCTTCCTGGAGAGCTACTGAGCACATCCAACAGTTATTCCTCAGACGAGGAAATATGGACTACAATATGACCATCTTGAATTTTGTTTTCTTTTAAAAACTGATTTAAATGACTCAGATCAAGAATGGGTCTGAGGTCCCCCATTTTCTTGAGGGCCAAAACGAACCTTGATGGTCTTCCAGAATAGGTTGCACAACTCTCTTTAAGAGCAACTTGTAAATTTCTCCTGCTATTTCCCACTGACTCGGTGGAATGTTAGGTATTTCTTCTTTATTACTGGGGGAAAGGAAACTGAGTAGTCTATGGAAATTATATTTAGCACCCAGGAATCTTGTCTCTTGCCAGGCTTGTGGGTGTATGGACAAACTCTGCCGGACTACTTCCAGAAAGCAGCAGTCAACAACCTCTCAGGGGCAGTGGTAAGGCTTGTCGGTAAATGGACTATGAAAGCCTTAATTTTGTGTTCTGTCTCTGCCTTTTGGGTGACATCCATTGGAGCTGCCTCCTCCTCTGCCATGAGGAGGCCTGTCGTGATAAAAACTTTGTGATTTGTGGAACCACGTCTCCTTGCAGCCCTTCAGGATCTTTGAGTCGGTCCTTTGAGGGATGAAGAAGCAAATTCCCACCGCAGAGAAGGTTTTACTATCCTCTTGGCTCCTGGTTATAATGTCCTTTACCTTCCAATTCAAAAAGTGTGGATCCATCGAATAGGGTATTAATAAAGGATGTCTTAAGGCTTTCTGCAATGTCAAAAAGATGCATCCAGATATGACAGTGTACAGTAATATCAACACCTGTTACTCTCACAGTACCATGAGCTGTATTCAAGAGAAGTCACGTGGTGATGCTTGATATGGATTGCAAGGTGGAGCGCTGGGAATCCACAGTATTCTGGACATCCACAGGCAGGTTATCTAAGAATGACTTGGGGAGATCCTTGGTCAAATCTCTCTGAAAATGGATTACATAAGCCGAGCAGTTCAGCTCTTTACCTGCAAAGGTTTCCAAAGTGTACATCCAATTCCAAACATGCCAAATGCCCCAGAATTCCTGTTAAGGGGAGGACAGAGGAACTTTCCTCTGAGAGTTCCTTCTTGGTGGCCACTGCTACCACCATGGCATCTACTAGTGGACCCTTGCACCAATGATCCTGCCCTTGGGCGCTGCCAAAATCCTATCTGGTTTCTTCAGTATTGGTTCCACCACATCAGGGTACTTCTAAGCCTGCTGAGCAAGAACACCAATTAGGGAATCAGTGGGCAGTACTACCCAAGATGAAGACAAGCCAGAGCCAAAGGCCTCCAAGACCACTGTCTCTCCCAATGAAGAATTATCTCTGGACAATCCCCCTCATTTGCTTCCTCAATTCCAGGATCTCACTGAATGTGACACCTTCCTAGGGAGATCAGGGGAATCCTTCACCTTCAATGAAATGCAAGTCTTCTGTAAACAACTCTGGAGATGAGTCTATGTGCTTCTATTTGCAAGCCTGTTTCTAGTTAACCTGAGCAACTGGGAGGTCAGAAGAGTTGGAATCAGGCTGTAAACTCACTCAGTGAGCTCTCACAAGTCTGTGGTGCTGACCCTCTCTTTCGAGTAGAACTATGGGAAGAGGAAGCAAAATCCTATTGAGGTTGGGTTGATGTAATGGCGTCGGCTGTCACCTTTTATAGCCCTGACGACCTGACATCATCCACAGTCTCTGAACAGCCGATGCAGGAGGAAAATCCTTTACTCTGGTACTCAGGCCGGCTGAGGGCTACCCATAAGGAATAACACACAAGTGATAACTGCAACAGTGAAACATGAAGAACATCAGGGGGATCGTTCACCTTCAATCAAATCTAGGTCTTCTGTAAACATCTCTGGAGATGAGTCTATCTGCTTCCATTTATATGTCTGTTTCTAGTTAATCTGAGCAGTTGGGAGGTCAGAAGGATCGGAATCAGGCAGTAAACTCCCTTAGTGAGCTGTCTCAGAAGTCTGTGGTGCCGACCGTCTCTGTCGAGTAGAACAATGGGAAGACGAAGCAAAATCCTATTGAGGCTGGGCTGGAACTGAGCTGAGTGGTTTCGCCTTTTACCTTAGCACAGCCAAAATTCTTGCAAAGGCCTTGAACGCCAAAATCAGACATCAGACCCAAAAGACATCTCCTCCTGCTCAAAGTAAAAAGGAGCACCTCAATCTTGATGGTTTCTGATGCCAAGATCGACCTCAGACTCATGCTGTAGAGGGAAGAAGTTCTGGGATGGAGAGACAGGTCCAATAACTCTAGAGTTGACCCATCCTGTTGAGTCCCAGCACTAACACTTCAGCTCCAAGACTCTTCCCAATCCAAATGTCCTTGGAGTTGAAAGAGACGGGGATGCCATCAGTGTTCAGCAAGCCCTGGTGGCACTGACAAAGGTGCAGCAGAGTAGGTTGGACACATAAAAACAGGACCCAATAGGTGGATTGGTACCAGAGATAGAAAAGGAGGGGCTGTTGGATCAGTACTCAGTGTATTTGATGGTGATGGCACCAAGAAAACCCGAAGCTGGATTTGCATCCTCAGGAATTTCCAAATCATTCCAACTTGCTCCTTGAGTCTTCTGGCTGACCGAACTGAAAATGCCATCGAAGGTGGTCTCAGACATCTCTTCTCCTGTAAGGTGGGAAGAGTGCAATCTCGGGCTTATAGGCTCTGGAGAAAAATGGAGCCAAGGAGAGGAAGGTCGAATCCAAGGTACTGACCAATCTGACCACCTTGGAATTTTAGGGTCCAGACTAGCCAAAGCAGAGGGATCTGGAGACCTCAAATTTTCACTGTCTCTTTTTCTTTCTCCAATGTCTTGTACTCATTACTCATGTCCTTAGTCTTGGTCTTGTCCTGTTCTTGGCTGCATATGAAGCGGCAGCAGGTGATGAAATAGCAGGATGGGAAGACCAGTCTGAGGAGAGAGGAGACCCTTGACAATCAACTTTTCTCTTCGAGTATGAAGGGCCCCGGCACAAAAACATGTGCACATATCGCAATCAGTGTTAAGATGGGCAGCGCCCAGGCAGCAAACACACACAACGTGAGGATCTTGAGGGGGATTTTGTGGCCACAACTGGCACATTGTTTGAGCTCCTGACCATCTGACATCTTGCACAGCAAAGGATAACAATCTCTGTAATACAAAAACTATTTACAGTAAGAGACACAAACTAGGAAAAAGTGAAGAATCCAACTAACTACTACCACTAGAATAAAACACTACCCTAATGCCTAACCTAAACCCTATAAATACGAAACCTTTTTTAAATAATTCAGAAACAAGAAACAGTAAAAACAGAAAAACTGGAGAGACTAGTCTCTCAGTAGGATAGGTACTTGGAGAAGAAATTGACTCAAAAAGGATATATTGAAAGAGTTTGCGCCCTCGTCTGAAAATGTATTTGAAGCTTCAGGAAGCAAACATCTGGAGGTACAAGGGCAGAGTGCTGGGAATTATAAGTAGGGGCGGAGCCAGAGCCTTGATCTGTGAAGCTTTAGAGATGGTGCCAAAGTCAATTCAGATGGGATCAGACAACCCATATGGTGAATCAGATGAAAATAGACATCATCGGATTAAACAACTGGCCTCATGTATGAACAGCCTTCATCTTGTCAAGGTAAAATCTGAGCTGTCTGTGTACACCCAGGGAATGCAGTATTCTTTTACCCTTTTCTGTGGGTTAGGAAAGAACAAAGGAATGGTGATGGCCTAATTGAGTGACATCTCATTTACTACTGTTATTAAACAAACCAGTCACTATTTAGATAATTTGTTAAACTATGTTTTCCCGTATGGTTGGGTAAATGATACAATCTTACCAGCCAATGCAATACAGACTGAGGTGTCATAATGCATCTGTCAGGATGCTGCAATACCAAATCATCAGACTTCATGCATCCAGATTTGATCCATTTTTCTTTCTCATTTTCTGATGGCTTATCCCGCAGAGTAATTACTGCAGCAAAATTAAATACAGGGTTATAATTTTTTCAGATGTCATTATTAAAGAAATCCAATTTAACCCAGCAGCTTACTTTGCTGTTTTGTCAGCCAGATTTGTCCTTGACAGCATGTCACTTCCTTTACTATGTACTTGCACTTTTACTAAAGCTACCTGCTTGAGCTGCAAAAGAGAACGTCTAATAATAATTTAACATGATATCCATTTTCAATTTCTATGCCAGCTGATGTCAAAAATCCATGTTGTCTCCATAGTTCTCCAAAATCATGAACCATCCCCAAATGCATATCTACTGTCCCTATAAATGTGCAACATTTTATCTCTTGCAAATTTACATGCCTTAGCAAGTACAACTAATTCAGCCACTTCAGCTGAAGTGACCCCTTCAAGTCTTTGTAGTATTATCACAGCACTTTCAGTACGCACAACTCCAGCAACCAAACATCCTTTTTTGTATTCCTGACACAGGATCCATCTAACAGGAGTTCTAATTCTGCATTTTGAATTGGGACACAAGTTAGGTCCTTCCTTGGAGAAAGTAAAAGGTAATGATAATGCAATCATAAGACTTTCCCTCCTCTGCAATTGGTAGCAGACATGCAGGATTCAAAACTGAACACCAAACAATTGTTATAGTAGGATCTGTAATCAACAGCAACTCAGAGTTTGTCAACCCTGAAGGAGAGAAATGCTTCATTTTTGTTTTTAGTAAAAGGACAGCCACTGTATGTAGGACTGCAGTTGTAAAGTTCATGTCCTAGGACAACTAGAGCAGTACCATCAGGGCAGCTGCAGCAATTGCTCTTAGGCAAGGTGGCAACCCTTTTACTACTGGATCCAATGCCATGCTGTAATAAGCCAAAGGTTTGCAATTTTCCCACTAGCTGTGTATACTTTAACTTGAGCAGCATCTCTACCTCCGTACGTGTGAAAGCAGCCTACCAGTGGTCTCTGTACAAGCCCCCCCCCCCCCACCCCATCCTTTGGCTTACTGTCTCACACTCTACTCCACATACTTACCTCTATCTAACTTCTATCTACTGAACTTTTAAGTGGAACCCCTTCTCCTGACAGTGCACCTCCTTCCTTTCTCCACTAGGTGGCAGCATACTCCCTATAATTTAAAGCCCAGTAATTCATTCCAAGAAAGCTATATTTTATAAACATATTTTTACCTCCCCTCACACATACACCTGCTTCAGTAAGTGTCACTGTCCCTCACCAAGACAGCTGTACTGTTTTATCTCTCCTTACACATATACTTGCTTACTAGAAGGTTTTTCCCCAGTAATTTAGGACACTAAGTGTTTTTAGTACAAAGAAAGTTTGTAATTCATTACCTGCACCCCTGCAGTAGTTCTCCTGTCTCAGGTCACTGATTGTTTCTGGGCCTTCCCGCCTTCCTGGCTCTTCCCGCTCCGTTCACCCTACGGGCTCACTCCGCTCCCTTACCCTGCCCCCAATTTCCACCTGCCCCCAGTGGTCCTAGATTTATCCCTAACTCCATATTCCCTCCCCCCTCTTCAACCACTCAGGACACACATCACTATTAGACCCGCCCTACTCTCCAGCCTATCAGGATACACCCTCCACCCTCCCACTTTTCCACCCGGCCTACTTCTCCATACCACACCCCCAACACACAATCTCATATCACCATACTATTTTAATCATTAACTATCTCCCACTACCATGCTCAACCTTCCTTCCAAAGTACTTCTCTACTCTCCCTTCATCTTACTTCTACTAGCACTATACCATTTAACCTCCTATATTAACTCACATATTCCCTCTCCCCCTTTTTCTCCCCAGCACCATTACACATCACAATTCCACAACATCTCTGCATCTTTAGTTCCCTCCCACCAGCTCCTTCTCTTAAAAATAAAACGTTTTCTAATCACTAACAACAACTACAAAGTTAAACCAACTCACTACCAACATTATCTACCTAAACAAAAATCAAATAAACGAATCCCCAACTTTACCAGTCTTTATTTAGCTGGTGACATACACCCCAATCCAGGCCCAAACTGCTCTCCTACTAATCAGTCTTGCTCCAAAAATAAATTCCTCACAATCAACGCACAAAGTTTAAAAAATAAATTAACACTCTTCCATGCCCGGCTTTCCCATAACTCCCCAGACATAGCAGCCATCTCTGAAACCTGGCTAAAACCACACATTAATGACTCTGAATTCCTACCTCCAGGATTTCATTCTCTCCGATCTGATCGTACTAATAGAAGAGGAGGTGGAGTTGCCTTAATCTACTCTAACCTACTAACTATGACCCCTTACCCCAACACCATCCCCTCTTTTAATAATGCTGAACTAGTTATTGGTATACTAAAAATAAACAACCACAAAAGCATCTGTATTATTTCCCTCTACATTCCTCCTGGTAACAATACCAATACTTTAGAAGACATCCTCTCATGGTCCTCTTCTAACATCAAACTAGAAACCTTCATTATGGGAGATGTAAACATTGACTGGGGAAAAATCAGCAACCCTAGTCCCTCCATTGCTATCAATCTATTCAACTTCACTCAACTTACAAACTCAATTACCAGACCTAACAAAACTACCCCCCTGGCTCCATACTTGACTGGATACTAGTATCACATCCTAACAAAGTCATACAATCTGGTGTCAATCCTGACCCTCTAGGAGACCACCACCCTGCCTTCTCCATTCGAGCCACTCCCTCCTCACCTCCCTCTCACCATATTATTCAAACTCGTAACCTAACTAACATTAATCAAACTACTTTCTCAAACTCCCTGAAGCTAACTAACTGGAACCCCCTAAAAACTTTGCCTCTAGACAAAGCTGTTGAGTATTTCAACTCCACATTCTTAACTATCCTTAACTCCCAAGCCCCAATAAGACAAAAAAGAATCAAAACTAAAATCACCCCTTGGCTCACCAATGACATTAAAAAGATTATGCTTCAAAGGGATAAAACCTGGAAAGCCTACCTTAAACACAAACAACCTGAAATGTTCCTTAAGTTTAAACAACTAAGAAATCTCACTAAAAAACTAGTCATTACAGATAAAAAATCCTACTACATCAAACTACCGGAAAATCACACTAGAAATCCCAAACAGTTCTGGAACTCCATTACCTCCCTCCTTACACCAGGCACAAAAAAATAATCCCTGTCCTGACACCAGCAAATCTGACACAGAAATTGCTTCACTATTCAATTCCTTCTTCACCTCCTCTATCGCCAAACTAACCAAGACTTTCACTAACAGCAACCCCACCCCCCAAAATCTACCTTCCTCTCCCTTTTCAGCCCCACAGATTTTCAACCTCAAACCAGTTCCCACCAACCTAATAAAGAAACTGCTCTAATAAACTAAAGCCTTGCTCCAATGCCCCTGATAACATTCCTTCCTCCTTCCTAAAGATAGCTTTTGACTCCATAGCATTTCCCATCAGCATCCTAATAAACAGGTCCCTACTCGAATCTTATGTACCCAAACTCTGGCGCTCTGCTTTCATTCTTCCACTTCACAAAGGAGGTAAAAATTGTAACATCTCCAATTTCTGTCCCATTGCCATCCTCTCCCTTATATCCAAAATCCTAGAAAAATGTATCCACCTACAGCTCATGCCTTTCCTTACTGAACACCAACTTTCCCCAACCCAGCACGGCTTCCGCCCTGGTCACAGCACTAACACTGCCCTTCTCTCCTTCCTTCATTCTGTGAACTCTGCACGAGACTCCGGTAACTTAGTGTCATCTGTTCTACTAGACCTATTCAAGGCCTTTGACACCATCTCCCACTCCCTCCTTCTAAACCACCTCTCTGACCTCAACCTGAGCCAAAAAGCTCTCTGTTGGTTCTCCAGCTACCTTTCAAACAGGTCCCAAGCTGTGAAGTGGGGCCAAGCTACATCTACCTTCCTTCCTACCCCTACAGGAGTACCCCCAAGGTTCCATTCTTGGCCCATTACTTTTCAATATCTTTATTAATTACTTTCATAAAGCCATCCCCAACACCACAATCGTGCAATACGCTGACGATTCCACAGTATACTAATCATTAAAAGCATCCCACTGAGCTGCCTTTATTTTGGTTCCTTTTCTTCTCTAAAGTTTCTCTTAAATTAATTATAGTGTGATCAAAAGTCCCAGTTTGCAAAATTGTAAAGCCATAAATACCCTCAACTAAATGCCCAATAAGGATTATACATATAGCATGCTACCCCTTAGAAGGGGTAGGAATCTTACTTCCCTTGCCTGTCATTATTCCCCACTCTCACCCTCACAAACCCACAATTAGGGCAAAGTCCTCTCTGCCTTATAGCCGGGACCACCCTGCTATGAATTTACCTTAACACACAGAACACAAACTCTGTACTCGGGTGCTTAAAACCTTGACTGCATGCAGATTTTTTTCCTTACTTTGTTGCAGGTAAGGTATGGCAAAATCCTTAAACCTTAAATTCTAATACCCCTTTACTAAAAGCATCTGTACAGCCAGACAAGAACAACAGCTTGAGAGTCAAAGTACAAAAGAAACCTGAGGTGCAAGTTAGAGCACTTCCTTGAGTGGCCCTTTTCATCAGGAAACTTTTTGTACTTAGGGAAACCAGCCTCTGCATCTGATAAGGTAAGAAATAATGCTAAAACAGACAGAATATCTGGTTATACAAACATAATATTTATACCAAATCACAACTCATGAGGGGAATCAGTTTTCTAACACGATCCCAAAGTAGTACTGCAAAGGCAACACTTTTTATACCTTAAAAGACATTAGGTATGAAACACATATGGTATGATACAATTTTAACAAATCAGAATCTTACAACTCATGACATTCACCAAAAGTACATGTATGCGAGCATATCACTGTTCTTTTACTAAATAAGTGCACCTGTACCTGGTCATGTCTAACTCTATTCACCATCTTACAGAGAGGTGTTTAGGTGAAATGTCTGTGGAGTTTTTAACTAGATTGTTTAATGAAATCTTGGAAAGTGAGAGGATGCTGAGGAATGGAGAAAAAGTGTTTTGGTACTGATTTTTAAGAATAAGGGTAATGTGCAGAGCTGTAGTAACTACAGAGGGATTAAACTGATCAGTCACAGCATGAAGTTATGGGAAAGAGTAGTGGAAGCTAGGTTAAGAAGGGAGCAGTATGGTTTCATGCCAGGAAAGAACACTACAGATGCGATCTTTGCTCTGAGAGTGTTGATGGAGAAGTACAGAGAAGGTCAGAAGGAGTTGCATTGTGTCTTTGTGGAGTTAGAGAAAGCATGCGACAGGGTGCCTAGAGAGGAGTTGTGGTACTGTATGAGGAATCAGAGGCACAGAGGTATGTAAAAGTGGTACAGGATATGTACGAGGGTAGTGTGACAGCGGTGAGGTCTGCGGTGGGAGTGACAGATGCGTTTAAGGTGGAGGTGGGATTACATCAAGGATCAGCTCTGAGCCCTTTCGTATTTGGAATGGTGATGGACAGGTTGACAGATGAGATCAAACAGGAGTCCCCGTGGACTATGATGTTTGCAGATGACATTGTAATCTGTAGTGAGAGTAGGGAACAGGTGGAGGAGACCCTGGAGAAGTGGAGATATGCTCTAGAGAGAAGAGGAATGAAGCAGGGCTAAGACAGAATATATATGTGTGAATGAGAGGGAGGATAGAGGAATGGTGAGGATGCAGGGAGTAGAGGTGGGGAAGGTGGATGAGTTTAAGTACTTGGGATCAACAGTTCAGAGTAATGGTGAGTGTGGAAGAGAGGTGAAGAAGAGAGTACATGCAGGATGGAGTGGGTGGAGAAGAGTGTCAGGAGTGATTTGTGACGGACTAGTACCTGTAAGAGTGAAAGGGAAGGTCTACAAGAGGGTAGTGAGACCAGCTATGTTATATGGGTTGGAGACAGTGGCATTGACAAAAAGGCAGGAGTCAGAGCTTGACGTGGCATAGTTGAAGATGTTAAGATTTGCACTGGGTGTGATGAGGATGGACAGGATTAGGAATAAGTATATTAGAGGGTCAGCCCAGGTTGGAAGGTTTGGAGACAAAGCCAGAGAGGCAAGTTTACGTTGGTTTGGACATGTGCCGAGGAGGAATGCAGAGTATACTGGGAAAAAAGATGCTAAGGATGAAGCTGCCAGGTAACAGAAAAAGAGGGAGGCCTAAGATAAGGTTTATGGATGTGGTGAGAGAGGACATGCAGATGGTTGGTGTGACAGAGCAAGATGCAGAGGACAGGAAGAAATGGAAACAGTTGATCTGCTGTGGCGACCCCTAACTGGGAAAAGCCGGAAGAAGAAGATTAGGTTCAAGGAATGAAAACAGGAAGATGGACAGTTTGGCTGAAAGTAAACCTGGATACTTTTTTTTAGGTATAAAATAAGGATCACTTCTTAAAGAAACCCTGTCTCTGTGGAAAATGTGATGTTTGACTCACCATAAGAGGCTGCAACTCAGACACTCTTCTTGCAGAGGTCAGAACAATCAGTAAAACAATTTTCCATGTTAAGAACCTCAAGTCAGCCAGATGTCTGTCTGGCATACAAAGCAATCTCAGATCCCGCCTTGATGGGACTGCTGCATATCCACAAATCAAGCTCCACTTGAGTAACCCACATGCACGACCTCAACCTGGTCTGTGGCATCAATATGACTTGTTGGCGGGACAGATGTGTGCCCCAGAGACTCCCCCCATCTGTGGAATAGACTCCTTCTCCACGTCAATCAGAGTACCTCATTATCCCTTTTCAAGCGCAACTTGGATAACTGGATGGGAAACAGAAAATACACCCCTACAGGGGCTTTGGGTGCTGACTTGTCTAAACATGGGCTAGACTCTTGGCTAGGCTTATAAGGGCCTCAGGGCTATTAGCCTAGCAAATTTCTATGATCCCATGAACCTCTGCTGCCTTATTAAAAGGAGTCTCTACTAAGGACATCCTGGAAGCTGTCACCTGATCATCTGTGTGTATCTCACCCAACATTACCACTTGGCAACCTTTTCTAGGTCCAGAGCAGGATTCGCCACTGCTGTCTTGCAGGGCGTCCTCTCCTCTCCCTAATCTCCTTCCTCCCTCTTTTCAGCTTTGGGAATCTTCCCACAAGTCAGAACTGTAACAGTGAAACATGAAGAATATAGTACAGTTGTGTACACTTACCATAAATGTAGATGTTCGAGTGTATTCACTACTGCAGTCTTCTTTCGCACCCTCCTACCCCCTTAGTCTATTTAGTAGTCTTACAACCTCTTTTTTAGCAAAGGGAAACCCTCTTGGCCTCTCTTCCTGTAGGGTTTCTCTTCCTCCACTCCCTGCTGCTCACTTGGGGCTCCTTCGTCGTAGGGGACAAAAAAGAAAAAACTGATTTCATGACATAGGTGGGCTCCCTATATACCCAAGTGTTCTGATGTCAGTTAGGGCATCTGCCAGCCTTAGGAGGAGGAAAGAATTTTCTCTGGTAGTCGGGCCAGCCAAGGGCTTTCGCGGCAGGAAATCCTACAGGTCAGAAGTGCAGCAGTGAAACACGAAGAACATCAAGCATTCCTTTTACATGTATGTGCTTGCATCTCTCCTTGGTGTCCCAAACACCTTGCACTTTTATCCCTCCTGAAACTGCTCCCCAAACAAAGTCTGAGGCATCTGTGGTGTCTGACTGCTTTGGAGCAGGGGGTACAGAAGAGAGACCTAGATTTAGGGATTATTTGCTTTCTTCACCAACTGATTTCTCGTCTGACAAACCCCAGAACTGGGATTTGAAAGGTTAATGGATATTGGTGCTGGGCTTAAAGAGACTTTAGACACCACTGTACTGTATCTTTCTAATGTGGAGTGGGGGTATAATGAGAATCATACATGCCATTAAACCCAAAATCCTGATGAATTCCCTCACAGTGACTGAAGTCTGAGTGGAAAACCTTCCACATATCTAAGTATAGCTCTTTTTTCCTGTGGAAGAAAAGCTATTTGAATTGAGGTGTCTAGCATACAGCTCAGAAGCACAACCTTATGTGATGGAGTCAAAAAAGAAAGACTTTTGAATGCTTGCTTGGAATTCCAGCTGGAGCAAGAGAACTCACGCAAAAGAGAGGGAGAGAGATTCCTGACACTTTGAGAAAAAAGAAAAAAAAAAAGCTTTGCAAAGATAAGTAAGTCATCTAAATATGGAAAATGTATATACCCAATGAGCTATAACTATGAACACTCTTGGTGCAGTTGATAGTCCAGTGGATAAGGCAGAAAACTGATAATGTGATACAGACTCAGGAAGTATCTTTTAAATCTAGTGTTACCAGGAAAATTAAATGAAGAAGGGGTAACAGGTTCTAAGTGACAACATTCATAAGTTGGGCACTACCCCAAACTGGTTTAAGGAAAAAAGATCCAGAACTGGTCTCCAAGTATTTTCCTTCTCTGGTACCAAAAACATCCTTGTATAAAAACCTTTCCCAATCTGGGAAGGAGGAACTGGCTCATTCATTTCATGACACAACATATATTAAAGAACAGGGGGAAACAGAGGAGTCTGGTCTGGTGGATGAGAAATTACCCTCTCCCCCCGAAATGAGAAATTTCCTCTCACTGCCATCTGTAACCTTGATGGATGATCTTCAGAACCCATTTGTCTGAAATAATGTAGTTACCATAACGTTCCTTCTGTGTTGTCCATTTTCATTCTTCCTCAACACTAATGGGTCTCTGATCTGACTCAGCCACTTTACCAGATCTTCAGTGCCAAACACTCGAGCTCCTCTCTTTGCCCAATGCCCACCTCAGAACATGTTTGCTGCCTTTAGAAATAAAAGGACAATACCTTAATGGAAATAATAAAGGACAGAAAAAGAAAAAAAATGGAGCTCAAACAAAGAACAGCAGTTCACAAAGAAATACTCTTAGGTCTTTCCAGGAGCAAAGGGAAGGGGGAAGGTGAGTGCGAAGCTGGGGAAGAATGAAAATGGACAACACAGATGGAACATTATGGTGAGCACATAACTTTTTAATCTGGTGTTTTCATTTTCATTCATTCTTCAACTGACAGGACAGTCCTCAGCTAGTTGAACCTTAGGCAGCCCTCATGGGAAGATATTCCGTAGTACTGCAGAGTCAAAGGCAGCTCTGTTCCTGGAAACCAAATCCAATATGTAATGAGCAATAAAGGTATAAGCGTTAGTCCAAGTAGCAGCTGCACACATGTCATCAATGGAAGCACTTGAACAAAAAGTTGAGGAGACGGCAATAAACTTCATGGAATGAGCTCTAGGAGGCTTAGGCGAGGGTAATCCTCTTTTACTATAAACAAAGGTGATACAATTGGTTAACCATTTGGCCAGTGTAACTTTGGAAACTGGCTTGTCCAATTTGCGAGGTGAGGAAGAGACAAACAACTAGTCAGTTTTCCTGAAATCCTCGGTTCTATGGCAAGAAAAACAAACTTGTCTGTGCACATCCAAAGGATGGAGCATGTACTCTCCCTTATTTGAAAAGTTTGGAAAAAACTGGAAGGTTAATGACCTGGTTAATGTTGGACTTGGAAGCTACCTTTGGCAAAAAAGACAGGTTGGTCCACAAGTACGCCTTGTCTTTGTGAAAACCCAGGTAAAGACATTTGGAAGATAGGGCCTGGAATTCAGATACTTGTTTAGTTGATGTGATAGCAACTAGAAAAATGGTTTTTCAAGACAAAAATTTTAGATCTGACCTGACTGTAGGTTCAGAGGGAGTTTGGGTCAGGGCCTGAAGCACAGTTAAATCCCAAAAAGGAGTAGAATCCTTTACCAGAGGTCTAAGCAAAAAGGTCCCTCTGAGAAAAGCTTTGCATAATTTAGAAAAAGCTAAGGTAGACTTATGTTTGCCTAGGTGGAAGTTTGAAATGGCAGCCAACTGGACTTTAATAGTAGAAAAGCTAGCTTCTTCACTGAAAATTAAATTTAAAAAAAATTAAGTATAGCCGCTATAGGGGGAAGAAATGGGGTCAAGATCCCTGTAAAGGGCCCAAAATAGAAATCTCATCCATTTACATTTGTACATCTTTCTAGCAGAAGCTTTTTGAGAAGATAACAAAATACGATGGGCTGGAGATGAGAGCCTGGGCTGTCTAACAGTTAGTTGAATTGGAGAAACCATGCGGTCAGCTTCAGGCTAGTTATGTACAGAGGAGTCGTACCTTTATTGAGACGATAACAAAATATGACAGACTGGGAAGGAGAGCCAGGACTGTCAAGCAATTAGGGGAACTGGAAAAAACATGCAGTCTGCTTGAGGCCTGTTATGCCCAGATGAGTCATACCTGTTGGGTGAGACAGAAGGTCTGGAGTGGGATCCAGTATCCAGGGCAGATGTAGAAGGTGAGGCCAGAAGATGGGGAAACAAATCTGATGAGGCCAAAAAGGGGCAATGAGTAGATCTGTGCCCTTCAACCAAAATGCATTCTGTAGAAATTTGGGAAGGAGAGGTAATGGTGGTTAAACTGGAGGTTCACTCATAGGCTAGAGCATCTCTCGGTGACCCCATTGGAGGGATCAGGGCAAATAACTTGATGCACTTGTTGAGGGGAGAAGTGAATAAGTCGCAGCATGTCTGGCCCCATCAACGGAACATTTGACACTAAGAGACCACTTGTGAGGCATCAGTATTGACCTGCTTAGTGTCCACAATCACACTGGCTTTCAATGGGATGTGCATTGCTATCAGAAAATGACAGGAAGAGATCGGCTTCTAGACAAAGCGAATAAGAATTGGTTCGTCCCTGTTTGTTGTTGTACCAGACCACAGACATATTGCCCGTCTGAAAAGCAATTGTCCAGGAGGGGAGAACATCTTGAAAGGCCTGCAACACTAGGAGAATTGCTCTCATTTCCAGGACACTGACATGGGTCTTGGTCTTTTTGGAGGACCACATACGTTGGACAGTCCTTTCCAAATGCCTCCCAACCCCAATTGGGAGGCATCCATGGTCACCATGGCCATGGGTAGGAGAACAACAAATGGACGACCTTCAGAGAATTTGTTTGAACGACTCCACCAAAGAAAATATCTTTTGCATGCTTGTGTGATATTGACTGGGGCGATTAAAGGATGAAGAAGAATGGACCACTGAACTGATAGCATCCATTGAGGAATTCACATGTGAAACCTAGCTAGAGGGATAGCAACTACCATGATTCCCAAGGCTGATAAAATTAGTCATTCTGGAAGAGAAGAATGTTGTATTACTTTCCTGACCTAAGATCCGGGTGTCTGGATCTGAGCTGCACAAGGAGAGGGTATCTTTCTGTGTTCAAACGAGCACCTATGGACTCCAGGCTCTGCGTTAGGTGTGAAGTGTCATTTGCTGTAACTGACTCTGATGCCTAAATGAAAGCACAACTGGGGCAAGTAGTCCCTTGCCTGCAGAAGTAGATGGCTGGTTGGGGCAGTTAGGAGATAGTCATCTAGATATGAAAACACTCTGAATCCCAGCAGTCTCAAGTGGGCTGCAACTACCCTGGGGGCTGTGGTAAGACCAAAGGGCAGTGCTCTGCACTGGTAATGGCTGGCTCCCAGCTGAAAGTACAAACATTTTCTGGAGCACCTGTTCATTTTGATGTGATAGTATGTATCTTGAAGATCTATCAAGCACATCCAATCATCCTTTCCAGTGGAGGCAGAATTGGCTGAACAGTGACCTTCTGGAACCTTGAATATTGCATGAACTGGTTCAGTTTGCTGAGATCCAGCATGGGTCTCAAGTCCCCTGTCTTCTTTGGCACTAAGAATAATCAAAGAAAATAACAGAACTTTTAGCAAAACTCACTATTTCCTTAGGAAAATACCCAAAAACTTAAGAGTAGAGAATGCGCATCTGTAGCTAAATGGCAGCAAATGAGATCTGAGGTATGTTTGGTTGGCTGGGCATTATGGGTAAAGGGAAGAGTTTGACAGTTTGGATACGAACATCTGGTGGAAGCAGCCAAATTGGAGACCCATCAGTTGAGAAATAAATGAAAATGACATAATCAGATCTATCTGTTGCCAAAGACAGAAGCGGAGATTCAGACTTTCTGGAAAGGAAAATGGAAAGAGGACTGATAGGGTGAGAGGGACAAGGTCTCTTAAATAGTCATTCTGACTTATTAGACTGTTCTTGGTTGGGGGGGGGGGGGTAGTGCATTCTTTTTTGAATCCCCTTGCCATTTCTTCTTAAAATATTTGTTTAACAGCATTTTGCTGAGACAGTTTATTCTGTTTCTTGCCAAAGCTGGATGACGGATTAGAGAATCCCTTAAAAAATGTGGAAAAGGAGGGCTGAAAAATCTTAAGAGATTCCCTGTATCAACTTACCCCTCTCATCATAGGTTTTGATAACCTCTACAGCAGATGGACAAAAAACTAAATTTATATCCAAAGGAGAATTTAAAGTCATTGTTCACATCACCTAGGAGGTTATGAGAATACAGCCAGGCTAACCTCAAAAAGGTATATCCAAAGGAGAATTTAAACTCTCATTTTTAACATCTGGAAGGTTCTGAGAATGCAGCCAGGCAAAGTTCAAAACAGTACCATTCACCACAGCCCTAGAAGAAGTATCAACAGAATCATACTCACCCTTTAAACAAAGAGTTGTTACCTGCAAAATAAGATCATAGGAGGTTACTAGGCTAATGGCCCTGGGGCCCTTACAAGCCTAGCCAAGAGTTTACCCCCAAAAAGAAACCTCAGTCAGCACCTGTCGCCCCTGTCAATGAGGGACACAGGTGGAACCCATGGGACAAATTTGTGGTTTCCCATCCACTCATCCACATTGAGCTTGAAGAGGCTCAGCAAGGCACTCTGTTTGACATGTACGGGAAGTCTGTTCCAGAGATGGAGCAGCCTCTGGGAGACAAACCTGTCTCTCCAGCAAGTTTTGTTAATGTTGCATATTAGATTCAGGCCTTTCTAGCAGGTAATGCATGAGGAGTTAGACTTGCAGATATGGAGCATCTCTAGTAGGGCAGGGTCCGAGATTGCCTTGTAGGCGAGACACAGATCACCCGTGAGCAATCTGTATGATACGGAATATATAGTGATTTGAGCCTCTCCACAAAGGACAGGTGTTTGAGGCCATGGATTCTCTTTGTGAGGTATTTCAGTGGCCTTTCCAGTTGGTGGAGATATTTAGACAGGTACATACCAAATGGGGCATTATACTCAATTATTGGTCTAATAAGGGAGGAGACTAGAGAGGTATTAACTCTCCTTTTATCTGGATGCAATCCATTTACTTATGAGATGAATCAAGTAAAATGCTTTTCTGACCACTGTCGCTACATGATGTTTGAATGTGAGGTTATCAACTTGAGTGCCTAGGTCTCTTACCACAGTTTTAGGGGGTTGCTTTTGATATGGTAATCAGTAGGGGTCGTGTTTTTGCTGAATGGTAGGATACATTTTTTTTGCAGTTATCTTGAGGCCATGACTTTGGTATCAGTCATCAGTTGCTGTGAGACCCGCTTGCAGTATGTTAACATCAGTTGGGGAGTCAATGACAGCACCCAACTTACAGTCATCCTTTTGTCTTTGCGTGGACCTCTTGAGTAGTAGATGCCAAACAATAGAGGTCCCAGGACAGATCCCTGGGGAACTTCACTAGTGACAGGTCTGCTATCAAAGCTGGAGGCACCTATTTTGACTTTGAGGGACCTGTCGACAAGCCAGTTGGCCACCCACCTAATGAGACAAGGATTTACACCAAGTTGTGTTAGCTTTTCAATGATGCCCGAGTCGGGGATTGTGTCAAAGGCCTTGGCCAACTCAAGGTAAGCTGTATGCACTGACTTTCCTTCATCCAGGGCCTTGGTGACAGTCTCAAAGAAGTCAACCAGGTTCAAGAGGCAAGATCTGCCCTTGATGAATCTGAATTGGGTGGGGTCAAGTGCTTGGAGATTGCCTATGTCCTTGCTTATGAGATCCACAATAAAACGCTCCATGGCTTTACAAATGAGACTTGTCAAGCTAATGGGGCGATAGTTTCCAGGGTCAGTAATGGCATCACCTTTCTGCAAGGGGATGACAATGGCAGTTCTCCACTCTGATGGAATGAAGCCTGTAGTTAGACTGTGGTTGAACAGGATGCTCAATGGCAAATCCAGTTCTTGCTGAAGATGGTGCATCCATGGAAGCTGTGTTCTTTGCCTTGGATAGGGCCTTTAGCACTTGATCTACGGAGATGTGCACATCTACGGAGATGTGAGGTGCAAGACAAGTATCAGGGATGTTGAAAGAGCCTTTGGGGGGACGGGGGGGGGTGAAGTTTGCACTGAACCTCTCTGCTAGCAAGTTGGCTAAGTCAACAGGATCAGTGTTAAGTGATACTGTTAAGTACTAATTTCGGAACAGACCTGGGCTTTGCCATGGAGTTTCCTGACTGAAGAAGGCTTTGTGGTTTCCCTTTGTTTTGGAGGCTAGTTTTGATTCATAATTGGCTTTGGAAGCTTTCATTAGTGATCTAATATGCTTGTTGAGGCTAAGGAGGGAATTTTTCCAATTTGGAATATGTTCCTTTTTAGCTTTGGGCAACAGTTTCTTCATTTTGTTGTAAAGCCTGTTGATACAGGATGTCCACCCAACAAGTTTGTGTTTCATTGAGGAACAGGTTTTAGTTCTACTGGGTATGGCTGAGTCCATGCAGTTGTTTTTATTGATGTACTGTTCAGCATAGTTGTCTGCATCCTGTGAGGGTGGCGGTGGTGTGAAGCTAAGAGATACCCTCCCTTAGGCCATTACAGTCAGAATTTGAAACATTTTTTTAGCTTAATTACGGTGTGTGTGTGTGTGGGGGGGGGGGGGTTGGGTGGGATAGATACTTCAAATAAGACAATTCGATGTTCTGATTTCACCGGAGAAGAACATATTATGGGAATGATGCAGCGGTCGCTCATGTTTGTGAGAACCAAGTCCAGAATGTTACCTCCTCTTGTGGGGGATGAGACCAGCTGGTCTAGTGCATTAGAACTGATGAAGTCAAGGAATTGTTGAGTGAGTGCATTAGTGCAGGAATAGTTCACCCAGTCTATGGTGGAGTAGTTGAAGTCACAAAGGATCAGGGTGTTAGGGGGTACCTTGATAGAGTCAAGTAGATATAAGTAAGAGGAGTAGGTATCCTGAATCATGGAATGGGGTCTACAGCTGGCTATAACTTGGATGGTTGTCTTGCCAACTGTCAGTTCCACCAAGAGTAGTTCCAGGGCATTATGACGCCAAAACAGTCTGGAGGTGTACCTGTCCTTAATGAAGATAGAGACTCCACCATGCTTAGTCTTCCCGACTTCATTTTGGGGTCGAATGTGTGGAATGAGGTATAGCCTGGTAAGGCAGAGTGCAGCCCTGAACCAAGTTTATGTGACCGCACAGACATCGGCATCTTCCAGTGCAAGGAATGCATTTTCAGGTTAAGGCTCCTAGTGTTAAGCAGCATGACCTTCAATTTGCTTTTTGACAGATCTTTTATGTTGGAAGATTTGTCTTTGGGAGATTGCCTAAAAACTGCATAATGGGGGAGGTGACAGCCTTGGCCAGGATCTGGAAACCCATTGGTGACAGGTGGAGACCATCTCTGGCAAAGCATCGAGGACTGTTGACCACGTCATCCCAAGCAGACAGATACTGGATCCCCTTGGAATGACAACAGAAACTAAGCCAATTGCTGAAGTCAATTATTTTTTGTTGGTATTGTGTTATCATATATGGTGAAGGTAGGATACATAGAGGACACATACTCAGAGCTCAATTATGTCTCTCTTCATATATTCCAGGGAGGTACGTCTCAAGTCATTCCAACATGGACAATGACAGAATTGTACTTGTACTTGTTGTGGACAGACTTAAGTGCGTGAGTGATGTGGTGGATTCTGGCACCAGATAGACAAGTGACCATGACCTTCTCCTTGTCGAGCCGGGTGAGGGGGATATCGGTGTGTCTCAAAATTGAGTCACCAATGACTAGTATGTCTTTGATTTACTGTTATGTCTTGTGGGCTATGACGGTTTATTGTTTTGCCTTGGCTGTGTTTGTGAGACACTGGTGTGTTGTCTGCTGTGTATGATGTGTTTGGTGGTGTGTGTGAAGCGTTTGCAAGTGTGTTTTGGATTTTTATTGAGGACCTCTGCATAAGTGTGTGTGTTGTGCTTGGCTATGTGATGTGCATGGTGTGGTGTTTGTGTTGGCAATCTACTCTTTGTCAGGAGTACTGACTGTGGCACGAGACAGCATGGATTCCAGGTTACTGATGCAGGTGGAATTCTCGCAAGTAGAAGAATTATGTGCTAGGAGAAGAGGGCTGTCAGTAAACATGAGGCAGTATGGCCATGTCGACCAGGCTGGCAGGAGAAACTGATGGGAACTTGGACGGACTTATAGAGAGAGGGTTTTGATGAGGGTTTATCCACAACAGTGTAGACCACAAGAACCTTGCTAAATGTAAAGTAACTGGCCTGAAGCACAAGTGCTAAAACCAAAACTAAGATGCTAGAATAACAAATTTAATCAGGCTACTAACAAGCAGTAATAAATGCAGCAGAATAAAAGCACTTGAACATTTAAGAGCACACAACAAAAATAAGGTAATAAAGTAGGAAAAACACAATTACAGTAAAAGCCGCTAAATAAAGTATAAACATTTTTTTTTGTTTTATTTTTTTTAAGTGGAGAGGGAGAAAACAGTTGTACACGATCATGGAACTAAGGGGGTAGGCCTTCCCAAATGCTCTCTCTGTACTGAGTACACTGAGCTGATGAGATATGACAGGGAGGAATGTCCAAAGTCAAAGCAAGGGGGTAGTCCTACCCAAATGATCTTAATGCACTCAGATGAGTGATCAAATGAGATGGGACTGGGAAAAGTGTCCAAAATCAAATTAACAGCAGGGGTGGGCAACTCCAAACCACCAAGTTTAAGAGTACTACACTTGGATGGGAGTGTGGGAAAAACAAACAGTGCAGACAACTAAGGACACACACAATAAAGCAAATATATAAATGCTGCTCAGTGCAAAACAAGTGCAAAAAATTATCAGATGGTTATAGAAAAGTGCAAAAAATTATACTTATCAGTTTGTATATCAGATGGTTATAGAATCCAGCATAGCCAGGAAATTAACTCTGCTATATATCAGCTCTGCACAAATTTAGAGAAATGTAATAGAAGAAATTAAACCATTTAAAGCAGAAGAAACTGCAGGCAAAATATTCCTTACACTTTCACAATTGGTCAGAATATCAACTGAATTTTTCTGAAAAATCAAAGTTACAGAAGCATGCACGTTTTCCCATACTTGTCAACAAGTGGAGGATTGGAATTAGCTAAACATTTAGCAGCAGTACAATCAACTATAGATATTGCTGCTGGGCCTGGTTTGGAATGAGTATATAAAAAATCAGGAGACTGAGGAAATTTATACAATTTATATACCTTTTCAGTGGCAGCAGGCTGACTATCAGGAAAATTGCAGGAGGTGAGACACATAACCTCCAAAGCCGTTAGCACTGGAGGAATGGGTGAAGATTCTAGAAATTCCACCTGTAACAGCTCACAATTTTTTTCTGAGGGACTCAGAAACCTGAGTTTTTTCCACTGAAAACAATGGCACATTATGGAAATAGTTTCAGACACCCCCCCCCCCCCAAAGGAAAAATCAGATACTGTGCTCTCCAGAGTCTGAATCAGAAATCCAAGAAGAAAACCCTGCATCTGTCATCATCCTGTCACCTTCCTGTCCCAATTATGAATCTCTTCAGGAAGACTGCATCTTTCTCTCTCTTACCAGAAACAACCTTTTCAATAACCTGAATTAAACCATGGAGGCAGACCTAGTAAACAGCTACTATCTAAGGAAATTTGAGGAGGAGGACGAGTAGATCTGTTTAGTTTTCAATTTCTTTTTAACAGGAAAAATGGGGCCAACAGTGTAGCTAATGGCAGCAGCTTTCCCAGGGATGGGCACAACATTCTAACTAAACAGGGAAGCCTTCTCTGTTCTCTCTCACAGGATAGACAAGAGTAGTTCTCCCTTGCACTGTGAAGATACCCCAACAGTTGCAAAGGACATAGCGAACCTCCAGTTCATAATGGCTGTAGGTCCTTCACCAGATGCACAAGTTGAGTGGTCGAAGGAACCAACGTTGGCCACAGCAGAGTCACTCACCTACAGCTGAAGCAAATTACTAACCTGCTGTGATGGCACAGATTGCCTGCTTAACTTTTTCTTTTTATGTCTGGAAGAAGGACAGACCATGGGACCAGTAATTTGTTCCATGGCCAAGCTGAGAATGGTGCCTCTTCTCAGGGAAAACAAGCATCAAAGCCAGTAAAAATTTAAAAGTTTTTAAAAGTCACTTTTTCTCACAAAAACACAGTAAACACATTTTAATACATACTGTTAGCCCCAAAAAGTAAAATAAACATAATTTATCCACAGAAAAAAAAAGTTTTTGAAGTATTTCAAACAACTTTAAAACGGAGAGGAAAAAAGTGCACTCTTGTTTAAAGGTACAGTTAAGTCTTGTGGCAGTCTATTAAAACACAAACTCCGAGCTTAAAAATAACCTTCCTAAACATGGAAGTACATTAAAACAATACATTTTTCATGTGGAAGTTTTTTTCCCAAAGGGAACCAATCTGCCCAACAAAGGAACAACACAAGCTGACAGTCAATCCTAGAAAGCCCACACAGGAGTACTCTCTTCAACGGCAGGAAATCTCTGAAGAACATGGTGCTCAAACCTGTTTTTCTAGGCAGCTCAGTTGAGTTGCCAAACAGTTTGAGCATGTGGACGGTGCCCTGAAGCTATAGAAGTTGGACGCTTATTATATCCTTGGCAGGATATAACCATATAGTTAAGGCTACTGCAGCAGTGATCAATATGATGGACATGTAGTGTTTTCAAAAATAAAAACACAGTGCAAAGTTTAACATATAATTACCCTAGCCCCTAAACGTAATGTATAACAACTTTTCTCACAAAGAAATAGCATGACTAGCATAAACATTAGAAAACAATAAACCCCTGGATTTAATAAACTCCATGTAGGAATACTGTTATTCCTACACGGAGTGAATGGTGTCTGTGTCCGCATCCCCCTCTTGGCAGCATGTCTTGCATATTAATGAAGACATGCTACTGAGGGGGAGCCGCGTACATGGATACTGAATCAGTGCTAGGGGGTGTGTTACAGTGCTCGCAGATCTGTAAGATGCCCCCAGCACTCGCAAAATGCCATATGGCACTTTATAATAAAGAAAGTGTTAAATGAATACATTTGAAGTGAATGCCGTGTTGTAGAGGGTGTGTTACAGTATCAGTAACACACCTCCTGCACTGTAAAAGTGCCGTACGGCACTAAATAAATGAAGAAAGATTCCTCAGACACTGAAGTAATACTGTGAACTGTAATGTCATGTAGGGGATGTGTTACAGTATGCATTGTAAAAGTGGTGTACGGCACTAAAACAAGAAAGACAGTGTCCTCGGATACTTATTATTAATTGTTAGTGTAATGTTTAATTTATAATAAATTATTAATTTTTTAAAATTTCCTTTTCTTTTAAGTTTAAACGTAGCTGAGCGTGTTTGCGCGGTGAGGTGCTTCGCTCATCAGTGCTTAAACATTTGGAGAAGCTACATAGAAATGTATAGCTGAAATCTTCAAAGCCAAGTTAGCTGAGAGGCTAGAATCACGGCTTTGTGTGCAGTAGGTACATGATTCAAGTACCAAGACAAGCCATTCAGCTTTTACATAGGAAAGCATTTTTATATTAATTTTTATTTCATTTATTGATATAGTTAGTGATATTTGTTAACCAGAGTAGTGTAGCTGGTCCAGAATCCCAGAGTCAGTGGAGATATGAGGTGAAAACCACCATTTAAACACAAGTGTCCGATACAGTACAGTCACACCCCAAGGTAATGGAATGAAAGTACACGGGGGAGGTCATATAAAGTAAAATATATACACTTAGTAATACTGTATCAATAATGAGTAATTAATAGCCAATTCCTATCATTTTTTTTAACGAAAAATCTTGTTTGCCGTTAGCTCAGGTTTGCTAAACACTGCTAAGCCAAGCTAAGCAATGCTGAAACAGGGTCTGTCTGAGCAATATTTAGCAGTGCTTAGCTCCGCTTAGCTGGTTTGAGCATTGCTAAGAAGTCCCATTCTAAGCAGTATTCTACTCAGCTAAGCAGATTTGCACACTGCTAAGCACTGCTCAGCATTTGCCGCTTCAGCACTGTTCAACACATCTTAGTGGGTTTGCACACTGCTGAGTTTTGCTCAGCATTTTTAAAAATGATCTAATGATGGCAAACAGTGAGAACATGGCCTTATTTAAACTGCACAGGCAGGGATACAGGCAGAACCTGTTAGAGTTTGATCCCTGTAGGAACTATGGTAGGTGCAGGAGAGGGAGCGTGCTTTCAGGATCAGCGCTGGGGCATGTTGGAGTCCAGAGTCATGGCTGGGCTCCTCGTAAAGACCCATGATGTACAGACTGCTGCAGGGCCAGTACCAGGGCTCAGATTACAAGTCTGAGGCCTGAGACCGTCTGGTACGTGAGCTCACCAATGCCACTGGCATCTCCCGCACTGGTGAGCAGGTCTGTCATCATTATGATGACCTGAAAAGGAGAAAGGGGGCACTCTTGGCCCAATGGATCCAAGATGCTTGGGCCCAGAATGCCCCAGGAGTTTGTAAGTATATCAAGTGTTGGTTTATCAAATTGTAGTATGAATATCTGATAAACAGGTATGCATAATGGTGTGTTCCCCCCAAAAGCTGCAGAGGAGAGGGTTTGTAACGTTGAGGCCCACGCAAGATGACTGAAGAGGCTGCACTGACAGTGTGCAGAGTACAGATATAACTTGCAATATATATATATATATATATATATATATATATATATATATATAGTGTGTGTGTGTGTGTGTATAGTCCAATAAACAAGAAAGTGCAATTGTTTACTGCCATTAGGTATAGTGTGTTCTGAGTGTACTAAATAAATGTGTTGTTAGACCAACATTGATATAAGTGAGTAATGCCAGGTACTGTGTAATACAGATGAAGGCAGCAAACAAGCTACTATTGATGAAAGAAAGCCACTACTGTAGTAATACTGTGTAGGAGTGAATCTGTTAATAAAGTATACTGTGCTTGCTACTGTGAAAGTAATAACTGACATACATTCATCATCTACAGGATATGCAGTACAAATGAATTTAGAATTTTGAATGTAATAAACCACTGTGTCATGTCACCCTAAATAAAGCTTATTCCCACGAACGGTTGTGTTTAATCTGGTCTGTTGTTGAAGAAATACAAGTGTACAGGCGCTACACAGCAAATATGGCTATGAGAGCATGAATTCACTGAGGTTTGTCTGCTAAGCAGCTGTTATGCCAAAACTGTAGATATGGAGTTGAAAAACAAGATACAATGAAAATTGATATATGTTTTGCGCTAAGATCTGAACCTTGGATAGTAATGTGTAATGTATTATAGTGCGTTCCCTGCAGCATTGTCTTGTGTTAACCTTTACATTGCAGCTACATACATTCCTAAATGTAGTTATGCTGATGCAGGCAAGTATGAGACTGTATTAGGTGGAGACTGCAAAAACATGATGTGCAAATGTATATGAGTGGGGTATACAAACTAGCACCCTGCTATGGACTGTACAGATCACACATAACCACATCCACTAGGGGTTAAATGTGTACACCTGCATTCTAAGTATTAATACACAGTTCACTAACTATCATAACTATCATGCATGACAGTGTGACACTCCACTTATATGACAAGGTCAGACTTTGTAACTGAGTGGGTTTTAGGTAAAAATCAGTCGAGCAGCAGACAGCAATATACCAGAAGCTCAGTGTAATAAGAAATAGATATGTTGTTCATTTTTGCACACACAGACCATGGTCTGAATCCAGGGACTGGTAAGATGTGTTTATAGTGATACACAAGTAATCCTGAGTATTTGTAGAAACAGTCAGGTAGTGTTAACAGATATTTTCTCCACAGGGCTCACAGGTAAAGAAATGCTTGTATTAGCTGTATGAAGAGTACACTTACAAACTGTGTACAAATGTTCCAGTGCTCAGCCCATGCCTGCAAATGACAGCAGGATGGGTACATACACCATGCACTCTTCCCAATACAGGTCTCTCAAGTGTCACGGCTAATGATCACTGTTGCCAATAACCTTACACACAGATATAAATCCAGTAGAAGTATGCCATTAGCACACTCACACAACATCAATGCAGGGTATACCTTGTTAGTCATATATGTAACTCTGACATGTACGAGTCCCCTCTAGTCATGTACCTACAGTTGTCACAGCTTCCCCCATAGCATTTCAGGTTGACAGATTAACAGGTATATACGTGCTACAGTAGCTATAGGCTTCAGGTAGATGTAAAGAGAGGGCAGATCTGTAGAATATTGAGCAGAAGTGCTGTGAAAAATATAGCCTATACAGTTGGTAATGGACTGTTTTTCCCTCCCCCCACCCCTTATCTGCATCAATAATTATTATTCATATACTATGGGTATGTTGTTCTCAAAACATAATGTTGGGACTTGTGTTCGATTATTGTTTATATATTTAAATGGTTGCATATTACCATACCTTGTTGAAATCCTATTGTTGCTGGCCTGTTGCCATAACTGTTACTGGCATGCTGTTACAATAATGACGGTTATTCCATTTATGCACGTGTTCTGTTTCCCATACAATTTTTCCAATTCTATTGTTCTGGGTTATTTGGAACACCCATGCATGCTGTTATAACTAATGTTGAAATGTTTTACTCATGACTAACCAATACACTTTGAAAAACCTCAACACCACAGTAGTTTGGGTAGGCAGATCCCAGCGGATCCACCTGTCCTGCCTCATCTGGCTGCGGCACCAGCTCCCAGTATGTCTGGGACCAATGTCAAGTTGCCTCCTCTGCTGGTCCTGCACAACCCTCGGTTGGAACCGACTCAGGGGACAGAGCCCGTCCTCCCCCAGGCGTGGGCAGGACCCTGTCACCCAACACCAGTTTAGAGGTATAGTGTGCAGGGTCATCCAGCAGGACTTGGATGACCACCTGCATCAGAATGATGGCAGACTGGCACACCTTGATGGGCATGCTGGCCCCAATCATCCAGCTTCTAGCACAGCCCTTCGTGGCCATGAAGGAGCAGTGGTGGCTGCCAATGAGTGGGGACCTCAGTCCCACTGTTTCCATTTGGGGGCACATGGCCCTCTGATTCCTAACCACCCTCCCCGTCCAAGGTTTTCACCCCCCCATGTGTCATACACTGCCCCTGTCTGCTGTCTTGTCTGTCTGCAAAAGCAACCCTCTCCTACCCAACCTACCTCTCCAAACGTAGCTACAACCCTTCCCTAACATCCCAATCTCACCTTAAAAAAAAAAGGCATCTGTCCCTCCCAAAAAAACCTCGGCCCATACAGAGCTCCCCATTTTGCCCTCACGTACAATGGCGTTAATCCATGAATCACTCTACAAATGTATGTCACCTACACCCCTCCCTGTGGGGTGTCAGGCTCTAAATTCCAAACTTCCCATATCATCCACAGGTGTTGCTGCACAAGAAATGGAGAGCTATGGTCCTTTCCTACACCCGTTCTACACATCCCTAGCTGCCTTTCATAATGTTTTACCCCCTACTTGGCCCCATTTTACCACTTTTTTATCACTCCTTTTTTTTTCTTTTTTTGGAATTAGCACAGGTTTAAGTGGGAGTAAGCGGCACTAAGTGAAACTAAGGGAACCTAAGCATCTCTTGGCATCGCTTAGCGTCGTGCAAAACCATGCAAACTACTTTAATCACTCTATCTCAATCATCCACTGTTCTGCCCAGCAACAAAATAACCAGCCCTGGCAAGTCTCGAACCCAGGGCCCTGTGCACTAGAGTCAGAGCTACGCCAAATCAGCTGTGGGAATTAGTAATGCTTTTGCAAATATATCATGCATTACAGTCACTTACATAAGGGAAAAAGTACATCACTGCCAAGGTCCAAACCCAGGACCCTGTGCACTAGATTCAGAGCAATGCAACACTAAGCCAAACTAGCTCTGGGGAATTAGTACTGCTTTTCTAAATATATCATGCAGTGGAGTCATGTAAAATTAGGAAAACAAGACAGAGCTGCCAAGCACTGAACCCAGGACCTTCTGAACTACAGTCAGAGCAACACACCACTACACCAAAACAGCTCTGGGAAATTACTGATCCTTGATGCTTTTGGAAATATATCATGCACTATAGTGATGTACTTTAGGGGAAAAAGACACCACTGCCAAATTTTGAATCCAGAACCATCTGAACTAGAGTCAGAGCAAAATACCAGTAAGCCAACTGACTTTTGGAGTATAACAACTGCTTTTACAAACATATCCTGATTGCCAGTCACACACTACTCCTATATATAGTGGCCCAAATCAAACTGTACTTGGGGCCTCTGATGCAAACACAGAACCAGTACACAGACAAATAAATGCTACTGGATGCATGGGAGGCCTACAATATCAGGTAGAGATAACACCTGCACAGACTGTTTCTTTAATATTCACAGTTGTGTCTCCTATTTATGGCAGGGTTGTCATAAAACCTACTCTGTGAGCCGACATACTGGCAAGGCAGTGCAGATTGGGGTTACAAAATCATGACAGACGGCTCAGTATCACACGTCATACCCATCACAACACACATGTCCATGCTAATCTTGTGTTACACACTGTCACACTGTATGCATGCACATATGTCTTACAAATACACCTGCTATAATAATGACTCGGTAGCTCTATCTGTTACATTTCTATCATCTGTCACATATAGACACCCACAGTCCTGGCCCACAGCCCAGTCTGTGGCATGACAACTACATCCATGTCAATACAACATAGGAATAACTGAGGCCTGCAGTGTCCAGCAATACTGGTTGCTCCTACCGCAGTCACTGTCACCCACAGTAGAACTTTAAAGGCTTGCAGGGTGGGACAAATTTCACAACATATGTGAACTAAATGTTGCCTACCACTCTCTGGATGGCACTATTACGTAACATATGCACCACAGGAATGTGCCTCACCTGGACTGTTGTGGGTACCCTCTCAGGCCATGCTGTGACACAACAGCTGACACTGCACCCTCACTGACAGTAACAGCTGGCTCTGCCCAATGTCTTCACAACCGTTAATCTAAATCCTGGCCAAAATGCAGCAGGTGTGGCCTGCTACACATGCAGCAGTATGTCCAGCTACCTGCTACAGACTTAACATTGCTCCCAAACACCAAGAACAGGGCATCCACACAACAGCCAAACATAAAGGGTTGGGGGGGGTTGTTAAGGTTTTAACGGACTTGTCTCACAGTCTGCCCCTACAAACATACACAGCTGATAGACCAGCATCAATTGTAGCAGCATGCACAGTCAGACAGACAAGGATCTATGACACCCACATATGCCAGTCTCCTTACTCACCTCAACACACCTTTACACAGTACACTGCTACAAAATCTGAAAGTCTGTTAAAAATGGCCAGACATAGCATGCATAACTGTGGACATAACGCATCAATCCAAACAGTGGACAATATTTCTACCTACCTCTGTAATGCTGTAGCTCCCACACCTCAATAATGTCCTCTTCACAGGCCAGGAAAAGGGGCAAGCCCCACATAAAGGCCTTAATTATAGCACTGTGTTGCCATGCCATTGGCTAATGGAAAGGCAACTCAGCTGTTCTGGATGCAATTAGCAAGTGGGAGCCACACATTGGTGCACAGGCCATCACCTGTTCATAAGCATTACCTACAAAAGGCAAGTTGCTGACACTTTCTTCATGAAGACAGACTGCGATTCTTTATAACACTACAAGTGAATTTCTTCTGAAAAGGAGTACAGCACTGTACCAAGTATGCCATACGATTATGCAGATAATGGAATGCAGATGGGGGAATGCAGTCATGGGAAATAGGAATTTAAACAGTAGGTCTCAACAAGACTTCCTGGCCTGACATGTTGCTGTTAGTCTGCTGTCCAGCATCTACGGCCTTCCCTTACGGCTCTGTCTGCAGTGACATAGATCACAGCTCACCCCAGCAACAGTCAGCTCACATATGATTACGACTGGATTGTCTATTGTACAACACTAACTGTGGCACTGCCAGACCAGCTAACTGGGATGTTGTAAATAATCATATGTCATTTGTGAATATTAATACGATACATAAGCTTGTCTTAGAAATGTAAGATAACTATATATGTTATGTGGATATTAATAAATGGTGCAGAAGTGTCTGGAAAGGCTCACCTAGACTCTGCTACAGTTTGTTGTGAGGGGAAAGGTTAGTTTGCTTTTTATTTGTTGTATTTTGTATTGTTTTATTGCCTTTTTCTATTTTGTATACTGTGATCGTTTTCTTTACACCGTGTTTTACTTGCATTCTGCTTTTGACTACATATTAAAACTTGAAGAGAGACCACAGCTCTGTCTCTGGTGAGGCAGACAGAAATTTTCCCACTCTTTCCCCTGGTTACTGTTGTGTTCTTAAACACCACAGTCTTTCTAGTTGCCTGCCCCTTATGTTAATTTAACAATATATCTCATTTCCTCCCTGCTTTTACTGGTTGGTGTGAGTAAGCACAAAATTATCATTTTGTGAAATCACTCCCCTTCAACTATTTAAATATACTGGCCATCTTACTGTATTCTGTAGTACCGGAATACAAAAGTGACCACTCCCTTTCAATCTATCTTGCTATTTTAAAAATAGTGACTCTCCACTAAAACTTAACTTTTAGACAGGTAAAACTTAGGTTACCTACTTTCACATCTAACTGCTCTAGTGCACACTGCAGTGTTTAGGGTAAACCTTTTTTTCTTTTTTATCTTACTTTTAAGCATCTATTAAACATCTATTGCATGACCACCAGTTATTGGAGAGCCCACATACTGCCTCTCAGTAGTCATCTTGGGATTAGTGCTTCTGTTTTCTCCTAGTGAGAGGAGGAGTGCAGTTACATTATTTCCTGGAGACAGCTGATCACCAGAAGGCTTAATAACTGCTTTATAGGTGACAACTTGGAATATGAGCTTATATTCTGATCCTGATGAGAGTAGGAGTGGAGTGCATTGATTCCGAACTCTTTCTGGTTGGAGAGTGAGTATCTATGCTTAATGTACCCAATTTCTGGTAGATGCCATGAATAGCAACTAGACCAAAGGGCTAGAAGCCTGAAGACCCCTGCATCATCTGGGACAAGACTGTGGATCACCAAACAGGCTGTGGCCTGCTTCTCTTCTTGGGATTAATGCCAACATTTTGCTTCTGTTGGGAGAAGAATCAAAGGAGTATTGTATCCCAACACAGTGAAGCTGTGCTGAGACCAGCATTAGTAGTAGCCAGGTAGTAGCCATTCATGCGGCTCCCCTCTTTTCATCATTCTTGACAAGCTAATTCTTTATTTTTCAGTAAGTATTGCTTGATTTCTTTCCAACTTCAGAATATCTGCCCAAATACCTCATCCTTAATTTCTCAGGATTTATGTATTAGTTTCCCCTCAAGTGATTGGCAGTGCTCTATACAGACTCAGACACTTTAAGTGACATTTTTCCTGTAAAAGGAATATATAAGGAAACACCTCCAGTACTTAGTAATAATGACCATCCCTCCTGCATGTCTAAAGGTCAGTTCCCTGTGCTATCTCCTATTAACCTGGTGAACTTGGGCATTCTGAGGTAGTACAGCAACTGCCTCATGTACACAAACAACACTCTCCTCTTACCTCCCAACACTCAGACTTGTGAGACATACACTTACATATCCAAATTGGAAGCCATGCAATCTCAAGACCGGAACAGCTGGTCAAGAGGAGGTGGTCAGCACCTGTACCACACCATATGCAACACATAGCCCTCTAGAACACCCACCATCACAGCTCTCATATAAAAACACAAACCATACACCCACCTTCGCAGAGGCTCTCAATACAAATCTACCCAAACAGCAGAGACCTCCAAGGCAGAAACGCACTTGACCACCACAAACACAGCACAAACCACAAGACACACAGCTCACCTACACAGTGTGCCCCTCAACCTAAGGCAAAACAGCTTGCCCAATACACTAATCATAGGTGACTCGATAGTGAGGCACACTGATGTCCCACTCACTAGGTTGAATAAAGAGACGGCAACAGTCCGCTGTCTATCACTTGCCAGAATCCGACACATAACATATTCACTCAGGTCATTCCACAACAAGTACAACTTTGTCACTGTCGACATGGGTGCGAATGACCTGAGATGCACCTTCCTGGACTACATGAAGAGAGACATGGTGGAGCTCTCAGATTATGTGGCCCAGGCAGGTATGACCCTATCCCTGAGCCGCATCCTACCATCGCCCAGAATGATACCACAGTACAAGCAAAAAATTATTGACTTCAACAATTGGCTAAGTTTCTGGCGTCATTCTAAGGGGGATCCAGTGTTTGTCTGCTTGGGATGACATGACTGACAGACCTTGATGTTTTGCCAGAGATGGCCTGCATCTGTCACACCTGGGTTTCCGGATATTGGCTAAGGCTCTTGCCACCCCTATAGTGCCTTTTTAAGGCAATGTTCCAGAGAACAAATTACTACCATAACAGCTATAAATAAATGCAATCTGAGGGTCATGCTGCTCCATGCTAGAAGTCTAAATCTCAAGATGCACTTGCTTGAAGCACTCCTCAAAATGGAGAACATCGACATTAGTGCTGTAACAGAGACCTGGTTTAAAGCAGCAAAAAGCACCCCTGTGCTACCAGGCTATAACTCATTCCACACCTTTCAGCCCCAGAACATGGAACGAAGCTCCAAAGGTGGTGGTGTCTCCATATTCATAAAGGATATGCACACCTCCAGGCTAGTAGCCCAGCATAACGCATCTGAGATACTTCAGGTGCAATGAGCATTGGGTAAGGCGGCGATTCAGGTCATAGCTTGCTATAAGTCCACAACCATCTCCCAAGACGCTAACTCCACGTTCCTAAGCACCCGGGAAACTATTAGGGCGCAATCCAACACTCTCATACTAGGTAACTTCAACTACCTACTACTACAGGAAGCAACATTCTTGACCTGGTTATTACTAACATGGGCAACCATTGTTCTACATCAATAGTCAATTCCTCCCTGGTTAGATCCGACCACAAACTAACCACCATGGAAATCCACATCTCACCCACACCCCCCGCAAGGGTAATCACCGTGAAAAACTTCTCCAAAGCTGACTTTGGGCTCCTAAAAACAGAGGTGGCTAACTTCACGGCACCCATGTCAATGGAAAACAGATGCATGACTGCTGAATCATACACCAATGCACTGTACAAACGTACATAAATGCATGGAACTAGCCATACCCAACAGAACCAAGACGCTCTCCTCCAAAAAAAGGAAGCCAATCTGGTGGTCCCCTGCCATTAATAAACTCTACAACAGAAGGAAGAAACTGTTGCAGAAAAAGGTGAAGTCCCAAGACTGGAAAAATTCCCTTATTAGCTTCAACAAAAAGTTGAGATCCCTCATCAAAACCTTTTAAGCCAGCTATGAAGGCAGAATTGCAGAACACACTAAAAACAGCCACAAAGCCTTCTATAGTTATACCAAGAATTTCCACGGCAATACTCAGGTTTGCTCCGAGTTGCTGCACAATGGTACCACCTCTACTGAGCCAACAGATATTGCCAACATACTGGCCAACAGATTCAGTGCCAGCTCTACCTCTATCTCCACCTTAAAGGACCAATCATAATACCAGAGGAACGCCAGGCACCCAGCATTACTGCAGCAAAAGTTAAAGCTGCATTGTCCAAGGCCAAGAATACAGCTTCCATAGGAACCCGACAATATCCCTGGATGTGTTCTATATGAACTACAAACTGAACTGGTAACCACATCAGTGTGCCCTGTTTAATCACAGCCTCACCTCAGGCTTTGCCCCTACCGAATGGTGTACTGCTATAGTCATCCCTCTCCATAAAGGGGGAGCGACTACAGAACCTGGGAATTATTGCCCCATTAGCCTGACGAGTCTGACATGTAAGGCTATGGAGCACATCATCATGGACTTGATTAACAAGGATATAGGGAATCTCCAAACTCTAGATCCCATGCAATTTGGTTTTGTGAAAGGCAGATCGTGCCTGCTCAACCTGGTTGACATCTTTCAGTCAGTCACCAGAGCTGTGGATGAGGGCAAGATGGTTCATACAGCCTACCTTGATCTGGCCAAGGCCTTTGATAACCATTCCCCATACAGGAATTATTGATTAACTCACCAAACTAGGCATCAACCCCTATATCACTAGGTGGGTTGCAAACTGGCTCACAGATAGAGCCCGCAGTGTGAAAGTAGCGGACTCCAAGTCAGACTGCTGACCAATCATGAGTGGAGTCCCACAGGGACTGGTCCTGGGTCCTCTCCTGTTTGGCATCTACTTTTCAGAAGTCCAGGCCAACATGGAGGGACTCTGGCTGACCAAATTCGCAGACAACTGCAAGCTGGGAGCCATTACTAACTTCCCAAGTAATGAAGACATCCTACAAAAAGCCTCACTGAGACCAATGACTGGTGTCGAAACCATGGCCTTAAGCTTAATGCCAAAAAATGTGTCGTCATCCCCTTTGGGAAAAACTCAGTTCCCACTAATTACCGCATCGATGGGAGCCCACTGAACACTGAAGGCATTATAAGAGATCTGGGGACACAGGTAGACCGCAACCTCTCCTTCGACCACCACAGTGTCACTGTGGTCAGAAAGTCCTTCTATGTGGCACATCTCATTACCAAGGGTTTTGCATCCAGGAAGAAAGAGGTCAAAATCTCTCTCTACTCTTCCCTCATTAGGCCAGTCTTCGAGTATAATGCCCCATCTGGCACGTACCTCACTAGACACATGCAACAGCTGGAAAGGCCACAAACGTACCTCACAAAGAGGATCCTAGGCCATAAATACATGTCTTACATGGACGGACTAAAAAAACTCCAGCTATTCTCGGTCTCGTATCATCTAATAGGCTATCTCTGCTTGACTTACAGAGTTATGTCTGACCCAGCTCTGTTAGAAATACTACATCCCTCCACACCACACACTCCAGAGACCTCAATCTCATTATCAGAATAAAACAGAACATGCTGGAGGGATAGGTTCATAACCCAGAGACTGCCCATGCTCTAGAATAGACTTCTCATACACAAAGAGGGCCAGTGAGGTGCTCTGCTTAACAAGAGAAATCGTGATGAGTGGATGGGAAATAGAAAGTTCATCCCGGGGATCACTCCAGTAGCTCTACTTGACAGAGGCACTGGGAACTAACGTCGGGCGGCACAATGCCAGGGCACTTGTATGGGCTAGGCTTGTAAAGGCTCCAGGGCCATTAGCCTAGTACACGCCTATGAACTGTATGTTATGTACTGAGGTCATACATCTCAACTGTCCAAATGTTTGCAGAATGTCCACGTTTGCCTCATATTTTTTGTCATTTTCTCATACATTTGTGTTTTTTTCTGGCAAATCACTGGCAAATCATTAAAGATTGAAGTAATAAAATAATACCACACATTTGAATGTCAGATGTCATATCCTTCAAAAAATTCATGCAAATGCAAACCCTGTTATTCTATCAACTGTCTAAGTTTGTAAGATCAATATTTATAAAGTGTCACTATTTTTGGGCCTTTGCCACCCCCCCCCCCCTTATCTGTGCCTTTGTCCAGATGTCTTCCTCTAAGAAGTTGAGAGGCATGACTGAGCTTCAAGAGTGTAACCAAACTGTACCAGACTGGAAAAGAACATAAATGTATAAAATTTTACTTATTTTATTTATTCTACATTTGTTGACCGGGATAGTCCGACTGGATACATGTTCATTTTCAGTGGAGGCCCGAGGAGAATAGCTCCAAGGTAAAAAACAATAATATAACATAAATCTTGATAATCAAAGTTTACAGGTTCTGTTCAGCTATACACGTAATATAATCACACCAGGATTTAATTTACACAAGGTTAAAGGCTTCAAAAATACAACACAATTAAGTTATGAATGGATTAGAACACAAACATAGACAGAGGACTACTCTGGCTTGGAACAAGGACATAGCCAGTGTGATTTAAAATATTGTTTAAGACTTTTCTTGAATTGACTTAGGATAGGTTCTAGAGTAATATCGGCAGGCAGTGAGTTCCAGGTTTTACCAACATAATTGGTAAATAGAGAGTCACGGGCTGAGTTACTGATTTTGACAGTTTGTACTAGCAATCTGTTAGAGGAGGGAAATGGTCAGAGGTTGCTGTAGGGATCGATAATATTTTTTTAAGTGCAGGTGTGCTTTCTGGTCGGTTAAGTACTTTATGAGCCACTAAAAGTTGGTTATACTGAAATAGGCATGGCAATTCTAACCACTCTAGATAGTTTTAGTTTTTACAGTGGTGTGTCTTGTATGGTATGCCGGTGGCAAATTGGGCAATGTGATTATAACAGCTAGAGAGTTTGTTAAGTTCAGTTTTGCTTAAGTTGGTGAATAAAGGGGAAGCATAAAGAATAGTTGAAAGAAGATGAGAACGTGCAATGGTGATTTTAGCAAGTGGAGTTAGGAAAGGTTTGATCTTATAGAGTGCGCCAAGCTTTTTTATTGACTGTTTTAATAGTTTTGATTGACATGCATATCGAATTTGAGATTATTGTCTACAGGTATACCTAGTAGCTTTGTGTAGGTGTCTGGGGAGACTATGGTACCGTTGTTCGATTTTATAGAGAAGAATGACACAGTGGACCTGCGAGTAGGGAAAAACAGTAGTAAGTTTTATTTTATTGGGACTGACATGCATATCGAATTTGAGATTATTGTCTACAGTAACACCTAGTAGCTTTGTGTAGGTGGCTGGGGAGATTATGGTACCATTGTTCAAGTTTATAGAGAAGGATGACACAGTGGACCTGCGAGTAGGGGAAAACAGTAGTAGTTTTGTTTTATTGGGATTTAAGATCAGGTGACGATCAGTTTGCCAATTTTCAACTGTATTAAAAGTGTTCTGGGATAATATTTGTAGATCAGACTGGGAGGTAGCAGAAAAAATCAAGGTGGAGTCATCTGCACATTGAATGCATTTTGCATCTGGGATGACAGTGTAGAGGTAGTTGATAAATATGGAAAACAAGAGAGGTCCGAGTATAGAGCCCTGGGGAACTCCCAGGGTGTTGGGTAGAAGGTTAGAAAGTTTGTTTTTTCATAGGACGGCCTGTTGTCTACTGCTCAAGTAGGACTGGAACCACTGCAGAGCTTGAGTGTCTAAGCGCATAGTCTTTAGTATGTGAATTAGTAGCTGCTGACCAACCATATCGAAAGCTTTGGAGAGATCCAAAAAGAGGGCAGAGGATAATTTGTTACTATTGCTGTTATTGTTTATGACATCAGAGAAGGCAAGGAGGGCTGTGGTGGTACTATGATGTGGCCTGAACCCATGCTGAGAGTTGGCCAGTAGTTTTTTTTTTTTTATCAGACAATGTAACAATTGACTATGGATGCATTTTTCCATGATTTTAGCCAGTGGTGACTGTATAGCTATGGGTCGGAAATTAGACAGTTCAGTGGAGCTGCCTCCTTTATGGAGTAGTACGACATGGGATATTTTCCAGATTGTGGGGATGGAAGCTTCTGCTATGGTTCGGTTGATTAGAATGGAGATGGGACATGCTATGGTATCTGCAGCTTTTTACTCAGCAGGGAGAAGTTCAGCAGATAGGGTAGCTGGTTTTGGTTTTTTGATTAGACTTCGAATGAATAATGTAACAACTGGTTGAAAGCTAAAGGAGAGCTGGGTACTTGGAGTGGTAATATTTGAGCTGGGATGGCTTAGAGGTAGCTGACTAGCGAGGGACTGAATAGTCTAAGTGAAGAAACTATTAAATGCTTTTGCAACATCCTCTGGTAGTTTATCAATAGAGGCTGCAGGGGCTGGAGTGGTGGTTTGTCCTGGACGCAACAGTTTATTTACACCTGCCCAAAACTTTTGAGGGTTTGATTTTTCTGCTGTAGTTGACAATAGTAGTTATTTTTATCTAGTAGGATGGATTTTTTTAGTCTCAGTTGTCGATATCTGCTGTATATAATGCATTCCCTGTGCAAACGTATGTATTAATAGTAGAAGCTGGAGGCCTCAAACATACAGACATAAGTTAAAAAACTTCAAGCAAAGAAGCTGAACTTGTTTTACAAATGCATTATCTCAGTTTCAGTGCAGCAAGCAGACATGAATGTCTACAGCTAGAGGTTTCTGTATTGTCCTGCAACATAAATAATTACTAGGTTGAAAATGTAAAAGTGCTCAACTGTGTTATGACTTCCAGTTCTACACGAACATCAGACAGATATGTACTTCTGACGCAGAGATGTTAAAATGTATGTTAGTTGCTGTTAGCCTGGGAACTGAAGGCAGGTGACAAAAACTGATGTAATCTGAGCTAACTCAGCAGTAATGTTGATTATTACTTTCAGACTTGTCTCAGAGAAAGACCTTTGCATTTTTTGTGTGTCCTTGTATCGGACAACATCCACTCATCTGCATTTTCCTTGCTAATAGTAAGGAACTAGGGAAATGTAAATTTTTTTACATATAGATGGAAATATAGTAAAGATTGCTTTAGATGTTTGCTGTATTTATTTCAGACTGTCCTGCAACACTGTCTTAAAATATTCCCTGTGAGTCTGAACTCTGTAGTTACTGTATTGATTGAGTATTGTCTTGTTCCTTTATTAGTTATTATTAAATATAGTTAAACTCTGTAATTGTGTCTGGTGTGTATTGAACTAAGTAAGCTCTTAGAGTACTTGCATATTATTTGGTGATACTGTATAGCCCACTCCAGTAGCCTTGGTCTTGGTCACACTTACCATATGAATAAAAGGCACATCACACAGTAGGATTCGTCACCCTTTGGTAAGGGCCTTAGAGTAGCTGATAAAGAGCTGGACTGTGGCAGTCAGAACTAACTTTGAGTCTGGGCAGAAGGGGCCACAGCTAGTAAACCTATGCCATCCTTTCCCAGGAGAGAGAGAGAGAGAGAGAGACAGAGACAGAGACAGAGAGATAGAGAGAGTCAGAGACAAAAAGAGAGAGAGAGAGAGAGTGAGTGTGTGTGTGTGACTTATAAATCAAATCTCAAAGTGTGTGTGTCAGCTACTTGGGCAAGGACACAAAGCACTAGTCGGACAAAGAGGGTAATGGATATTTTGGCTTGATGGCACTGCTGAGATGTTAACCATAAAGATGTGCCAGTGGGGAGTCTTACTGGGGATCTAGAGAGAGGAGAAATCAGCCGCAGACTGACTGTGATCTCTGTGTGCTCTAAGGGTAATTGTACTTTACTGTGTGCGTACTTGTCATCCTCACATTGTGTACATGCTGGTGGTAGTGGTGAGGATTGAGGCTCCTTGATTACTGGGCCAGTGGAGGGGCGTCATACTGACAGTATGTACTGGTGGATACAGCTGGCATATCACATCGTTCACAATTATTGAGCCTCTCTCAGTCTGCCAATGTCATACAGGATAATTTCACAGATTGTCCAGGTCTTCCTGACGCACTCTGGCTACATCAGTGTGCACTCCACACCTGTATCTTACTGCCTGATAACTATGGTTAGCATACTCGGTGAGCCCCTGCAGCAGGACAGCAGATTGCAGGTACTAGTAGTGGGGGGATGTTGGCTCTGGCTCAGCAGCAGTGTGTACATACTGAGCATACAATGTAAAGGAATGGCTACAGTACCAGATATTCAGGTACCATGACTGTGTCCCCAGGTGACTGGCATGCCACAGACAAATTCCCCAAACTCTGTGGACAACCATCACATATTGTTCAACTGGTGTCCGGAAATACACATTTGTCTGGCAGGGAGGTCTACATCTATCAGGCACATGTACACATTCCACAAACATCTGGTTACTGCAGATGTCAGAAGGTCACCCTATAACATGTATGCACTGCTCTCTGTTACCGGGTAGCTCAGATGTTTCAGGAATGTCCACATGAACCTGTAGTAGCACTCGCCTACTTGTGGGATATAGGCTGGATGATATGGTACTTTAACACTGCCCATAGGGGACACCCAGCAGTCAATGGCAGTGGTGTCTGGACACATAACAAAGTCTGTCACAGTAGTCAGGCCATTTCTGGTATTCCTGGTAACATACGAGGTTACTAGGCTATAGGCCCTGAGCAGCCATACGCCTAAGCCATGTTAGCCCATGTGTATTGCAAGGCAGGAGCTGATGTCCCCATCCAAAAGGGACACAAGTCGTATCCCAAAGGTGTATGTGCTGTTAACCATCCAGTTGACCAGGTTACGCCTGCAAAGGTGTAGTTAGCTACCCTGCCTGATGTGGACAGTGTGCCCATTCCACCACAAGGTAATTGTGTGGGACACACATCCAAGCTGCCAATAAGGCCAGTTCAGGCACTCACCAGGTGGAGGTTGTGTGTGTGTGTGCATGTTAACAGAGTGTTGCATGATTTGCACTTGTGCAGCAGTCCCAGCAATGTGGAGTCCATGACTGTCTGGCATGCCAGAGTGAGGTCACTTCTGAGGAGTACTATGAAACTGGGTAGAGGGTTGGCCTTATAGCCTATAGCTCTATGGTAGATGTTTGATGGCCTGCTATTCCTGTGGGGAACCTCTGTAATATTACCAGGTGCTGCATGTGCTGTGTGATGTGAATGATGAACAGAGAACTATGCACATTAATGGTCCTCATTGGGGGGAATATGAAACATCAGAGTCAGGGGCCCAATGCATGCTGTAATGCCAGTATGTTGCCGATACCCACACGCATACTGTGCTGATAGATGGCAGGGGTATGATGTGGGTGTTAGCGGTGGATAGTGCTGGCAAAAGCAGATGTGTAGGGTCTGTACATAATGGTCGGCAATGTATGCTGTCTTGTGATGTGTTCCCTTGTTCATGTCTTTCAGGAGGGATGTACCGAAGATGGAACCCGGCGTTCTTAGAAGTAGAGACTGCGGCAATCATTGATGCCCTCAGACTCCATCACTGGGTACTGTTGGGAAGGAGCAGGAAAACCTGCAACAATGCACTGCCTTGTGGGCAGAACTAGCAGCAACAGTCAACAATGTGGGCCACCGGGACAGGAGCTACGAACAGGTCCGACAAAGTGCCACAGTCCTTCTACACAATGCATGGCAAAGGGCTGGAGCTGTGGCCAGGAACTATGCTGGCACAGGCGGAGGGGCCTGCTACTCAAGGACCATTCTCAGTCACTGAGGAGTTCCTCGCAAACCTTGGTTCAGCCACCGCCTCCCAGGAAACCATGACTATATACGTCACGGAGGTGGGTGGCACAGATTCCTCAGCCAAGTGGGCATCACGTTAATACTGTAGCATTCATAGTGGCAGCCATTGCATACCTGCATGCATATGTCAAGTTAATCTGGATTTGTTGGTGGGGACTTTTAATGCACACATGTGCACACATATTGTGAATGTCAGCAATTTGGGTAGTATCACAGCTTGTAGTGTACATGTTAAATGCACATATTATCCTTTACCAATGCCACATGTGTATGTGCTGACAATAACTCTTCCCCACAACCCCATAAGTCCCTCTGGTGTGGCTGAAGAACATCAACCTGAAGCCAGGGAGTGTGGAACTGTCATGTTGTGGCTCACCTATACCTTAGGCATGTTAAGGACAGCCAGTTTCCTATGCACACAAGTGTTAAGCTTAGCCATATTGCAATATGTGCATGTTCACTTGTGGTGGGGTTCACTGCAGTGCATCACAGGAGCCATAACATACTGGCACATACTTTTGTGTAGGTTTAGCCACTGTGCTATACAGGGGTACATTAGTAATGTGTACACGGGTGCAATGTGTGTTGGGTGAAGGTCCTTCACATACCCCCCACTTCTCATGTATCTCACAGGTGTACAGTAGAGGCAACATTAACTGGACGTAGCTGCACTGCATGTTGTTGAGGGCCCGTCCAGAGTGTGTCTGTTGTGGTCTGATTGTGTGTCATGCATGGGATCAGTCAGAAGGTGTGGTCTGTATAATGCCTTTTCTGGCACCCCATGTGTGTGCGTGTGTGTGTGTGTGTATCAGCAAACATTATAGTGCAGGAAGTAATTTACCTATGTTGTCTTCCCCTCACACGTGAACATGGGGGTTGGGGTCTCTCCCCCTCACAAAATAATGTCAGTGTCTCATTGGACTCTGATGATGGTGGCCATAGTGAGGCTGAGGTGATGTTGTTGGGGGCTGAATCTGTACCATTTGTTGACATTCCACTTCCACCCCAATGTCCCCCGCACACGGTCAGTATGCCCACACATACCCAGTCCCCAGCAGCCCCAGATATTAGACAGTTGGAGGGTGGTGGCATTGAACAGGGTAGTGTGGCAACTATGGCATCTGTGACTGTAGACACTAGCCATAGACAGAGAGCTGGTGAGATCCCACACAGGCAGATTGAAAGGGGTGCTCGACAGAGAACTGCTGCTCATCCAGCCCATCAGAGGTGTCACAGCACGTCATCCGACGCATGTTTCAGTCCGTTCGTCATGGAGATACTGGCATGTTGTAACGGTACACCAGATGGATGCTCAGGGTCATGGATGGAACATTTCACTTTCTGGCATGTGTGACACCCTCCATGGCATTGGTGATGCTGTACATCATTTCCCTGATGGCATGGACAGATGGTGGGCTGAGACATTGTCAGTCCTTAACTGTGCAATGTCTGTGCTTGGTGGGATTTGGGTGTCTGACATGTGGACGAAGGTCAGCAACATCAGCTGACAGCCCACATGGCCATAGTGGCAGTACAACCAGCACTACCAAAGGGAGGGTGCTGTCCACACCACAACATAGCAAGCCATGGGCACGTGGTCCTGGCCAGTCCCGTCAGGGACATGGACCCAGCAGACAGAGGTCACCATCAGGAAATAGTACTGTATCTGGCCATGGGCATGGTGGTGCCAGTGACACTCTTAGCAGGACCAGTTCCTGTGGCCGGAGATGGTTAACTGTACATCCTGCCATGTACGGTCAACAGATGTCCAAAATACCCTCATCTAGGGCTAGCACATGGCTTGATTGCGTGCATGCATGCACACACACACACACACACACACACACACACACACATCACTATCACATGCAGGTCATCACCAGACACACACAGCTACTCTCCATGGCCCAGCTAAACACCACCCCTCCAGACACACACACATGATGTCAACTGTATCACCCAGCCTAGGCCTTTGGCAACCCCACACCACACCCTGTGCATGTGATGACATCTGTGCCACATCCCTGTTATCCATAACATTGATGCAGGGACATGCTAATGTGTCTGATGCACAGGGTAACTATAGTACAGGTAATGCCAGTGTGTAGTGTACTACTGTTATGCTGTATAAGGTGCTGTCTGCTGACACCTGTCATGGGTACACATCGAAGTGTATGTACCTTTGTGCCATGATGCTTTACTGACGTTAGTACTGCTGACTGACTGTTGTCTCACAGACCTTATTCTGTTTCAGGTGTCTGTCGTATATCCTGGGGAACTGCTGCCATTACCGAAGCTGAGTATGGTGGAGTGGAAACACAGAGACCTTTTCATTGCGAAGGTATGGCTGTATATGTGCATGTTTACCTAGGTGCGTATGCATGCAATAGTGTGTGAAGGACAATGGGGGCAGACAGTGTAACCTTGCATGCATACCCCTTGACACAGCCAGCTAGACTGCATACATGTCACCTGGGTGTTCTGTAGGATCACAGGTTCATAGATACAGAGGGGGTTACTAGACTACTGGCCCTGGGTCCCTTACAAGCCTAGCCATTATTTTATCCCAAACAGAATCATCAATCAGCAGCTGTTGCCCCTTGCATTGCTGGACATAGGTTGAACCCCAGGAACAGATGTTGTTTTTCCCATCCACTCAACCTTGATGAAGTTGAGGATGGTATGCATGGTACTGTGTTTGACATGTTTGGGGAGTGTAGCCCTGACACAGGGCAGCGTATGGGAGACAAACTTGACTCTCCAAGCATGTGTTTTTGCTATCTCATATGTGATGCAGGTCTCTCGTGCCGGTAATGTGCACAGAGTTATACTCTCATATATGGGGCAGCTGTTGAAGGGCTGAGCACAACATTGGTATCTAGGCATGCCAAAAACACCTGTGGACAACCTGACTGATAACCAGTGGGGCAGTACTGACTACAGGCTGTCTGCATGCAACAGGTGTTGAGGGCCATGGCTGATCTTTGTAGGTGTTAACATAGCCTTTACAATTTCTGCAGATATCTGCATAGGAGCATAGTAGACCGGCCATGCTGCTAATGTATTGTACTGACTGAGGACTATTCAGAGGTAATGTCCACCATTTGTCTGGATGCAGTCCTTTTACCTATGTGGTGAACAACATATAAGCATTTTCTGACCACTGCCACTACTTGCTGACTGAATGCAACATTGCTAACATCCTGAGTACCCAGGTCTGTCATCGCAGTCTGTGTGTTTATGGGGTTGGTACTGATGTGGGGAATACTGGGGCCATGTCCTTGCTGTATGGTATGCTTACACTGTTGTCTGCATTCAGCATGAGGCCAGAACCTTGGCACATTGTATACCCAATGTATGGCCCATTGCAGTGTGTTAACAGCAGTTTGTGGCTCAATAACAGACTGCACAATACTTACAGTTGACACAGCCTTAGGCAATACTTACATATGTGGGTGATGGCAACTGGCATTTATGCCTATATACATGTGGGTCATTGGGGGCAGCAGGTAGTCACAGGGACTTCACATTTCTACATATTTCACACACACAGGCGACACAGACTATTGTTGCCACCTTATCAAATGTGGACTGTGCGACACGTCTTGTAGTAACATGACAGTTGGCAGGACATACTATACCCACAGCAAGTGGGGTGGGAGGTTGGCATAATGGTTAAGGTGTTTACCTTACAGACACAAGGTCCAGGGTTTGATTCTCACATGGGGTAATTGTCCAGGCTTAAAATGGCCCACAAGGGCACTTAGCCTAGTATTAATCTATAGGGTTGGGAGGGTGGCCAAATGGTTAAGGTGTTTGCCTTATAAACACAAGGTGCAGGGTTTGAGTCTCACAAGGGATAATTGGCTAGGCTTAAAATGGCTTGCAAGGGCAGTTAGCTTAGTACTAACCTATGAACCTATGAACACACAGGACTTCCTTTGGTGTGCTACTATGACACCTTCTTTGTGTGACATTACCTTAGCTTAAGCTATTTGTCATAACATTAAGGTGCTTCTGATATGCAATAACTGCTCTATGCAATTAGTAGACAACTTTGTGAAATGTCTGTTGTCCTACACTCTCGGGACCTCTGTATTGTTTCAGTTCTCGTTACAGGTCACACCTTGCCAAACATGGACTGCAACCTGCAGGGTGATACAGATGGTGGTCATACCTCTGACCTCTACATATGTCTGCAGAATGTCCTGATGTTTGCCACATATTTTTTCCCGTTTGTCATAACATTGTGTTTTTTTGGCAAATTGTTGGAAAATCATGACACACTAACACTACAGATTAATGATGGATATTGTCATGTCACAACACATACCTTTTGGAAAGTGCATTCAAATTCATAACATGTTGCGGTATCTACTTTCCATGCATGGCACAGCAATATGTGAAGGTTGTGCTCAATGTTTGGGCCTTTGCCAGACTTTTCCGTATGGCTTTAACCAGATGTCTTTCTGTGAGGGTTTGGGAGGTATGCTGGTGGCCGTAACACAGACTACTGCAAGGGGATACACACACACACACACACACACACACACACACACACACACACACACACACACACACACACACACACGCACCCTGCCCTTATTGACAGTAGAACATCTAACCTGCGAAGTTTTACATAGGATACTGCTATATACATAACACAAGCACCAGAGAGCTATTACAGTGCTGCAGTGTCTGCCACTACTATTCACATGGGAGAGAATTGCAGGGTCTGTTAGGATTACCAATGGGGAGTTCACAGGCCCTTAACATGGTAGGGCCATCACAAACACGCACACACAGCTGCATGGGGATATGCATTGAAACACACATGCATACAGAGTTAATACTTTTTTGATTAGAACACTTACCTATCTTATGCACACTACAGACTGACATGACTATTGCACGCTCCACAGTGCCTTTGTGTTAGAAAAAGTATAAATGTGCTTCAAATGTGGATGACATCTATAGGAGCATTGACTAGGTTGGCAATGGGGGAGTTAACAGGGTGGAACAGGCACAAAAAATGGTATAACCATCGCATACACACAGGCAAGACAGCCACAGGGATATGTATACAGAAACACATACACTCACACAGTTGTCAATAGTCAGATTAGAACAACTACCTATCTACTTGTATGTACCATAGTGCTACGTACATATTGTATGCGCCACAGAGATTATATGCCAGGGACATAATTCACAATCGCTTACACCAATTAATCTTGGGAATGCTTTCATGAATGGTGGGATAAACCACCCAAAATAGGGACTGTTCTCACATATTGCTCTTACAAACATAGACAAGTGATCGGGTAACAGATTTTGCATCAGCATGACATTTCAGACGGGTATGACGTCTGAAGCTGACATGTCTGTCACTAAGGCAACTGTCACATATTTGCTAATGATTTCTCATAATACTCCACTGTTATGAGACTTGGACCACATATATGTTGCAAACATCTGGACATTCTGCATACATCTGTACAGATGACTGGTACTGCCTGTAGAGTTTGACATGCTGCATCTAAGGTGGATGACATCAACAGGCTCTTTAAAGTAATGCCATTGGGAGGGGGTCAACAGGCCTTAAAATGGTACAACCAACACACACGACAGCCACAGGGGACATGCTTCACACACACACACACACACACACACACACACACACACACACACACACACACACACACACAACCACCACAGTTTCCAGTATTGAGGTTAGAACCTCTACCAATCTAGTTTTCTGTACTCTAATGCTACACAGTTATCCAGTGAGCCACAGAGTTTATATATGGCTGAAGGGTGTCCAAAGGTGCTTCTAAGGTGAATGACATCAGCAGGCCTTGTAAAGTAGGGCAATGTGAAGTTTAAAGGGTGGAAAAGTGCTCAAAATACTTTAACCTACACACACAGTTGCCAGTGCTCAGATTAGAACCCCTACATATCTAGTTATTTGAAATATAGTGCTACGTACTTATCACATGCGCCACTGAGCTTATAAGGTTGAAGAGTATCCAAAGGTACTTCTAAGGTGAATGACATCAGCAGGCCTTGTAAGTAGGGCAATGGGAGGTTTACTAAGTGGAAATGCCTCAAAATGCTTTAACCTAGACACAGAGACACACAGACACACACACACACACACACACACACACACACACACACACACACACACACACACACACACACGGCAGGTGATGTGAGATTACAACCCCTACCTCACTACTATTACACAATGGAGCTCACCTTCATACTGGCACGTGCCAGTGGTTACAACTGGGGTGCAAATGTCTGCATCAGGACATTACTCTATGCCTTTCAGGGTGTCTTATCTCTCTATGCCTCTCTCCCCCTGTCTCTGCCAGTCTATAATTGATATATTTGTATATGTTACCTATATATATGTACATCTATCACACTCAACATATGCAGATATATCATACGTGCCACCTCCAGCTGCTGGTAATCCTGTCTGGTGGGGGGAGACAATTAAGGTGTACATAGCTCTCTGTATGCAAAGACACATCTGGACAACAGAGTTGTATAGTCAGATGTGGGTTTAGACATAGGTTGTAACTCTCTAAGTGTTGGAGCATGCTCAGTATGACCTTCAATACATTACAGAGCTAGCTGTACTCCGGTCCAGGATTTTGTGTGCTACAGCTGATTTGCTGATGAACCTGTGTAAACAGTCCAGCACCCCAGTGACATACTCTGTGAGGAATCTCCTGGCTGTGTGCTATCCTTATTAACTGAGTCATATCCTGGTGTGGGTACAGAGTGCATTAGACTGAGATGAGTTTTCCATAATGTGTGTGGTATATGCTATATAGCACTATGATATGCGAGTGGCAGGTCAGTACAGAGTAATGTGAAGGAGCACTTATAGACATTTGTTTACTGACCCCACACACTGCAGGGAACCATGTTACAGCAGAAATTGTTCTACTGTGTACATTCTATGTTTGTCTGGCCAGTGGTTCCCCTTCACCTTATATGTGTTTCTTTGTCTTTCTGTAGTCCAATCACAGCCTTTGTCCACATTTGTTGCTATTATGTATTTGCAGCTATGGTGTGAGTGTGGTAGAAATCGTAACATCACACACAGGGTTACAGACTTCACACCTCTGACTGTACCCGTTTAGTAGGTTGTCCACCACTGTGCCCCATAGGTCTGCTCTGGTCTTCAGATGGTTTGTGTTGCACTATCAGGTTGGCCATAGCTCTCAAACTCTTACAGACAGACATCTGGACAGGCCCATATATAACAGTCAGACACAGGCCCAGACATGGAGGCAGCCTCTTAATATTGCCCTTCCAAACGTACACATTTGGTAGAACAGTTTTGTATTAACTTGCATTTTCTTATGGGTATGACATCTGCAGCTCAACTATCTGTCATTGCTGTTTCACATTAACCTTTATTGGTTTGGCAATAGTTTGGCAAGTAAATGCAATGTTATGACAAGCAGAACAGATACATGAGGCATACATGTGGACATTCTGTGACACCCTGTCATTCCAGGGGTATGGATGGTGCCCACTGACTTGTTGTCAGTACTGACACAGTGACGTGGCAGCCTTTATATCCTGGCACTCCACTGACTTGTCATAACCTGCTGTTGTACTAGGAACTCTGTAGGTTACTCCGACCTGTGTACTGTCCATATGTGTGGCCCCTTGTCCCTCCACTGTCCAGCTTTCTTGCAGTACAAATATTGAGTTCTGGCCAGTGTGTACAACTCCTACCGTTGGTGTAGCTGACATGCAAAATAGTTGCCACAGCCAGTCTCGAACCATAGATCCTGACAACTATATACTGTACTTGGATCATTAAGCCACGACAGCCACCAGTAAGTGCTGTCTACTTGCTGACACTATTATTTATTTATTTATTTCCAGTTTGATTACCGGGTAAGTCCACTGGGCCCAAAGGACCTTTTTTCAGTGGAGGCCCGGGGAGAAAAGCTCCAAGATACATAATACAGTACAAGTACAAATACAAAAGATACAGAAGTATAAAAAATACGTTATATAAAACAGTTTACAACATATGTACATTCAGTGTCACACACAGTCAGACAAAAATCATTATGGTTGATCTTAAGGGTTATACAGGTTCATTTATGCAAACACTCTTGTATAGTATGTGTACATACACACCTTTAAAGTAAATGTAGAAAACACTTTACATGCACTCATTTAAAGTATGATACTACTTACAATATTTACATAGTAGTGTCATGGGATAAGTAGCTCTAAGAGTTGTAGAGAGCTTAGATACACTCACAGTAAGGTAGCTATGGGAGATTTAGAGAGCTTAGGAACCTGGGAGAAAAACATCCTAAGGGTATATACTTAGGTGGATTTAGGTAGGGTAACAGCAGGTACATTTCCATTTAGTGGACAGAGTGGAAGGGAGAGAATTCCATTTCTTACCTAGTGAGAAAGGGAAGAGAAGTTGGCCAGCAGGATGTTTAGGCTTGTGGATAGCAATTAAGTTTTGATGTTCAGATTTGAGAGTTCCATTGGGGGTGTAAGGGGGAAGGATATTTGCTAGAGCTGGACAATTTGTAGGGTGAAATACAACATTGTGTGCAGTGGTGAGTTGGAGGTAGTTTAAGAGTTCTAGCCAATTCAGAGATTGTAGGGTAAGGCAATGATGGGTGGAATTTCTGGACTTGGTGGCAAATTTAGAGATTTTATTACAGCAGTTTTCTAGTTTGGAGGTGATAGAGGAGGATAGATTGATTAGGAGAGGGGCTCCATATAATAAGGAGGGAAGAAGGTAAGTAATGGCCAGAGTATGCCTAGTAGGGTTTGAGAGAAAGTGATTATTCCTACATAGCATACCTATTTTTTGGTAGGTTTTCTAAATATTTTTTTGAAGATGGATGTCAAACTTGAGGAATTCGTCAATAGTAATGCAGAGTAGTTTAGCAGAGGGAACCACTTCTATAGGACAGTTGGTCTGACTAAGGACTTTGAAAGCATTTTTGTCGTAGAAGTAAGTATTATTTTGGGGGGAATAGTAGAATTGTAGATTTATTAGCATGGAGAGAGAGGTGGTTTTGGCGCATCCAGTTTTCGGTGGTTGAAAAAGCAGTTTGGGTTTTAGTGAGCGATTCAGAGAGATTAGAGGCAGAACAGACTAAGGTTGAATCATCTGCGTATTGAATGATTTTGGCATCAGGAATAGCAGTGTGAAAGTTATTGATGAAGATGTTAAAAAGCATAGGCCCAAGGATGGATCCCTGTGGTACAGCAGTTGGGGTAGGTAAGAAGGAAGAGGTGAAGTTCTTCCATTTGACTGTCTGTGATCTGTCCGATAAGTAGCTGGAGAACAAGGATAAAGTGTTTGGTGAGAGATGAAGATTTGAGAGATGAAAGAGAAGGTGTTTGTAGGAAACAGCATCGAAAGCTTTAGACAGATCGAGCAAAACAGTAGAAACCAAGTGTCCTGAATCTCGGGCTTGATTGACAGTTTCTAGGAAATACAGTAGAGCGGTTATAGTGCTATGGCCTGGGTGGAAGCCATGTTGGGTAGGTGTAAAAAGATGGTTTTGGGTTAGGAAAAGGCATAAGTTGGAGGTGGATGCACTTTTCTAGGATTTTAGAGATTGGTGAGAGCAGAGCAATAGGACGGAAGCTTGAGATGGTGTTTTTGACTCCTTTGTGAAGAGGAAGAATATAAGCTGAGCGCCAGAGTTTGGGGACGTATGATTCCTTTATAGATCTGTTAATAATGATGCTGATTGGGAGAGCTATACCATCAGCAGCGCATTTTAGGAAGGAGGAGGGAATATTGTCAGCAGCATTGGAGCAAGGTTTAAGTTTGGACAGAAGTTTTTTTTATAAAGTTATTGGAGACAGGTTTGAGCTTGAACATAAGGGTATGGTTATTAGGGGAATTAGATGGAGAAGAGAGAGGGACTGGTGGGTTATTGTTGGGGAACGTCTTGGTCAGGTCAGATATAGTTTCTATGAAAAAATGAGTTAAATTCAGAGCTTAGTTCAAGGTCGGATTTACTAGGGTCAGGACAGGGGCTATTCTTGGAGCCAGGATTAAGAAATGAGTTTATTGATTTCCAGAATTGCTTGGGGGTTTTGTTGTTATTAGACTGGAGCTTGATACAGTAGGATTATTTCTCCTTAGTGATTAGCTGTTTCGTTATGTTACAGAGTTGTTTGTATTTGAGCAAGGTATTGAGCAGTTTATTGTTTTGGTAAAGCTTCCATAATTTGTCCCTTTGGTGCATAATTTTAGTATGTTTGGATAACCAAGGAGCTGTGTTAGTTTTTATCCTTTTGTTTCTTATTGGGGCAAGAGAGTTTAGGGTGCCTAGGAAGACAGAGTTGAAGTAGTCTACAGCACTGTCAAGAGGAAGGGTTTTTAGAATTTGCCAGTCCATTTGTTTGAACATGTTTGAGAAGGTTGTGGAGTTGAAGTTACTAAGGTTGCGAGTGAGAATGTATTGGTGCTGGTGAGGTGAAAAGTTAGTTGCGCGATGAATGAAAGCTGGGAGGTGGTCGCTAATAGGTTCATAGGTAGGTACTAGGCTATTGGCCCTAGGGCCTATACAAGCCTAGCGAAAAAGGTACCCTGGCTTTCGTCACCCAAGAAAATTATTTTCCCGTGCCCCTTTCAAGCAGAACCACAGAAGTGATCCCCGGGGTGAATTTCCTATTACCCATCCAATCATCAAGATTTTTCTTGAAGAGTGCTAATGAGGAGCTCTGTTTGACATGGACAGGTAGTCGTTCCAGAGTATGGGAAGTCTCTGGGACAGGAACCTATCCCTCCAGCATGTTCTGTTTATTGTGGTGACAAGGTTTAGGTCCCTAGAGCGTGTAGCTCGGAGGGATTGGGATTTCTTTAAGTGGAGCATGTCCAACAGCTCTGGGTTTGACATAGCTTTGTATGTTAGGCAGAAATCACCTCTGAGTAGGCGATATGCGACGGAGTAAAGCTGGAGTTTTTTTAGACGGTCTGCGTAAGGCATCTGTTTGAGGCCAGTAATCCTCTTTGTGAGGTTTTTGCGGCCTTTCCAGTTGTTGTAGATGTCTTGTGAGGTACATACCAAAAGGGGCATTGCACTCTATAATGGGTCTAATGAGTGATGAATAGAGGGGAACAATGACCTCTTTTTTTCTGGATGAGAAACCTTTTATGATGAGGTGTGCCATGTAGAAGGATTTCCTGACCACTGTGGCGATGCAATTATCAAAGGAGAGACTACTATCCACCTGTGTCCCAAGGTCTCTTATCACACTTTCGGTGTTAAGTAGACTACCGTCTATGTGGTAGTTCATGGGTACAGAGTTTTTACCAAAGGAGATGACAATGCACTTTTTGGCATTGAGCTTGAGACCATGGCTTTGACACCAGGCATCTGTCTCAGTGAGGCCCTTTTGTAGGATGTCCACATCGTTAGGAGTTTCGATTATGGCTCCTAGTTTGCAGTCATCTGCGAATTTAGTTAGCCAAAGACCTTCTGTGCTAGCCTGTACTTCAGAGAAGTAGATACCAAACAGGAGAGGGCCCAGGACTGAACCCTGTGGTACTCCACTTGTCACTGGTCTGAAGTCCGATCTGGAGTCTGCTACTTTCACGGTGTGGGTTCTGTCAGTAAGCCAGTTGGCAACCCATCTTGTGACATAGGGATTTATACCTAGTTTAGTGAGTTTATCTATAATTCCAGAGTGGGGGATGGTGTTGAACGCCTTGGCAAGATCTAGATAGGCTGTGTGAACTACCTTACCCTCATCTATGGTTTTGGTGACTACTTCAAAGAAGTCTATCAGGTTTAGGAGACATGATCTGCCTTTTACAAACCCGAACTGTGTGGGGTCCAGAGTTTGGAGATCTCCAATGTCTTTGTTTATGAGTTCCATGATGATACGTTCCATGGCCTTGCAGACCAGGCTAGTCAGGCTAATGGGGTGGTAATTCCTGGGGTCTGTTGTGCCCCCCCCTTTGTGAAGTGGGATAACCGTCGTAGTGCACCACTCAATGGGCACAAAGCCTGAGGTGAGGCTATGATTGAACATGGTACTTAGGTGGGGTGCCAGTTCATTCTGTAGTTCGTGTAGAAGGCAGCCTGGGATGTTGTCAGGTCCCATGGATGCTGTGTTCTTGGCTTTTGAGAGTGAGGTTTTTACCTGTGCAGCCGTGATTACAGGAACTTTGCATTCTTCCCGTATAAAGTTGGGCCCTTTAGGGAGTGAGAGGGGGGTAAAGTTAGCACTGAACCTATCTGCCAGGATGTTGGCAACATCAGTTGGTTCTGTACATTTAGTGTCATTGTGCTGTAACTCAGAGCAGATCTGAGTGTTGCCATTGAGATTTTTGACATAGCTATAGAATGCTTTGTGGTTGTCTTTAGAATCAGTGGCGATGTTGTTTTCAAAACTAGCTTTGGAGGATTTTATGAGGGATCTCAGCTTCTTACTGAGGCTGACCAGGGGAGTTCCTCCAATCGTGGCATTTTATTCTTTTTTGCAACAGTTTCTTTCTTCTGTTGTAGAGTTTGTTTATGGCAGAAGACCACCAGATTGGCTTCCTTTTTTGGAGGATAGCATCTTGGTTCTGTTAGGGATAGCACGATCCATGCACTCGTGTAGCTTATAAAGTTGGTGTCAGGAATTGTGCCAGAGTTGGTTATTTTATTCAGATCAGAGACTAGGATCCCATCTGGATCCAGGGGGTTTGTTTTGTTAGGTTAGGTGATAGGGAGGATTATTTGAGTAAAGTTATAGAGGTTAATGGATAGAGAGGGAGAGGGACTATTGACTTTATTCCAGTCAATATTTACATCGCCTAGAATGTAGATTTCATAGTTAATTTTAGTTGATGCCCATAGAATATCTTCGAGGATAGAGATATTGTTACCAGGTGAGATATATAGAGCAATAATGCAGATATTTTTGTGTTTATTCATTTTTAGTAGTCCAGCTGTAAGTTCAGTGTTGTTGAATTGAGGAAGTGGAATTTGGAGGGGAATTAAGATAAGTAGGTTACAGTAGACTATGGCAGTGCCTCCACCTTTTTTTATTTAATCAATCATTTCTGAAAGCATGGAATCCTGAGGGCAGGATCTCAGAATCAGAAATATGGGGTTTGAGCCAAGTTTCAGAGATGGCTAGGATGTCTGGTTGGTTATGGCTTAGCTAAGCTTGAAATTGGTGAACTTTGTTGTTGAGACTGTGGGCGTTGATAGTAAAGATTTTTAGGGTGTTGTGGGGGGAGGAAGGTGATAAGGGGTAGGTGTTGTTAGTAAAGGGACTGGGACCGGGGTTGGGGTGGATATCTCCAGCTAAGACTAGGTTGTTGAAGGAAATAAACTTTGGCCATTTAGGTTTGCAAAGTAAGAGTTTAGGAAAATCTAAGATTATTTTATGTCTCAGTTTATTAGTTATGGTGGAGAAGATTTTAGAGTGGAATAGGTGCAGAGGGTTAGGCTGAATGAGCGAAGGGGAGATAGAATGGAAATGGGAGTAAGAGTGAGGGTAAAGGTAGGTTTGTATGGAGGTTAGTTTTGTAGGTAAAATTGGACAAGCATTGGAGGAGTATGAGCTGGTATAGCATAAGGGAATTAAGAACAGAAGGAGAAAGCAGGGGGCCTGGAGGTTGCGGAAAATTAAGGAAAGCATGTCTGTGCAAAGGGAGAATTATAGGTATAAATTTGGAGAAGAGAGAAGGCTGTGCAGAAGAGAGGGTTTAGAAAGAGGTACAGGTTTTTCTTAAAATTATAAGGAGGAGGAGGAGGGAACTTTAATTGTTAGGGAGGGAGGTAGAGTGATGTATGTAAGTGAGATGGCTGTAAGTAGGTGGAGTAAAGGGGGAAAAGCTTCTATTGGGTAATTAGGCTGGCTGGGTAGGGAAAGGGAAGAATAAAGGTAGGTGTACTGGAGGTGGGATTTGGGGGCAGGGTAGGGGAACGGAGTGAGCCCGCAGGGCAAACAGAGCGGGATTATACAAGTAAAGGAAGAAAGTTCTGAAAGAACTATCTGTGAGCTGCTGACTACTGAGTTGCTTTCTGGTAGGTAAGGGTAAGTGTAGAGCTGGACATTCTGTGGTAGTGACAGTAGGGAGATAGCTGGGTGCAATTACTGAGGAATTTAACAGATAGACTGGGAAATATAAGAGCAGAGATATGTTTTGTATGATACTAAGAGAGAGAAGGGATAGGAGTGTGTGAAAGAAGCCTAGTAGAGGGTGCAACCCGGTGGGGAAAAGTATATAACAGCTGAGCTAGTGATAGGAGTATAATACAGATGACGCTAGTGATAGGAGATAGCTATTACAGACATAAGGAAGGCTCTGTTAACAGTTACAGGTGGCTACACAAGGACAGGAAGGTTTGTTTAAGGGGTAGGGAGGGGTATGGCCTGCTGGGTATCCTGGCTAGGTAGCGAGTTTTAATACACATAGAAGTTATTAACCACAAATATACATAGCACATTGACCCCTGCATACTGCAGAAATGGAACAAGTTATCAAGTTGATTGTGACAGCCCTGGTAATGTCTGGCCTGCTGCTATCACCTTACAGACATAAATGTTACTGCAGTTCTAAGTGGACACAGGTGCGTTGAGGGAAGGGGGTCATATCTCTCAACTGTACACATCTTCACAGAGTGTGCAGATATTTAGCTCATATTTTGAGTCTATTTTTCATAAAAATGTGGTTGCGTGTCAAATAACAGTGAAATCATTAAAGACTGAAGTTAGAAAGTAATGACAGACATTTGAGTTTCAGACTTCTTAACCTTCAGAGAATTTATGCTACTGCAACAGCTGTTATTCTATCAACTTTCTATGTTTGTTAAAGCAATATTTACAACTTGTCCCCGTTTTTGGCCTTTGCTCCACATTTCTTTATGGCTTTGTACAGATTTCTTGCTGTATGAGGTTTAGAGCTGTGTATGGGACTCCAACATTAATGTCCATGCATTTGTCCTTTGACCCCGCTGTTTGTAAGTCACTCACATTGTGCAGTGAACTTTGCTGGCATAAGGCCTACTGCATATTGTGGGTCAGCCAGTACTTGGGTGAGAGTTCCTGTTGACCCACATAGCTGTCCACTGTCTGCTGTTATGCTGGTAACCCACTCCACTCCCAGGCATACATCCAGCAATACCATATATATGCTACCACAGTCTACTACCCCATTCATTTATTGTTAATAAGAGTGACTTACCTTGTGCCAGCAGCAGTTAAGAGGATAGTGCTTCAGGGTTGACTCTGTCAGATGCTGGCAGTACACGGCCTATATATTGCAAGGTATAGGTAGTGTTATGTGGCTGGCATCCATTTTACTGTGTGTATGTGAGTCGGAGTGAGGTGTCAGTCCCTGGGCCATTAGGGTGTCAGTGTATGTGCTATACGTTGCCTCTTTGCCAAGGCCAGGGCGTACTGGGCATGCCTACGTCTGTCTACGAGGACAGGCTGAGAAGGGGCCTCCTCCGAGTTCCCCTGTGCCTGAGGAGACCTTGGCAATGGCAGGGGGCTGCCCCCCCTTCCCTGTGATGTTCCTGGCACAGCTGTTTCTGCAGGATCATATTGTGTAGCATGACAGATACTATGAATATGTGTGCACATATGGCTGGAGTGTACTGCAGGGCTCCACCAGATATGTCAAGGCAGTGGAACCGTGACTTGAGCAGCCCAAACACATGCTCTACAATGTTCCTAGTTTGTGTGTTTGCCTCATTATGACGTTCTTCAGTGGGTGTGTGTGCATTTCTGATGGGTGTCATCATCCACAGTTCAAGTGCATAACAAGCATCCCCCACTAGATGGCCGTATTGGATGTCCCCCCTGGAAAATGCCTGGTAGAGCTGTGAGGCATGCCAGATGTGGGAGTCATGATAACTGCCACGGCTGCCAGCACACAAACTGATGACAATGTCCTGGGCATTGCACACAACCTTGAAGTTGATGGAGTGATAGCCCTTGCGGTTGATGTAGACTCTACCCTCCTCACCGGGTGGTGCTTTGATGTGCACATGAGTGCAGTGTACGGCACTCAGTACCTCTGGGTAGTATGCTACATGGTGGAAGAGATGCATATTGGTAGTCCTCTCCTCAAGGGTGCTGGGGAAATACATATGCTCACTGGCATATGTTAGCATGACATCCAGGAACTGGTGGAGTACCCTGGATGCAGATGCCTGTGAGATCCCCATGACGTCCTCAGTAGGTCTTTGGAAAGTACCTGTTGCTAGTATTCTTAAGGTTACACAAACCTTTGTTTCCACTGGGATAGGTTCCCCTCTGTTGGCTCTGGGTCTGAGGTAAGGGTGGCAGAGTTCGGTGAGCTGCTTTAGTATGTCCTTATCCACCCTTTATCGCTCTATCTCCAGCTCATGTAGCCCAACATTCTTCTCCTCCTCAATCTGTCCTGGTTGTCAGCATCACCCTCATCACTGCCCTCAGCCTGAGGCATGTAGAGATGTAGCAAAGCAGCAGCAGCAGCAGCCCCTATCATTTTGTCAGTTAAAATTCCTAAGTGTGTACTCCAATGGTGCAGAGTATGTGGGAAAAATCAGACTGAAGGGTGTCTGTATACTTTATACTGGTGTGCTGCAGATGCAGCCTGTGTGATTGGCTGACTATGATACATTCCACCTGCCAGCTACATTACTGAGGATTTTGAATGGGCCACTGTAAGTGGCAGAGGGCTAATTAGTCATTTACAGTTGATTGCCTTTTCTCAGCTATTTCCTTTTATTTTTTTTCAATTTCCTCCACTTCTAAGCCCCGTGGCGCTCAACGCAAACCCATGGGCTAGTGTAAACACTGCTGAGCAAAAAGAGCCCTCCACTGTAAATGAGCATGCTCAGCTTTTCTTTAACCAGCTAAGCACAGCTTAGCAGCCTCAGAAAACACACACACCCCTGCTTAGCTGTGCTTAGCTGAGTGCAAACAGGAGCCACTAAGCTCCAATGTGCTTATCAAACCATGACATACTCCCTTTTTCATGTCAGCTGCCTCTTCTGCCTACACTACCACGTTGTAGCCCTTACACGGTTAGGTACCTGCGGACATGGTGGCCCATTTTCCTATTCAATAAACTTAGCTTATTTACATACACCTAATTGCGTAAATCCTACAGGGCCTATGTCCTTAGCAACCTCTATAACCTGCCATTGTATGACTCTGCCTAGTAGCCAGTATAATGAGAAAATTCAATATGCCTTTATATCTCATATTTTACTATTTTAATTTTTATTTTATGATCTATTATGTTTGCGTGTCACTGCGCACTGCTTAAACACGTCATATGTGTTAAAAAAAAAAAAAAAAAAACTTTGCTCGTCATTAACTGCATCACTTTTAAATGTCAATGAGCATAGTTTTGGCCACTGGCATGCCTACTGCACCTAAAAAAATGCTTTTGTTTGAGTTCACACAGCCCCATTTTTATTTTTACATTCCGGTACACGGTTAGTAACCGCATACATTTTTCCTGCAGACATGGCTCCTAAACGGATGCCTGTCTGCTTCCTGGATCGCAAATTCATCTCATTTGCATGGTTTTCACCAGCAAATGAGGCGATTTGCATTATGCAGTCGCCTCTGTGTCCGAACAGTGCTGGGAGGCTTGTGCAGGCCCCCAGCCTTGTTTCCTGAATCGCTCAGCCTCCTGAATTCGTGTTCAGGCCGCGGCACTATTCCTACACAGAGAATCGCTCAGTGTAGGGCTTACTGAATTACCCCCAAAGTTTAGAGTAAAAGTACTAAGAGAATCACATAATTTCAACTGACAGAAAATCCACAAGACCCTAAGTATTTTTTCCCTGAATGGAACTTATCTGACCAGCACTGGAGAAGCAGTAGCAAAATGTCTATCCTCAAAGATCTGAAAGGAGCGCTCTTCAGTGTCAGAAAAGCTCTGAAGGGCTTGGTGCCTCAACGTCTTATTTTCTCCAGCTCTACTCAAGCTTTCAACATTCTGTTTATGTGGAAGGTGCCCTTAAGCTGAGAAAGCTGGCTCACTGCTACAGGCAAGATATAACCCACAGCGTTAAGGCTACTGCAGCAGTTTTCAAATTATGAGCATCTAGAGGTATATATTAAGTAATGTTTACTTGAAGGACTAACCATGCTTGCTTTGTATTCCTCCAAGTCAATTTTTCAAGGTCCAATACCCCTATATACTTTAGCCATGTAAAATAGCATAAAAACCTTTGTAAAGATGACAGATTAAGAAATCAATATGATTATTCCTGCTTGCCATGGCTAATGTAAGATAATGCAGGTTATAAAGTTCATGGTTGTAAAAATTAATTTATTAGCATAGAAATGCAACAGAAATAGCATATTATTTGCAATGCCGCCAGATGAAAATTCAGTAAGCTACTGTTTTGGTAACAATAGTAAACATTTTTCCTATGGCAGGTGGACATTAATTTGCTCTTGAAAAGCACAGCATAGCCACACAAAGGTGCAGTATATCTTTCTGTAAAGCAGCTGTTTTCTTTTGTAATACTGTAGTTACAAACAGACTATACTAAGTGCTGTACTATGGCTGTACAGTTTAAACTTGTCAGTTCATTAACCTAAAGTGCACCATTTGAAGAGGTAGTAAACTAGCTAAAACTAATATTAGATTTGAAAAGCAGACAGTCATTGCTTTTGTTTATAGAGCTTTTGTCTGAAGGCGGTCAAATTTTACTATGTGTGACATATGAGCAATAACCTATGTGGCAGCTGTCACATGTAGGTCTAAAGCTTCAGCTGTATTCCTACCAGCACGATATCAGTGAGTATGACATCACTGCTGCTTAGCAACAGCAATTAAATGACTATTACACCACTTATCACAAATCCATGTGGTGCATTGTGCCATCTATTCTGCTGTAACACTACTCAAGAATGATCTAAGAAACAAAACAGCACATTTCATTAACATTTTTTATATGAAATATTCCATGGCTGCTAAACATAAGGATGTGAGTGATCAGTTTAGAATAAATCTTAACAAAATGTTTGGAATAAAGCACAATTTGCTCAGTCTTAAAATTATGTAGGCACATGATTTACATCCTGGTAGTACGGACAAATGAAAAAAATAACTCGACACTGAGAACTCTGGCTGGAATTACCCATCTCCTTAAAAGGAAGGAAACAAAATGCAGTATTCCTTGAATTTAAAAACAGAAATAACTTTTGCAAGAAAGTGCTACACTGCTTCATGCAGGAAGCTGAAGTTACACAGATATTTATGATGATGCAGAGCAAACAAAAGTTATGTGCTTAACCATATTCTAGAGCCATGCTGTTCAATTTTCATCTGCTTGAATCATATCGGTTGTTAGATCCGTCAGGATCAGACCTCGGTGCCAGTCTTGAAGCTTATCAGGTCCAGAGCTCTAAATCCTCCCCTACTCAGAATTCCCTAGGCTGTATGACAAATGCTCAAATTGAGTTTGAACCTACTAGTCTGAAATATGTTTGTTTGTTTCTTTCTTTCTTTCGGCTTTTCCCGGTTAGGGGTCGCAACATCGGAACTCCGGTCCGCTAATGAATGGTAGTGGATTTTTACGTACCGGGTTACCAGCCCTGATGCACAACCTTCAACGAAGGCACGCCCCATTCACGTATGCCTCCAAGCAGAAGACGCTCTAGCTGAGAATCGAACGGGACAACATCTTGCTATGAGGCGACAACGCTACCGCAGCACCACCACTGCAGCTAGTCTGAAATATATAGTAAGAAAATGATCTAGGGTAAAGAATCCCCTCCCAGACAGAAAGGCATAAACTTGGTGATCTCAACTAGATGATGAACAGTAATTACAGTCTCATGCGACTGTGCACAGACAGGGAGTAACATCCACTCAATCATCTCAAAGTCATAGGTGACAATTTGGAAGGGGGTAGAATGGGAGGGGGGGGGTTTGAAGCAGATGAAAATCAGATAACATGGATTCAATGTTACGGTAAGTACATAATTTCATATCCAATGCTATTTTCATCTGATCAAACACATGGTACAGAATCCCAAACTGTCAATCAAGGCACAGCCAAAATGGTGAGCGTGATCTGGATTGACTGTCCGACTTATAGTGAGACACAAAGGTGTGTACCACTGGTCAGGTGGCCACATCACAGATGTCATCAATGGATAATCTTTTGTTGAAGGCTGTCGGAGTAGACTGCACTGGTTGAATGCGCTTTTGGTTTATGTGATAAAGGTAGACTTTTCTTATGATATAAAAAGGAAATACAATACGAGAGCCACCTGGATAAGGCTACTTTGAAACTGCCTTTCCCAACTTTGGTTTGGCAAAGGAAAAGAAAAAGAAGTTATGTACTCACCATAACCTTCCATCTGAGTAGGTACTTCATTTGTCTGCAACCTGTGGGTATCGGATCCGACTTCGGATCCGAGCCGGCAGCTTACCAAGCTCCAAGATCCGAGCTCCTAGCTCCTCCCCCTACCCATAAGCCCCTGCTACCAACCACATTACCTCAGATCGTTTTTTTTGCCTTACCAACCTGAAAACATGAAAAATATCAACTGCAAAGGTGATCAGAAAATCCCGAAAGGTTCGGGGGATGGCAGGGGGGGTCGGTTGCAGACAAATGAAGTACCTACTCAGATGGAACGTTATGGTGAGTACATAACTTCTTTATCTGAAGTAGTTACTTCATTTGCTCTGCAACCTGTGGGACAGAGTCCCCAGCTACTTATAAGAACCTGGGTGGTCCTTACGGAAGGATATTCCGAAGCACCGCGGAGCCAAAAGAAGCCCTACTTCTCGAAATCACATCTAATTTATAATGAGAAATGAACGTATGAGAAGAGGACCAAGTAGCCACTGAACATATGTCGTCCACTGGAACCCTAGACCAGAAGGCTGTTGAAGTGGCTACAGATCTTGTAGAATGAGCACGGATATTAACCGGGGCTGGTTTGCCAGACGATATATACCCCTGAATAATACACTGACGAATCCAATTTGCCACAGTAACTTTGGAAATGGCTTTACCCAAGGCTGATTTTGCATACGAGACAAATAACTGGTCCGACTTGCGAAACTCTCTAGTCCTATGCAAGTAGAAACGCAGCTGTCTGTGTACATCCAATTTGTGTAATGTGTATTCTCCCTTGTTCTGAAACGTGGGAAAAAAAACACTGGTAAATTTATTTATTGATTTATATTTGTTTCTGAAGCAACCTTAGGCAAGAAAGACGGGTTAGTCCTGAGGGACACACTATCTTTGTGAAAGATAAGGTAAGGAGGCTTCATACACAAGGCTTGTAATTCTGAAACCCTTTTGGCCGAAGTAATGGCCACTAAAAAGGCTGTTTTCCATGACAAGAACTTCAACGGAATTGAGGCCGCAGGTTCGAAAGGTGGACTTGTTAAGGCTTGCAAGACTAGAGTGAGGTCCCATGGGGGAACCACAGACTTTATTGGTGGATTTAAAAGGAAGATGCCTCGTAAGAAGGTTTTGCACAACTTTGTAGATGCTAAGGAACCTATGCCATCACCCACATGAAAATGGGAGATGGCCGCCAATTGTACCTTAACCGTAGAAGCGCTTGCTCCCTGATGAAAGATTAAAGAGAGGAAGTCTAGGATTGTCGGGATAGGGACAGTAAATGGGTCCAAGCCCTTATCTTCGGCCCAAATGGAAAAACGTTTCCACTTACTGTTGTAAAGTTTTCTGGTAGATGGCTTATGAGCCGCAACCAGAATGGCCTTAACGGGAGAAGAGATACCGGGAGTCCTAGCCATTAATGGAACTGGATCAGCCAAGCCGCAAGCTTGAGGCTGACCAGGTTGGGCATTGGAAAATCCGCGGGATGAGAAATCAGTTCCGGATTGGGATCCACGGAGGAGCCACACTGTGAGACCACAGAAAGGGGAACCAGATCTGCCGAGGCCAGAATGGGGCTATGAGGATAACTCTGCTCCCTAACCGACAGGCTTTCTGAATGAACTTCATCATGAGAGGAAGGGGAGAATAAGCATAAAGGAGCCCGGGAGGCCAAGCATGGACCAGAGCGTCTCTGGGGGTTTCCCCTCTGGGGGGAATTATTGCGAAGTACTCGCTGCATTTTGTGTTTAAAGGAGAAGCAAAAAGATTGCAGCAAGGCTGACCCCATTTGTGGAAGATCTGTTTCACAACAGATGGATTTAGAGACCACTCGTACGGAGTGAGAAGCACCCGACTTAGCTTGTCCACTAATATGTTGGATCGTCCCGGGATGTGCGTTGCTACCAGAAAGCGGTTGGTGGAGATCACCCATTCCCAAACTCTCATGGCCTCTCGACACAGGGGGTAAGATCTGGTTCCTCCCTGTTTGTTTATGTACCAGACTACAGACATGTTGTCTGTCTGGATTGCAATAGTCCCTAGGGGAAGAAGGTCGTGGAGGGCTTGCAACGCCAAAAGCACCGCCCTCATCTCTAGGACATTGATATGCAATGCAGTCTCTAGGGGAGTCCACGTGCCTTGAACGGATCTGCCTGAACAATGCCCCCCCGACCCGAGGCGAGAAGTGTCCGTGGTCAACGTGGCTTCGACCGGGGGGATCACAAAGGGCCTCCCTTCTCTGAGTTCCCGCGCATGCAACCACCAAAGAAGGGAGTCCCTGCAAACTCTGCTCAGCGGTATGGGCGTGTTCAACGGGTGGAGCAAGAGGGACCATTGGACTTGAAGGGTCCATTGCAATATCCGCATTCGCAGGCGGGCATGGAGGGAAAGACCAATCGCGGCTGCCATAGACCCTAGTGCCCTCAGGACCAACTCCGCTGGAGGAGAAGGATTCCGTAGAAGGGCTAACACCTGATAAGACAAGCTGTTCAGTCTGATTGATGTTAGGGTAGCTCGAGAGATTCGGGTATCCAACCTGGCCCCTATGAATTCCAGGGCTTGAGTGGGGCACAGGCAGGACTTCTGCAGGTTTACTGAAATGCCTAGGTTGTGGGCTAGAGTCAGTGCGTAATCTCTCGCTACTGAGAGCTGATGCCTGTTGGTCGCGGTAAGGAGCCAGTCGTCTAGGTACGGGAAGACCTGAATGCCCTGAAGTCTCAGGTGGGCAGCAACCACCGCCATGACTTTGGTGAACACTCTGGGGGCTGAAGTGAGGCCGAATGGAAGAACCCTGAATTGATAATGACTGGCTCCGAGCCGGAAGCTGAGAAACCTCCTGGATCGTCTGTCCATTAAAATGTGGTAGTATGCATCCTTGAGGTCTATGGAGCACATCCAGTCGTTCTCCCGCAAAAGGGGGAGGATAGATTGAAGAGTGATCATCCAGAACTTTTCCTTGGGTATAAACAGGTTCAGAGCGGAAAGGTCTAAGATGGGTCTGAGGTCCCCCGTTTTCTTTGGCACCAAAAAGAACCTTGAGTAATAACCCAATCCGGACTGATCAGGGAGGACGGGCTGGATGGCTCTTTTTCTTAGCAGCTTTAAAATTTCTAAAGCCGCCTCCTCCCTCTGATCGGGTGGTACATCGGGGAGGTGTCTGGTTTTGGGGGGAAGATTTAGGAAAGGAATGAAGTAACCTCTGGAAATTATACGGAGCACCCATTGATCCGTTGTAAGGGACTCCCAGTTTGACAGGTGCTCCGTCAACCACCCCCCGACTGCCTCCAGAGAGGGACAGTCGGGCAAGCCCTCAGGGCTGTTGCGCAGGTCTGTCCGAGAAAGGTTCTCTAGACCTGAAATTACGCGGCCCCCTTCTGCCTCTGGGCCGGCGTCCACCTTGTCCTCCTCTGCCTCTAGAGGACGAGTGGTCCGCAGCTGGATGGGATTGCTGAGACTTGCGGAACCACAGCTTCTTTTGTCCCCTCTGATTCCTGGAGAAGGATCTTTGGGGACTAGAGAAGCGGACTCCGACGGCAGATAGCATCTTCCCGTCCTTTCGCTTTGGACCAGCGTATTGCGAACGGTCTTGCCGAAAAGAGCAGAACCGTCAAAGGGGGCGTTCGCGAAGGATGCCTTGAAGGGATCCGCAAAGTCGCAAAGATGGAGCCAGGCGTGACGTCGTAAGACGACCCCTGCTCCGCTGGCTCTAGCGGCTCCCTCCGAAGCATGAGAGAGGAGCCGCATAGACGTATTGGAGATGGATTTCAGAGTGGCCATTCGTGTCGTAAACACATTCCCGTCTCCGACCGACATGGACTCTGGGGGGGGCTGCAGCGTATTCCTTGATCAAGTCTCGCTGTAGCCTGATGGTATGTGCCATATAGTTCAGCACCCTTATAGAAAAGGTCGCTGAAGCAAACATCCGCTTCCCAATCCGGTCCAACGCTCGAGATTCTTTATCTGGCGGGTGGACCAGAGAACTCTCCTGAGCGAGTTCTTTCTTGGTGGCCGCCACCAACATGGCATCAACGGGGGATCCTTTGGCCCACGATTGCCTATCTGTGGGGGGGCTCAGTATTTTGTCGGGACGCCTAGGTATTGGCTCCATGGTGTCGGGCTCCTTCCACGCCCTGGTGGTAATTAAGTCCACCAGGGGGTCGGCCGGAGGGGACACCCAAGAAGTAGATGGGCCTGCCTCAAACGCCTCCAGGAACACAGATTCATCAAGGGAAGGTTTTTGGGCAGACCACCCCCCTCTAATACGCAACATTTCCATGATGTCTCTAAAGGAGACATCTTCAGGGGGTGACCTTGGGGAACCCTCCCTATCATCTAAGTCCGTGTCAGTGGTAACGGACTCGGGGGAGTCCAGGTGCCTCCTTTTACACCGACGTTTCCGAGGAACCTCCTCGGTGGGGCTATCCGAAGAGGGCTCGTCCACGGGTTGTTGTTCCTCAACAGGAACTAGCTGGAGGGCTTGGGCAGGCTGTCCCGATGGTCGGATGATGGAAGACAGACCCTCATACAGTGGGGGTACGGGTGGATCCACAGCCCGAACCGGGGATCTGGAGGATCTCGACAGTACCCTCTCCACTACCTCAAAAGCCGAAGGAGATTCACCCTCGCCAGCCTCTGAGAGCAATCTCCTCGGCTCCGAGGAAGGGATCGGGGTCGGAGCCGAAGCAGTCGGCGCCGAGAGAGAGGTGCGCTCCGAACCCAACAGCTCCGAAGATACAACTCCCTCGGATCCGATGCTCAGCCCTCGGCCCCGAGAGCTCGGATCCGACAAGCTCGAGGGCATAGTCGGTGTCGAAGAGACCAGTGCTATCGGCGCCGACAATTCCCTGGGTCCGAATGGGCACGGATCCGATGACTCCGAGATCCGAAAACGAGTCGGAGAAGGAGTGATCGGGGCAAACATGGGGGCCGCGCTCCCCCCTAGAGGGGGGGGGAGGCAAGAGCACCCCCATCTGCATTTGGGTCTGTAAGAACCGACGCATCATCCGATCCATATCCGCTTCGGAGATGCTTTTTGTTGACGTGGAAGAGGTAGTCGAAGCAGACCGGGAGGGCTGCCTCGACGACCTCGAGGGAGACCGATCTTCCTCCTCCGGCTCCGGCGAGAAGCTAGGCGAATGGAGCCGAGAGGAGAAGGATCCGGAGACCCCCGAAGGAGACTTAGTTGTTTTAGCTGGCGGAGCCGAGGGGTGAGACTCGGTCCACCTTTTATGGGATCTATGTCCCTCCTTATCCTTGTGCCTCTTCCCCTTTGTTGAGGAGGCACTAGTTTCCCCAGAGCTCAAACCCGAAGTGGGAGGTTGAGTCCCGGGTAGAGCTGAGGGAACAGAGGGCGCCGAGGCCGCTGGTGCAGCCGGAGCCCAAACAGGAGAGGAAGAAGAAGCTGACTCCTGGGGGAGTTTTCCCGCCAGGATCAGCTTGTTCTTCCTATCCCGAAGTGCCCGGGGGTTAAAGGCCGCACATATCTGGCAGGCCTCTGAAAGATGGGCTGCCCCCAGGCACAAAACGCACTGAGTGTGGCCATCAGCTGGGGAAAGCTTGTGGCCACACTCAGTACATTTGGAAAAAATGGCCTTAGGCCCTTCCGCCATGTTGAAAACACTCACACACACACCCAAATGCTAAGGAGGGAGGGGGAGTGACAAGAAACTAACTACTGTACCAGTAAAAATTTAGAAAACTGACATAAACAAGGGGGTAGAAGGTTTTACTACCACACACACTCGATTTTGAAGTTTTTTGTTGAAAAAGATTGAAAACGATCTCACCCAGCCAGGAGCTCTTCAAAAGTAAAGCTTCTTCAGCCGCGGCAAAAAACGATCTGAGGTAATGTGGTTGGTAGCAGGGGATTATGGGTAGGGGGAGGAGCTAGGAGCTCGGATCTTGGAGCTTGGTAAGCTGCCGGCTCGGATCCGAAGTCAGATCTGATACCCACAGGTTGCAGAGCAAATGAAGTAACTACTTCAGATCAATTGATAATCATTTCTGAAATCTTTTGTCCTATGAATATAGAACCTCGAGTGGTCTATGAACATCCAACATATGTAGCAAACATTCTCCTCTATATAAGTGCTTTGGAAGGAAACAGGAAGGGGTATAGAATAGTTTAAATTAACTTTGAATGCCACCTCAGGGATAAAGGATGAGTTAGTTCTAAGGGAAATCCTATATTTATGAAAAACTAGAAAAGGGGGCTTCAAGGAGAGGGCTTGTAGTTTTGAGATATGTCTGGCTGACGTTACTGCGACCAGGAAAATTGTTTTCCATGTGAGGAATTTTAAGTCTGCAGTGGAAGTGGGTTCAAATGGTGACTGGAATAAAACTTGTAACATAACAATGTCCCATGGAGATGCTGGGTCTCCAATGGGAAGTCTCAGCAGAAAGATACAGTTGAGAAGGCTTTTGAGATTTTTAGAGGTGCTACCGGCATGCCATTGTGGCCAACATGAAAACTGTAAATTGCAGCAAATTGCACTTTAATAGTTGCAAAACTGGAGCCTTTGTCAAAGAGATCAAACAAAAATTCAAGTATGGAAGGAACTGGTGCTGAAAAGAGATCTAGACCTTTGGAGTAGGCACAAATTAAAACTCTCTTCCCACTTACTGTGATGAATTTTCCTTGTTGACGCTTTCTATGAAGTAGAAAAAATATTGACTACTGTTAAACCTGACATCTCTGTCTATTGTTAAAATTGGAGGAACCATGTGGTTAATTTCATTGATTTCTAATCCAGAAGAGTCAATTCAGATAGGTGAGTAATTGGATCTGAATAATGATCCAACATCCATGGAGGATGTACTAGAAGAGACCATAAATATGAGAACCATGTTTGTTGGATCAAAAGGGGGCAATGAGGATCATTCTGGCCTTGCACTACCTTGCTTTCTTATGAATTTGTTCACTAGGGTAAATGGGAAAACACATATAGGAGACCAGAGTGCCAACTGTGGACCAAAGCATCCCTCAGTGACTCTCCCTGTGGAGGGATTAGAGAAAAATACCTGCTGCATTTGTTATTTCGACAGGAAGCAAAGAGGCTGCAGCAAGACTGACCCGGTAACTGAAAATTGTTTGTGTCACTATAAGATTGAGGGACCACTCATAAGGCATTAGCATGGTCCTGCTCAGTTTGTTAGCAAATACACTGGAGGATCATAGGATGTTGATTGCTATCAGAAATCATTGTGAAGACATCACCCATTACTAAACCCTTGTGGTTTCTCAAGACAGGGGATATGCTTGGGTTACTGTCTAATTCATGCAACATTCATATTATCCATCTGTACAGATATCACATCCCTTGAGAAGGTCCTGAAATGCCTGCAATGCTAGGAGGACTGCTTTCAACTCCAAGACACTGATGTGAAGGTTGGCTTCTGTTGTCGACCATGACCCTTGGACCTTCTTTCATACAAAATGCCTCCAACCAAGAAGAGATGTGTCTTTGGTCACTGTTGCAATAGGTGAATCTATCTGGAAATGACTTCCCTCAATCATAGACAGAAATGTGCTCCACAAACTATACATTTTTTGCAGACCTGGGTAATCTGAATTTTTGAATGCAGACGGTGTATGGATTGAGACCACTGTACTGCTAAGGTCTACTGCAGCACATTCTGGAAGTATTTTTCTAATGAAATCATTAAAATTGTGGATGCCAGGAGACCCAAGAGACGTAGGATTAACCTCACTGGTAGTGGTGGGTGGTGTAGAACTTGAAGAGTTGTTAGACAAAACAACTGGACCCTGGAATGGGGGAGACTAACTTTTAGAAGTCTGGTGTTTAAGGGGCATCCTATGAATTCTATGCTCTGAGTTGGAGTCAACTAACATTTGATAGGCTTATGCAAACTTCTAATTTCAGAAGCAGCTCGAAAACATGATCCCTGTGTGTGACGAGAAGATGCTCAGTTGAGGCAGTGAGGAGCCAGTCATCAAAATAAGAGAAGAGGGTTCCCAGTAGGTGCAGGTACGCAGCTACTACTGCCATGATCTTGGTGAACACCCTGGGGGCTGTGGTGAGACCAAATGGCAGGGCCCTGAACTGGAAATGACAGGCCCAAGCCAGAAGTGGAGAAATCCCCTGGAGTGCTTCACTATTTTGATATGACAGTAGGCGTCCTGGAGATCTCTACAGCATATCCAATTGTCCCTCCTCTGAATAGGTGAAATAGACTGAACTGTGACCATCCAGAATTTTGCAGGTCTTACAAATTGGCTTAGGTGACTGAGGTCCCTGGTCTTCTTTGGTACTAAAAAATACCTGGAATGGACTCCAGACTCTGTTTTTGGGGGACTGGCTGGATTGCTCTTTTCCAGCAACTTTGAGATTTCTATAGCTGCTATGTCCCACTGACTGGGTGGAACATCAGGGACTTTCTTCTTTTTCTGTGGTAAGACGTAAAAGGGAATTGAATAGCCTCTGATATTATTCTTAGCATCCACAAATCTGATGTTATTGTGTGCCAGGCTTGAGGGTGCAAAGAAGGATGCCACCAGAGTGCAACAGTCAGGCAACCGTGAAAGCCTTCACTTTGTGGTCTGCCACTGTCTCTTGGGCATCGTCCATTAAAACTGACTCTGCCTCTGCCACAGACAGGTCTGTCACCTAATTTGCAGAACCACATTTCCTTGCGGGCTGGAAATGCGCACTTCTAGTACAGAGAGAGTCTTACCATCTTGTTGACTTCTGTTGTGTGTATCTTTGACTTCAGTCCAAACAAGGTTGAACCACTGTAAGGGACACTAATAAAGGATGACTTAATGCCTTCCACAAAGTCACAAAGTAGTATCCAGGTTTGGAAACAAATGGTTATGCTGGTGCCCGCTGTTCTGCCAGCACTGTCCACTGTGTTACAGAGGAAACATACGGCCACATTACAGGGGGATTGAAGGGTGGAAAGTTGGGAGTCCACTGTGTTTTGAACATCAACAAGTAAAAACCTCTGAGAGTGACTTGATCTCTTTAGTAAAGTCTCTTTAGAACCTTGTTAAATAGGCTAGGTAGTTCAGTGATCCAAGGGAAAAAGCTGCTGGCACATAGGCCTACTTCCCAACTCTGTCCATCACCCTAGATTCTCTGATAGGGGGATGAACAGATGAGCTTTCTTATGATAACTCTTTCTTTGTGGCTGCTGTACCCACCACTATAGCATCCACATGTGGACCTTTACTCCAGCTCCAGTGTTTCCTGTCTGTTGACGCAGATAATACAGGTCTTTCTTAAGTATGGGCTCTTCTGCATCAAGGTTCCTTCCATGCCCATTGACCAATGAGGTTGATAACTGGGTCAATTAGTGGTACCACTAGGATGATGTTGGTCAGGAAACAAAGGCCTCCAAGAATACAGACTAATCCGGAGAAAGGTCTAGGCATGTCCAGCCCTTTCTCAGTTTCATTAACTCTACCATGTTACTGAATAAAACCGCTTCAGAGAGGGAGTGAGGGGAACTCTCTCCTTCCTCTAAGTCAGTATCTTCACTGAAAGACTCTGGTGAAGACACTAGGTGCTTCCGCTTGCAAGTTCAATTTCTGGGGACACCTTCTGGGGGTGCAGTAGAAGGGTCGGAATCAGACCGTGAGCTGGTGAAACAGACCTTCTCTGAAACCTTTTGTGCTGGCTGTCCCTGAATGACAAGATGAAGAGCTGAAGAAGTACAGTACATATGGAGTTTGGTTGGAACTGAAGTAGTTAAAGCTATTCTGTCGTTGGTATTCGCCAAAGCCAAAAAGCTTTAATGGCTGAGGCTGCTACTGTATCCAATAATTCCCTCCATTCTGAAGAAGAGAGGGAAATCTCGGGACCAACGAGCCCTAGCCTTGAAGCTGATCTCAGACCTGAGCTACCCAGGGCCAAAGCCACAAGAGGAAGAGACGTCTATGAGAATCTTGGCATCAACTCACTCCCTCAGAACTCAGCCCTGACGTTGCGGCTCTGAGTCTCATCTCAATCCGACGGCATTGGAGTGGAGTGAGATTGTGAAACAGTCGGTATCGAAGATACAAGAATCTCTGCGAACAAAGGTACTATGGTTCCAACCAGTTTGGGTAAAACTGAACCCAAAGGTATGGTCGGTGCAGACCCTTGTATAGGAGGGATAAGTTGGCCAAAACTCAGTACATTTCCAGAGGACAGTGCCAGTATAACCTCAAGCAGTACCTGTGTTCTCAGGAATTTCCTCATCATCCTGTCGACACTGAGTTCTACGAGACTTCTTGACAACAGAGTAGATGATGTTACTGATAATGGCCGAGAATGTCATGTCTCTTGGAGAATTGGAGACTGGAGTCTAGAACTCACAGGTCCCAGTAAGTAACTGGTTTGAGGAGAAGGTGTTCGGGCTTGAGGTGGTGTCAGATCTGATCTTCAGGGCACTTTGAGACCTTTTCTGCATAGACTTAGATGGAGACTTGCTTCTTTCCTCTTCTCTCATCTTTATCTTCGTTGTCTTTGTCCTGGCTCTTCAATTTTGTTTTCTCCTTCTTTGAAGGCAAGGAAGATGAAGGGGTAGCCCCGGTCTATAAGGGAAGAAGCCCCTTTAAAATTAGTTTGTCCCTTCTGGTCTGGAGGCACCTTGCACTGAAGGCTACAAAGGACTGGTGCTCTATGTCAAAGTGAGGGGCACAGAGACAATGAACACATTTGGAATGTAGGTCTTAAAGTAATAGCTACTGCCCACACTCAGAGCATTACTTAAATCCTGTTGATTCCAACATTTTGATTAATCCTAGAAAAAGGAGACCTTTCTGATACTAAAAACTACCTCTAGAAAATCTCTCTCTTTTGTAAAGTATAACTATTTTAATGTACTCTACAATAACTATAGGAAAACACTTAACACAGACACCTAAGGCCCTTAACTCTGGATTAACTATCTTGGTAAGTAACTACAAAACACAATCTGTATAATAAACCAGTACTTATCTAAAAGTTTCAGACATATAGGCTAATGTGAATAACTACAGAAAAAACTCTCACAGTAGGAGGGGAGCAGTAATGGTATAATAAAACAATTCTACTGAATAACTGAGAGCTCTCCACACATCTGAAACGTTCAACTGGCAAATGAGATCTCAGCATTTGAGGTACAGCCTAAGGAATTATGGGTAGGGGAGGAGTCAGAGCACCGGATCCCATAATTTGAGATGGACATCAAGGTCAGATCTTTTCAAATCCCACAACCCATACATTTGAACAGACAAAAACAGACAGCACTGGAATGCAAGTTTCCTACTTAGGTTTACTAGGAAAAATTACTTTAGAACAAAATCTTAAAATCATAGCAGTCAAAATACATCCTCAGAATGTGTTTTATCAAGTGGATACTTCTAACTTAAAATGTCTACATATCAAAATGAAGACAGGGCTGGAAACGAAAAATACTTCTATGTAATTCAAGAAGCATCAATAAAAAGAAATGGCTGCTTACAGGAGTTATGAAATGATGACTTTACTGAAACTTAACTCTAGTTCAATTAACTTCACCTTGTCACTGTCCAGATTTAAAGATTTCCATAAGTATGCTACAGCTGTATAGATGACTGACCACATCAGTCAATGTCCTGAGCATGCTCTCTGTTGTAGTCATAACTTATAGGGATTTCTGCTGCTTCGATTGCTGGCTAAGTCTAAAGTTCGTCCTGGCTCTCAGAGCGGAGCACCATTCTTAAAAGGTTAGGCCAATGTCATATTACCTCAGACATAACCACAAACCTGGTGTAGTGGTGGCATCCACTCACACTATCTTTGGTTCATACTTGCCCCTGCCCAAACCAAAGCAGAGCTATGTGCATATCAGGGGCTACTAGTAAGGTTTGCTCCAGAGATGAAGTCTGCCACTAACAATTCAAGCCCACTTTAGGGAACCTGAGCAAGGGAAAGAGGGAAGCAAAGTAGGTGCTGAGGAGAAAATGGTACATAGGTAACCACCTCAGATCATTATAATCCTACTGTAGAAGAGGAAATGGTGGAAGGGAAAGAATATTGCAACGACGACAACACTCAAACATCCACAATTTGGTAAGCTGCTTTGCTCTTGTTGGGTCACTGTTGCAGTAATAATGTAAACAGAAGATACCTAAAGCTTACCCAAACCAATTAGGATGGCTGGCTTACTGCTTAAGTAAGGACTGGAGGATGCCCTTCAGGGCAGCAAAGGCAAATCCAGCCCTTGACCCTTGATATTACATAAAGAGTGTAGTAAGTTGAGAAGGTATGAAACAAGGACTAAGTGGATGCTTCTAAAATGTCCTGGACACTAACTCCTTTCAAAAAGCAGTAGTAGCTGCAGTGCACCTAACTTGATAGGGTGTTTTTCCAGCAGGGCCATGCTATGGCTATTACAGCAAAAGATAATGCAGTACGCTAGCTGCTTATGAATGGTTTGTTTTGTTAATGGCAATCTTTATTTTCTACAAAGGCGATGAAGAGTGATCGGATTTTCAAAAGTATTTTGTTCTGTCCAAGCAGCATCTCAACCACCTCTGGACATCAAGGGATTGCATAATTCTCTGCCCTTTATTCTGGGGATTAGGGAAGAAAACTGGAAGTTGAGTGGATTGGTACAAAGCTACTAATGTAATGACGTTTGGTATGAAAGAGGGAGTAGCTTGCAGGGTCAACCCTGTCTTTATGGAACTGAAGGAAAGGTTCTTTGCACAAGGAGTGCAACATGCAGACTTGCCTAAAAGAGATTATCTATATCAGTGAAATAGCTTTTCACATGCAGACGCTAAACCTGAGATCATCTTAGACAGCTTTTGGGAACCACTGGCACATCCACTGCCATTTACTATATATGATTTTCTTGTTGCTTGAACCTCTAAACCCCCCCCCCCCCCCCCACAGTGTTCTCAGCATGCCTTCAGAAAACAGTGGCTAAAGGGTAACATGAATCATATTTTCCAAGGTGCTACTCTAAGTGTGGACAGCCTGGGGTGTGCTGTGGACTCCCCTGCACTGTCATGGGATCTATGTGCTGAGACAGCAGTACAGGTTTCTTTTCTGTAATTTATATCATTGGGGAGAAATGGTTCCACCTGGGTCAAAACAGAGGCAATAAGGATCACATTTCACCTCCAATTTAGATTTTACACTAACCCAGGGACAAGAGACAAAGGAGGAAAAGCACTGAGAAGCAGACCAGTATGATCTAGGCTGCAGGCTGTACATGCATATTTGCTCATAGTTCTGAAGCAGCATTTTCTCAGTTGACTGTTAGATGGAAAAACAGGTCTGTTCCTGACACATCTGGAGCACTACATTTGTTAGAGAGATCCAACAACATGCCCCCATCTAGCAACCATTCATGTGGCTTTGCTGAGGTCCTGCTTAAATGGTCAATTATGCAGTTCTCCCAAGCTGGAATGTAGATTACCTTCGGAAGTAAACATTAATGAACAACCTATTTCAAAAACTACACTGCCAGTCTCCCAAGGTAATAAGGGTGTGTTCCCCTTGTCTATGTACCACATAACTGTAGTGTTTACTGTTATGCAATGCAAGGTTTCAGGGCTCTACAGTCAGTTTTGACTGCCTGAATGGCTGCCATCATCTCTGCATATATACAGTTTCATCTCACTGAGAATCCAGATCACCTAGTTCCTTTGGGAGGTGGAGTGGTTTGAAGGGCATGCCTCTGTTCTTTCTAACTTGCTCTATCTACCATTTCATCTCTCTTTTACACAGGGAAGGAAGGGGATGATACAATATAAAGAATAAGACTGCTGCTCCCAAGTATTTTTAGGTTCCACTGAAGTTTTCTTATGTGCAGTCTGGTTAGTAAGACCATAAGTATGGTGAATACCACATAGCCCAGAATTCTCAGCAATTCCATAGCTGTTACCACTGATCTCCCAAGCATGCCCTGGAACAAGGCTAAAGGGATTCCACATTTTCCTAGGTTAGGTGAACTTTTGTTGAGTTGTCTGAAAAGGACCCCAGGAAGGTCCCTGTTTTGGCCGGGCATAGGTCTGATTCCTGCTACTTTAGGGAGAAATCCAGTCTGTTGAGGCAGTCTAGAGTGTACTCAAGTGCCCTTTGCATCTCCTCCTGGCTTTCTCCCAAAATAAGACAGTCATCCAGGCAGTGGGAGGTGGGGATATGAATGCCTTTGATCCTGCAATGAGCTAAGAGTGGCGTTGCACACTTTCTGAAAACTCTGAGTGCAGCATCCACACCAAAGGTAAAGGATGTAAACTGGTAATGGTGATTTCCCCCAGTCATATAAACCTGAGGTATTTCCTGTGTTCTTTGAAAAAAAGGAAGTGGAAAAGGCATCCTTGAGGTCCAGCATCACTAGCAGGGCCCGAGAGCTCAGGAAGGGCAAGAGGGACTAAAAGATCAACATTCTGAATTTGAGAAATTTTAAGAATCTTTTTAGCCTCAAGTCCAAAATGTTTCTCCAGAATCAGTCTTTTCTTGGGACAAGGAACAGCCTGGAGTAAAATCCTTTGGACTCCTGATCAGGAGGAACACGCTCTATGGTTCTATGTAATACCATTTCTCCTAACAGACAGGGGACCGAGCTGCACTTGGCCTCTTTTTTTACATACATAAGTCCTCTTGGTTTGGTTGTAAAGTGCTGTCTGCACCCTCTACAAATTATATGCAAACAAACTGCTTTGTCATTATAATTTAAACCACCAGAAATATGGCCAAGGTGCTCCAGAACAAAGGTTTAATTTCAGATGAGCGTTTTCATCTGTTACAACAACTAGACTTCAGTCAAACCTGGAAAAACAGTGGCATTTAGCCTCAACTGCCAACGTAACTCACATGCCTCCAACTATTCTGGTGTCACCCTGCCCGGTACATCATTAGTTACTTGTTGAATCACTAAAAATCGAAACTTATGACCACTATATCTCTCAATGTGTCTACTTAGTGCACTTGTTTTCACCATTTTAGTAATATCAGATGTAAGTAAGTAACTAAGTGGTGGCAGGACAGGTAGCTTACATCCTTCTAAGTTGGGAACTGCTGATTGAGGGCTCAGTGTCTGTTATTCTAAAAGTGTATTAGTTCTGGTTTAAGCACTTGGGCTTCAGGCCAGTTATTTTACATTAAGAAGATTCGTGGTCCACACTCGTGTGGGAGGAGAGGCTGGACTCTGCCCTTCTGAGCTGGGAATTTCTGCTTAAACGCTTATAGTGCCTGCATATTTGAACTGTTTCTTACTGAAATTGGTACACCTTGTTTGCTGTAGCATAGACTAGATCCAGGCCTGCTGAATCTAGCTTTGTTTGTTTGCTTGTTATTTCCCTGAAACGCTAATTCCACCTAAAACGCGGCTTTTCAGCGCTTCTGTGGATCCCTAGTGATATCTGCATTGCTTACTGTACTTATTTCCTTGTTTCACTTGAAAGAAAGTTACTGTTTGTCGTTTTTTCATTTAAGTTACCTGTAACACATTGCATTTAAGTTACCTGGCACTTGCTCACTAAAGCAATTATACAAGTCAGCACTAAAAAATTAAAAGCACTACACCCTCACAAACTCCCCTTGAGTACCTCGTTCCCCACTGGCCCTTTTTTTCAATTATAAAGGAATTCCCAATACTATTCTAGCATGTCCAAAGGTCAGTTGTCAATCTCCTCTCCGGTCCAGCTGGTGAATCTGGGAATCTTGAGGCAATGTTACAACTGCCTCATGTACACAGACAACCCTCTCCTCCTCCCAACAAACTCCAACACATGTGAGAGATGCAACCATACAGCCAAACTGGAGGCTAAGCTCTCTCAACTCAGTACTGGCGTAACCAGTCAGGAGGAGAAGGAAACCACACTCACTATGATTCCAGTCTCACATAGACCTACCATGACAGCAAACCAAACACAAACACACAAAAACATACTCGGAGGCTCTAAATAAAAATCTGCCTAAGCAGCAGAGACCTCCAAAGCAGACACCCAAGCAACCGCTACCCCAAAACAAAACACGTGCAACACATATCTCACAAAGCCAGTGTGCCGAACAGTCACAGCCCTTAAGGCTAAACAACACACCTGATACACTTGTAATAGGTGACTCTATAGTCAGGCACACTGACGTCCCGCTCACCAGGCTGAACAAGTAGAAGGTCACGGTGAGCTGCCTGTAGGGCGCTAGGATCCGCCACATAACACAAGCACTCAGGTCACTCCAAGGCAAGTACAAATATGACTCGGTCATTGTCCATGCTGGTGTGAATTACCTGAGACGTACCTCCCTGGACTACATGAAAAGAGACATAGAGGAGCTCTCTGAGCATGTAGCCCAGGCCGGTATGACCCTGACCTTGAGTAGCATCTTACCCTCACCAAGAATGATGCCACAATATGAAGACAAGATGATCAATTTCAACAATTGGCTTAAGTATTGGTGTCATTCAAAGGGGATCCAATGCCTGTCAGCCTGGGATGACATGCTCGACAAGCCACGATGCTTCGCTAGGGACGGCTTGCACCTGTCACCCCTGGGCTTTCGGATATTGGCAAAGGCTCTTGCTTCCCCCATAGTGACTTTTTTAGGCAAGGCTCAAAAGAAAAACCCACCTCCATAGGTATCACAAGGGATAAGAAACTAAGAGTAATGCTACTCAACGCCAGAAGTCTAAACCTCAAGATGCACTCGAAACTCTCCTTAGCATGGAGAACATCGATATCTGTGCAGTAACAGAAACCTGGTTCAAGGCTCCCAAGAGCACCCCCAGCACTACCAGGTTATACCTCATACCATGCTTTTCGGCCCCAAAACTTGGACCGAACCACAAAAGGAAGGGGAGTATCAATATTCGTCAAAGATACCCACGCCTCCAGGTTGGTGGCACAGCACGAAGCATCAGAGACTATCCATGTGCAACTAACAGTGGGTAAAACTGCCTTCCAGTTTATAGCCTGCTACAGACCACCCTCCCAAACCCAGGAACCCCACTCGGCCTTCCTGAGAACACTGAAAAATATGAAGGTCTCTCCAAACACCATTACATTGGGCAACTTCAACTATCCAAACATAGACTGGGAGCATTACTCTAGCTCCAACACCCTAGCCCAAAGGTTCCTAGAATTTATAAACTCAAATGCTATGGAACAACTTGTTACCACTCCCACAAGAGGGGAAAACATACTGGACCTGATCATCACCAACATGGGGACTCTATCCTCCAGACCAGAAGTGTATCCCTCACTGGAAAGATCAGACCATAAACTAATCTCACTGGATATTCACATCCCGACCCCACCCCCTGCCCAGAAAACCACAGTGAAAAACTTCTCTAAAGCAAATTTCACACTCCTCAAAACCGAGGTGGAATCCTTCAAAGCCTCCGAGCCTGTGGAAAATACGGCCCAGACCGCAGAATCCTTTATAAACGCATTCTATGAACACCTTCAGGAATGCATGGATCATGCAATCCCAAATAAAACCAAGACCCGACCCAATCCTCCAAAGGCAGACGTCCTGTCTGGTGGACCCCAGCCATAAACAAACTATACAATAGAAGGAGGAAGCTACTACATGATATAGCAAAATCCCAAAAAGGGAAGGCATCTCTGATCAGTATTAGCAAAAAACTACGGGCACTCATAAAATCGTCTAAGGCCAGCTTCGAGAGAAAAATTGCACAGGACACTAAGGATAATCACAAGGCTTTCTTTAGTTATGTTAGGAACCTGGGTGGGAATTCCCAGATATGCCCAGAATTAGTCCAAAATGACAAAAAATACATCGAACCCACAGACATTGCCAACATCCTAGCTGATAGGTTCAGCGCAAACTTCTCCCCCCCCCCTCCCCACCAAAAGGGCAAATATCCATCCCAGCAGAGTGCTGCCCCCCTAACATCTTAGATGCTCAGGTAAGAGCCGCCGTCTCCAAAGCAAAAAACACAGCATCAATGGGACCAGACGGTGTCCTGGGTCCTCAGCCTTACTACAGGATATGTACCCAAAGAGTGGCGTACAGCAACAGTGGTCCCTCTCCACAAAGGTGGTGCCTCAACGGATCCTGGAAACTATCGCCCCATAAGCCTGACTAGCTTGGTCTGCAAAGCTATAGAAAGGATCATCATGGACCTCATAAATAAAGATATTGGGGACCTACAGACACTGGATCCTACCCAGTTCGGCTTTGTTAAGGGCAGATCCTGCCTCTTAAACCTGGTTGATTTCTTTGAAACAGTCACCAAGGCCACTGACGAGGGGAAGGTGGTCCACACAGCCTACCTGGACCTCGCAAAAGCCTTTGATACAATACCCCACTCGGGCATTATAGATAAGCTCACCAGCTTAAATATAAACCCCTATGTCACTAGATGGGTTGCAAACTGGCTCAAGGACAGAACCCACATGGTTAGAATTGCTGGAGCCATGTCAGACTCCAAGCCAGTTACAAGTGGCGTCCCACAAGGCTCAGTCCTGGGATCTCTCTTGTTCGGTATATATTTCTCGGAGGTACAGGCCAACACGGAAGGACTGTGACTAACCAAGTTCACAGATGACTGCAAACTGGGCGCCATAATCGACTCTCCAGCCGACACAAGCATCCTTCAAAAGGGCTTCATGGAAACAGACAACTGGTGCCAGAGCCATGGCCTCAAGCTAAACGCCAAAAAGTGTATAGTCATCCCCTCTGGCAAAAACAAAGTGCCCACAAATTACCACATAGGTGGTAATCCATTAAGTACAGAAGAAGTAATTAGGAACCTGGGGACCCAAGTTGATAGCAATCTCTCATTTGACAACCACGTGGCCAAAGTGGTTAGAAAAACATTTTATATAGCCCACCTAATCATGAAGGGATTCACATCTAAATCAGGGGAGGTCATCGTGCCTCTTTACTCATCCCTCATCAGGCCCATAATTGAGTACAATGCCCTTTTGGGATGTACCTTACCAGACACCTGCAGCAACTGGAAAGACCCCAAATGTACCTCACCAAGAGGATCAAAGGGCTCAAACAGATGCCATATGCTGCCCGGTTAAAGAAACTCCAGCTCTACTCAGTGGCATACCGCCTGCTCAGAGGCGATCTGTGCCTGACATATAAAGCCATGTCCAACCCGGAATTAATGGACATGCTGCACCTCAGAAAATCCAAATCCCATCAAGCTACGCGCTCGAGAGACTTGAACCTCAGCACTGAAATAAATAGGACATGCTGGAGGGACAGATTCATAACCCAGAGGTTCCCTTCACTCTGGAATAAAATCCCAGTCCAGGTTAGGCAGAGTCCCTCATTGACTCTCCTCAAGAGGAATCTTGATGAGTGGATGGGAGATCGTAGGTTTTCCCCGGGTATCACTTCTGTGTCACTGTTAGACAGAGTTACAGTATACTAACCTCGAAAAAGGGCATAGCAAAATTAATTTAAAATGGGTGGCGAAAGCCAAACCCACTCTGGCTAGGCTTATAAATGCCCTAGGGCAGACAGCCTAGTATGAACCTATGAACCTATAATGATGTACAGCACAGGTGTTTTTCCAGGTTTAAATTAATGCACTAGTATATTAAAAATGAAAAGGCACGGTTGCTTTTTATAAATATTAAACATATTACTATAATAAATTAATTTAGATATTTATATATTTGTATTTTTAAACAAACTACATAACATTTTAACTATTTTACATTAAAGGTAGGCCACGTGTTTTTAAATGTAATGGTGCAATGAAATGTGATTGATTGATGAACTGATATTGTTCTGATGGTCTAGTTCTTGTAACAGATGAAAGCGCTCAACTGAAATTAAACCTTTGTTCTGGAGCACCATGGTCTCCTTTCTGGTGGTTTAAAGTACAATTTGTTTGTTTGCCTCTGGTTGCTCTGTCATTATGTTTGACCTTATCCTGATACAATGAGGGACAGTGTTGTGAATTTTGGAATGGGGAGGCTGGTAGCACTACATCTGCTCCCTGCAGGGATTAAACCATAAGGGCCTCCAAATCTCCCACTATCTTCATATGCTGCCATCTTTTTGTGTGGTCTTTTTTCCTTAAGGTATCTTGTCTTTTTTCCTTAAGGTATCTTGTCTTTTCCCCTGCTTCTATTAGTAAAGTCCCTTCTTAGTGAAGTGATTTCTGTTACGTTTGGGAGAATGGGACAGAAACATGTATTTGATTAGTTCTGTTTGTTTCCCTTTGCGCCCTCCATTATTTTTTTTAAACATACTGTAAGATAGGGGCCCAAACAGCAATTCCTTATCTAAAGGGGCACTAATGAGTTAACCTGTCATATCCTCTGATAGGGCTGTGGTCCTCAGCCAATAATGTCTCCTGACACCTTAGCCTGTTGCAGCACCCCTGGATGCGGAATCTGTAACACCATATCCATATTACAAAGAAATGCATCTGGAGCGTTTCTCCCCAGGCCTCCACGGAAAATTGGCTGCTTCCAAGTCAGACTTTCCCAGTAAACAAATGTTAAATAAATAAAAATAAAATATTTTATGGCACATTTTCAGGTACATAGCAGTCCAACTTTGGCTCATCACAGCTGCTTTCAGGATTTCATCCTGCAGTCCCCAACAAATACCCAGAGTTGCCAGAGACCCAGAAGATTCTAGTACATCAAAGGCAAAAACAAAACCAACCAATCAGCAACCAACTCATAAATGGTCATTCAAACCAGGTGGAAATAATCCACCCAGTCTCACAATCCAAGCTTTCTCTTTTTTATTTAAAATATTATGCCAGCCAGTCTTACAATTCCTATTTCCATATATTTTGTCAATAACAATAAATTGAAATTTAGCAGAGGCATGTTTGATAGTGTGTTTAAATAAATCATTTGTAGAATGCTTATTCCTAATATTACTAAGGTGTTCTGATATGTGTAACCTCATAGGTCTTGATGTTTGGCCTATATAAAATGCTGAACAGGTACAGATGGCAAGATTGATGAGCCAATCACTGCTGCAGTTGGCAAAAATGTTAATCTTAAAAATACGAGGTGTATTCTTACTGGTGAATTCCTTAGTTTGATAAACATGTTTACAAAGTGAGCAGTGGCCACAAGGGAAACAACCGACTACTTTACTGCCATCCAATGTACCCTGAATTAAATCAACAGATGGTGAATTATGTTTATAATGACTAAAATAACTACCCAGGGTTTTACCTCTACAAAAAGAAAATTAACATTTTTGGCTCAACAGAGTACTAAGTCTATCATCAGCCAATAAAGTATCCCAGTGTTGTACTAAATCCATGAAATAATGTGTATTCCTACCAAAACTGGTTATTAGTCTGATGTTTTGATTCACACTTTTATTGTGATTGTGGTATGTTAATAACTCACTTCTGGATAATCTTTGAACTTCCTGACTAGTTCTAACCAAATGCGCTGGAGAATAACCATGTGCAGTGAAACGTGTGATAAGATCTTTATCATAATAATGAAAATCTTCATTATTAGAGCAGATATGACAAATCCTCAAACTGAGATTTTGGGATATTTCTAATAATGTGTTTCGGATGACAGCTGGAGGAATGTAACTGGAATGAAAAGTTTTCCGATATACAGAACTAGCCAGTGCACCATCGGTATGTCTTTTTAGTGTTACATCAAGATACTCTACATATGAAAACTGGCTGTGAATCGAATGCACCATTTATTTTCATTTAGGTATTGAACAAACTCCTGTAAATAAATGGCATCCGATTTCCAAACCATCCAGCAGTCATCCAAAAAACGTCTCTAAATATCTATTTCATCCAGAAATAGATTATGGCTATTATCATAAATGATCATTTGTTCAAGATATCCCATAAACAAATCAGCATATATGCGGCAAATGAAGCACCCATAGCTGTACCTTTGAGCTGCAGATAACACTTCCATTAAAATAAAAAACATTCTTAGTGAGGACACGTTTTGCTAAACACAGAAGAAAAGTATTAAACCCCGGACTGTATATTGGAATTTTAGCCAACCAATATTCTAATGCAGAAAGCCCAGCCCAATGGGGGATGCTAGTGTAAAGAGATGTAACATCAAGAGTACACATCAACCTTATGGGCTCTAATTGAGTATCAGATCTAATATTAAGAAACTCAGTTGTATCTTGTATTCGAGCCCTAATACCTTTCAATAATGGTTTCAAAAACGTGGTTAAATAAACAGAGAGTGGCTCTGTAAGAGAACCATTACCTGACACAATTGGTCTACTTGGTGGTTTATCAACATCCCTATGAATCTTCGGAAGTAAATATAAATACTGTGGTAATGGGTCTTTTACTTTTAGATGAAATGAAGTCTTCTCAGATATTATACCCTCACTAACTGCAATTTGTAAGAATTCATCTATCTCCATTTCAAACCTGGAAGTAGGATCAACAAACATTGCTGTATAAAATCTGCCATCCTGTAGCTGTCGATCAGCTTCAGCTACATACATGGACCAATCCATCACCACTACAATACCACCCTTATCAGCTTGAATAAAGGCTATATTTATATTCTTCCTTAACCTATCCAGTGCCTCTACTTCTGACAATGTTAGATTATGTGGAAGAACATTTCAATTCCTTTTAGAACCAAAATGTAATTCTTTAAGAATACATTTCTGAAACATGTCTACATGTTTATTCATGGGTGGGATAAACGTGGATTTACGAAATCCAAATCCAGGTGTAGAGGAGGCTGTAACATCACTATTGTCATCATTTTCATTTCAAAGTACAATTTGAGGTTAAGTAATCTGCAAAGCGAATTCAAATCATTAATAAAAGTATCCTCAGACACAAAATGAAGAGCTGTCTCATGACAAATAGACAGCATCATCAAATGACATCTCTTCTGGTGAGAAATATCAGAAGAAAATGTGTGCTAACTATGCTCCAGGGCAGAAAAACTGTGTCCTCACTACCGGTGTCAAATGTTAGAGGAGTAGAATACTGTAACCTTAAATCCTGTTCCTCCTCCACAAAATCAAAGGAGTCTCATTCTCTTACTGGGGAGACCTTTCTTCCTCTTCAGTGGGAGGAGAAAGAACAGTTGTGTACACTTACCATAAATGAAGATGTTCGAGTGTATTCACTGTTGCAGTCATTACATTTGGGTTATCTGCTTGCAAGTAGCCCTCAGTCGGCCTGATTAACAAAGTCTTGGGTCCTGCGTCGGTTGCTGTCCCTTATTCCATGACGTCAGGGGTATAAAACATGCAGCCAACGCCATTACATCAGTTTTTCTTGCCCCAGATGTCAGGTGCCCCCCTAATGGGAAGGAATTAAATATAAAAATACAAAGCTATACCTCCAACAAAAAAAAGCAAATACACCAAAAAGGCTTTTAAGCAAAGTAAAGGAAAGTAGAGGTATAGTCAAAAGAAGTTAGGGGGCTGGAGGGAGGGTAACCAGGACTGCAACAGTGAATACACTTGTGTACACTTACCATAAATGTAGATGTTCAACTGTACTATGTTCTTCATGTTTCACTGTTGCAGTCATTACATTTGGGTAGATTCCCAAAGCTATGGTTGGGAGGAGGAAGTCAGATAGCATTAGGGCCAGATATAAAGCCCTGCAAGACTGCAGTGGCAAAGCCAGCTCTGGATTTAGAGAAAATTGGCAAATGATAATTCTTGGTGAAAGTATGTACAGAACTCCAGGTAGCAGCTTCTAGGATGTCCCTGGTAGGGATGCCTCTGAGAAAGGCTGTAGAGGTAGATGCAGCCCTGGTGAAATGAGGTCTGATCCCCTGGGGGATAGGTTTTCCATGGTGCTTACAGCAGAAATGAATGCAATGGCTTATCCATTTAGAAATGGTTTGCTTTGAAATAGCCTTCCCCCTCTGCCCCTGTAGCAAATGCCACCAGCAGTTGTTCAGATTTCCTTTGAGGTTTAGTCCTGTCCAAGTAGAATCTAAGTTGTCTGTGCACATCTAAGGAATGCAGTATCTGTTCCCCTTTTTTCTGTGGATTGGGAAAGAAGGTTGGAAATGAATGGACTGATTAAGAGCCACACTGGATACCACCTTGGGCATGAAGGATGGATTGGTTCTGAGGGACACCCTGTCTGCATGAAAGATGATGAAAGGCTCCAGGGCCTGTAATTCAGATACCCTTCTAGCTGAAGTGATTGCTAAAAGGAAAGCTGTTTTCCAAGAAAAAAATTTTAAGTCTGCAGTAGCAGCTGGCTCGAAAGGAGGTAGAGTGAGTTTCTCAAGACAAAGTTAAGGTCTCAGGCTGGGGTTGGAGCTCTCCTGGGAGGTCTCAAATATTTGGCCCCTTTGAGGAACTGCTTGAGCAGTGGATGAGAGAAGAGGGGAGGTTCTGTGTTATAATGAGCTAAAATGGCTGAGGCATGGATTTTAATGGAGGAAGAAGACAGGCCCTTGTGAAGCATCTCAGTTAAGTATTGTAAAATCTGAGGTAAATTGGGCGCTGCTGTGCTCATCCCTTGAGACTGGTTCCAGGCACTGAATCTTTTCCATTTTTCAGCATAAGATTTTCTAGTACTAGGCCTCCTTGCCTCTAAAATGATATCCATCACAGGTTTGCTGAGGGATGGTAAAGGAGAGATTATGTAATTAGCCAGGCTGCAATGTTCAGTGTTAGAAGCTGAGGGTGCAGAATCTGGTTCTCCTGCTGAGACAGCAGGGAAGGAGACTGAGCAGGTGCCATGAAGATAACCATGACACACTGCGCAGGAGGGGGTACCAGTGTTAGCGTGGCCAGTCTGGAGCAATCAGAATCATCCTTGGTTTGTCCTGTTTGATTTTTAGTAGTACTTTGGAGAGCAGAGGCAGAGGGTGGAAGGCATAGACTGATATGTTTTTCCAGCTGAAGGACAGAGCAGCCACTTTCCAGGCTTGTTTGTGGGAGTCCTTGTGCAAAATTTGTCCAATTGGTAGTTCTGGGGAGAGGCAAACAGGTCTGTATCTGGGCTCCCCCAATTGCTTGTCAACATGTTGAAAATCCTTGGTTCCAGTTTCCACTCGTGTGGGTCCATGAGTTTTCTGCTTAGTCCGTCTGCCAGTGTATTTAATTTTCCTGGCAGGAATTGAGCTTGTAGGTGCACTTGGTAGCTCAAGGCTGTGTTTCACAATGCCATGGCTAGTCTGCAGAGGGGGTAAGAATGTGTACCCCCCTGCTTGTTTATGTACCACATAACAGTGGTGTTGTCCATCTTTACCATTAGTTGTCCTGGAAGAATGTGGTTCTTGAAGGCTGTCAGAGCATTCTGTACAGCTAACATTTCTTTTTTATTGATATGCAGGTGCATTTGACTTGGGTTCCATTTGCCCTGAATGCACTTCCCTGCCAGGTGAGCCCCACATGCATAGTCTGATGCATCTGTTAGGATTTGGGTGGCAAGGGGTGGTGTGAAAAGTAGTCCCTTGTTTTGGTGGCAGGCCTCTGCCCATCAAAAGAACTCTAGGCATAGGCAAGGTATGATAGGAATCATTGTTTCTAGGTCTTGAGAATGTTGACACCATAGGCTTTTTAGATACCACTGTAGTTTCCTCATATGCAGTCTTGCATATGGAATTAGAAGAATGCAGGAGGCCATGAACCCCAAGGCTTGCAGTATTTGTCTTGCAGATAGCAGGGTTTTGTGGCCACTTGTTTGAAGAAGGTTGTCAAATGAATTTGTTTCTCTGGCGTGAGGTAAGCCATTTGGGAAGTTGTATTCAAGTTTGCTCCCAGGAATATAATTTGTTGACAGGGTACCAGGTGTGATTTCTTTTCATTTATGGTGTACCCCAGACAAGTTAGAACCCTTTGTACAGAGGCCAGATGATTCAAAAGTATGTCCTGGCTTTCTGCCTGAATTAGACAATCGTCCAGGTATGGGTATATTTGAATATTTCTTTGCCTGTAAAATGCAATAACTGGAGCTAGGCACTTTGTGAATACCCTAGGCGCAGTAAATAAGCCAAAGGCAAATGCAAAGAATTTATAGTGTGTGTAGCCTGCTTTGAAGCGTAGGTATCTTCTGCAAGATTCCCTGACTGGGAAGTGCAGGTATGCTTCTTTAAATCTATTGTTGCCAACCAGGCATCTTTGCCTAGTATAGGAAGTAACTGGTGAAGAGTCAGCATCTTGAATTTTGGAATCTCCAAAAAGGTGTTTAGAGTAGACAGGTCCAGGACAGGATGCCATGAATTGTCTTTTCTGGGTACCAGGAAAAGTCTCGAGTAGAAACCTTGTCCCTTTTCCTCTTCTGTTACCAGTTGAATAGCCCCCATGCTTGAGAGAAAGTACTTGTTTTTGGGCCTCTGCCCACTGATTTGGGGGTAGGTCTGACCATCCGCTTGGTGTTGGCAACGTGTGGAAGTGAAATCTGTATCCCTGGGACACTATATTTAAAACCCATTTGTCCTGGGTAATGAGTTCCGAATTCTTTGCTTGAAGAGCAATCTTTCCCCCCAAAGGTGCAGTCAGTTGATAAGTGCTTGGAAATTTTAAAAGGAAGTCATTGAGACAGTTTACCATAGGGGGGAGTCTGATTTTTCCCAGATTTGGAAGTGGATGCCCCCCACTGCTTAGTTCTGTGTGTCCCCTGAGACTGAAACCCTGGTTGGGTTTGGCTTGAGAAGACCTGGAAGGGGCTGGAAAGTACAAATTCTTAGAAGGACAGTGTCTACTAAATCTAGGAGGCTGAACTTGTAAAAAATCTTTAACAGTTTGCATAGATTTAGCTTTATCTTCCATCTTTTTAAGAACTTCCTCAGCCTTGTTGCCAAACAGGCTGTCCTGATTTAAAGGAGCATCCAACAATTTAGCTTTAACATGATCAGGCAAAGATTGCTCCTTAAGCCAAGCATACCTTCTGAGCACAGAACCAGTAACAGCAGCCCGGCCTCTAATGAATCAAAACCACATTGCAAAGTATGTTTTCCAACTTGTTCAGCAGAATGCATTAAATCCTGTAATTCTTTATTTTCCGCACAGTCAGGAATCATCATAATTTTCTGTTTAAGCAGTCCAATAACATGTTGCTGATACTTTAACATATGAAACTGGCAGTTTAAAGCCCTAATGGCCAAGGTTGCAGAAGTGTAAACCTTCTTACCCCATCTATCCAGCACCCTGGAGTCTCTATCACAAGGGGTAGGATTTTTAGCAGTAGAAGCCTTAATGCCCATGGGCCCCTGTGAAATAGTCTGGATCTGCAATAGGATTTTTAAAAAGGAACTTGTGGGACTCAGGGACCCTGTAGTATCTGTCAGATTTTCTGGGAGCAGGAGGCAGCGAATCAGGGGCCAAACTAGATTCCGAAAAGGCATCATCAACAATGTCTAGTACAGGAGAAATAGCTAAAGGCCTATGCTGAAGCAGGAGAAGGATATCCCTAAGCCTCTTTTCTGAATCAGAAAAATCCTGGCTTTCCTAGTGGAAATGCTCCCTTAGAATATGTAAGGCTTCCCCAAAAGACAAATCCTCAGGAGGGGAAGCAGAGGGAATGGAGTCCTCTGCATCAGAATCTTCATAAGTAGACAAGGGCAAATCCAGATCATCAGAGGAATCAGAAACAGAATCCTGATCAGAAGATTCATAATCAACTTCAGTCCTAGGCCTCTTAGAAGGGGGGGGGGGGTTGGCTACCCCTGATTAGAGTCATTAGATCTTCAGCCATTCTTATCATTTGTTTTTTAGGCATACAGGCCTGAGCATGTGGCCTGGCCGTCGGTTTTTTAGGCATGGATCAAGACTTAGGCCCAAGTAAAGAAGGAGGCGTCTGTTTAATATGCAAGTCCATAGGCCTGAATACACCCTCAGAAGCTGGTGCCTGCACAGCGGCTCTGGACCCATCCAAGGTACAGACATCCGCAGATTCCACAGTTGAAGCATCTCGTGGCATACTGGACTCCGAATGGGTCTCAGTAGAAGCCTGCAAATCAGAAGTAGCTGATATCAAGGGCTGCGAAAGCGTCTCACTGAGTACCGGCGACTGGCTTAGGGGAAGCTTCTTCGGCAGTTTTGGACCTCGGCATCCTGTCTCTGTCTTTATCTTTGCGTTTTTTCAGAATCCCGGTAGTCAGAAGGCTAACCGATGACATTTCTGGATAACTAAACTGAGAACCAAAATATTTAGAGGCGAAAATATACCGATGACGGATAGTGCGCTGATTAAATAAAGCACAAAACCGACAGAGGTACGTCGTGGTCAGGGCCTAGGCAAGGAATACAGTACGAATGAAAATCTTTATGAGGTATTTGCTTTCCACAAGTAATGCAATTATTAACTTTTACTGACATCGGAAAGGAGCAAGAAAAAGTTTCCCCAATGGGGTACTTAGCTTTAGTTGAAGACTTCGGTTCTGAAACTCAAAAATGAAAATTTCAGGAGTCGGCCGACCGGCACTTGCAAACTGCTTTTGCTTCGGGCACCGCACGGCAAGAAAGACTGACGTAACGGCGTCGGCTGCATGTTTTACACCCCTGACTACCTGATGTCATGGAAGAAGGGACAGCAACCGACGCAGGACCCAAGACTTTGTTAATCAGGCCAACTGAGGGCTACCTGCAAGCAGATAACCCAAATGTAATGATTGCAACAGTGAAACACGAAGAACATCATCAGATATTGAGGACTGTTCTGAATCGGACGGCAGGTTACACAGAAGTTGGAGAAATACCCGAGTCAACTTAGCCAAATTCAGGGACCAAAGGCAGGAAAACCTGCCAAGACACAGCTGTCCATGCCTAAGGTACAGGAACCAGGATCTGTAATTACTGACCACATAAGATTTGGGAATCCTGGCAGGGATGTCCCTAAACTCTGGCTTGAAGGCATGGACATGATTACTGTGGGGATTTCACCATCCCTTTCTTTGACAATCAAAGGTTATGAAGTGAACATTGGGATATCAGCGTCCAATGAGAAGAGCAGAGTGTAGTCTTTGGTCTAGTTGGTCATGTTAGGAGCTACACATATGACAGTGTGCAAAGGGGTGACATCAGAAGCATCAGACGCAACTGGTATCAGGGGCAGGGGCTGTTCAAGTGTCTCCATGGAGCAGACACCATAAGACACATGTAGCGCAAAATGTAATTCGTTCAAAACATCAACAGGTTAGCAGATAGGCACAGAACATTGAATATGAAGAATGCTGAATTCACAATTGGTGGAGTGGATTTAATGTTGAATAATGAGATTACTATGAATGTACATGGGGTACAGTGATGTGATGTTTGGATAGAAAAAAACCTGTGTTTTTTGGAGTAAGCACTGGTAAATAAAGGTTAAAAATATATATGCTTAGAGTGGTTCTTTGTGACAGAACTCAATGAGTGATTTCTGAGTGCGTGCTAGCAGTCAGTGCATTCTTTAAGGCAATTTCTCTTTTTATATGCACACATAGACATGCAGATGGTGTTTTGTGCATTCAGGATTATCTGTCTGGTGTTTTGGACTGCCATTTACTGATATAATCCCTCGTGTTTATAGGTCTTGGAATTGCCCCTCTCTTTCTCTCTATGGATGCACTTCTCTTCCTTTTAGGGAAAGACATCCTCAACATGCTGCTGCATATCTGCAGACAAGACAGATGATTTCTAACAGGACAGTGAGCCTTTGTTTGACATGGAATAAAAAGAGTTATGTACTTACCATAACTTGGAATCTGTGCTATCTAGTGTCATTATTCATCATGGACAGGTCTTGGATCCGACCTCGGATCCGGGCTGGCAACTGACGAACAGAGCAGAGAGCTCAAGCTCCTTCCCTTCCCATAATCCCCAGCTGACCTCTAACCCTCAGATTAAGTTTGCTAAACGATTAGGAGCGCAGAAAATTCTGCATAAGAAAAACAAACTATCCTAAATTGGAACCATCCCAGCTCTACCAGATCCCCAGAAGGTAGGGGGAAGGAGGGTGGGAACGTGATGAATAATGACACTGGATAGCACAGATTCCAGGTTATTGTAAGTACATAACTCTTTATCTGATGCTATCTGTGTCATTATTCATCACAGATGGGTCAGAATCCCCAGCTACTAGGAGCCCTGGGTAGCCTCAAGGAAGGATATGTCGGAGCACAGAGAAATCAAAGAAAGCCCTGTTCCTAGACACCAAATCCAACTTACAGTGCAAGACAAAAGTGTGGGGATTAGACCAACCAAGTAGTGGCAGCACAAATCTCATCCAAGGAAAGTTTAGTTAAGAGGGCTGAAGACGAAGCCACAGACCTAGTAGAGTGGGCTTTAACTGGTGTGGACACTTCCACATGCCTTCCATCATAAATGAAGGAAATGCAACAAGCAATCCATCTGGAAATAGTCACTTTAGAAACCGCTAGACCTTTTCTGTTTAGAGAAAAGGTCACGAAGAGCTGGTCCGACTTCCGAAATTGCTCAGCCCTTTTCAGATAGAAACGTAATTGCCTATGAAAATGTAGACAATGCAACATGTATTCTCCTTTGTTCAAGTAATTAGGGAAGAAAACCAGGAGTTGTATTGAATGATTGAGGTTAGCTTCGAAGGCCGCTTTCGGAATAAAAAAGAAGTTATGTTCTTACCATAATGTTCCATGTGAGTTGTTTATCTCACCTTTATTCTTATACGTGGGTTCAGAGCCGATCCATCGGCTCTGAGTCAGCCGCTTTACTAGCTAAAGATTTCAGAATAGCTCGAGGCCAGGCCCCCTATCCCATGATGCTCTCTGTCCTACCCCAGATCTAGTTTTCTGAACTCAGCAGCAAGAAAAAGGTAACTCAGAAGTACTCCAGCAGGAGTAAGAACCCTAGAAAAGACTACCAGACCCCAACTCTACCCGTTCGTCGAGACCCGGAGGGGAAGGTGGGAGGGAATGTAAGAATAAAGGCAAGATAAACAACTCACAAGGAATGTTATGGTAAGAACATAACTTCTTTATGTGAAGTTGTTAAATCTCGCCGTTTATTCTTACACGTGGATAGTGTCCCAAGCACCCTAATCCTGGGTGGCTCATGGGAGTATATTCCTGAGGACAGTGGAACCAAAGGAAGCTCTGTCCCTGGAGGCATTGTCCACTTTGTAATGAGGCTTGGACCAAGTGGCAGCTGCACATATAGTATCCAAAGGTATATAAGCCATATAAGCCAAAGACGTGGACACAGCTCTAGTTGAATGGGGCCTTCATACCATATTCTAACGTTTGGTTGACAGAAGAGTAGACAAATTTAATGCAGTCAGTTAACCATTCGGAAAGGGAAACTTTAGAAACTAATCATCCTTTCTTGGCGTCTGCATAAGATACAAAGAGCTGGTCAGATCTTCGAAAATACCTTCGTCCTGTGCAAATAAAATCTCAATTGTCTGTGGACATCAAGTGTATGTATTTCAACAGAGTAGAATGATTACGGAAAAAGGTTGGAAGTTCAATAGTTTGGTTCAGATTGGTTTCAGAGCACACTTTTGGCAAGAATGAAGGGTTAGTCGTCAGTGAAACCCTGTCCGGATGAAACACCAAATACTGTGGTTTGACAGAAAGGGCTTGAAGCTCAGATACCCTGCTTGCTGAAGTAATGGCCACCAAGAAAATAGTCTTCCAGGATAGAAACTTCAATTGACAAGACGATGCAGGCTCAAAGGGAGGAAGAATAATACAGGACAGAACAAAATTTAGATTCCAGGGAGTAAATGGCTGACTAACAGGAGGCCCGAGATGAATGGTGCCCTTAAGGAAGGCCTGACACAATTTGTGCGACATTAAGTTAGAACCCACAGTTCCAAGACGAAAATATGAGAAGGCAGCCAACTGTACTCTTAACTGTGTCAACCACAGCACCTTCCTGAAAAAGTTTAGAGAGAAATTCCAGAATACTAGCAATAGGGGCCACATAGGGATCAATGTTGTTACGAGAAGCCCAAATGGCAAAACGCTTCCATTTACTAGCATGTGACCTGGCTGGGAAGGGAATTGGAGCAGCCAATGCTGTCAGTCTGAGGAACGAAGAGAGGGGTCCCTGACGAATGTGTCAGAAGGTCTGGAACTGGGTCCAGAATCCAAGGTTCCTCCAGTTGGTAGAGTTGGAGAAAGGGGAACCAAATCTGATGAGGCCAAAGCGGAGCGATTAAGATTACCATCCTGTCAAGAGCTTTGGCTTTCTGCAAGAACTTGGGAATCAGGGGAATAGGAGGGAAGGCATACAGGAGTCCGGGGGCCAATCGTGTACAAGCGAGTCCCTTGGGTTGTCCCCTGCTGGGGGATTTAGGGCAAAGTAGCTTCTGCATTTGGCATTCATAGGGGATGCAAACAGGTCGCAGCAAGGCTGGCACCACCTGCGGAAAATCTTCTCTGCAACTTCGTTCTTCAGGGGCCACTTGAGGTAACAGAATGGCTCTGCACAGTTTGTCCGCTATTACGTTGGATTTCCCCAGGATATACGTTGCAATCAGAAAGTGCCCGGTGGACACAGCCCACTGCCAAATTTTCAAGGCCTCTTGACACAGGGGGTAAGACCTGGTTCCTCCTTGTTTGTTGATGTACCAGACAACCGACATGTTGTCCTTCTATATGGCAATCGTCCCTAGAGGCAGAATGTAGTGAAAGTGCTGCAACGCCAAAAGCACCGCTCTCAGCTCCAGAACATTGATGTGCAACTTTGACCGTCTCCGACCAGGTGCCTTGGGCAGTACTTCCCTGAAATAGCCCCCCCACCCTATCAGGGAAGCATCTGTGGTCACCGTGGCGAACAGCAGGGAGAGAACAAATGGACGACCCATCGTAAGCTATTGGCTGGTCAACAACCAGCGAAGATCCTTCTTGCAAGAGTCCGTAATCATGACTAAGGACGACAAGGGAAGGTGTTGGTATGACCACTGGGTGAACAGTAACCAGTGGAGGATCCTCAAGTGCATTCGTCCCAGAGGAACTGGTATGAGAGTAGCTTCCATGGTGCCTAGAAGTTTTAGAACCTGATGGGCCGGTACATTTTTCTCTGCAGAATGTCTGAGACCTGAGTCTGTAAAGAGGTTGTTCTGTCCAGGGGTAATCTTATTGTGGCGGTGGTAGTGTCTAGTTCTGCTCCGATAAAGGATATATGCTGCGATGGCGACAACGCAGATGTTTCGAAATTGATAGTGATGCCTAGTTGAGAGCAAAGATTGAGAGTGTGATCCCTGGACAGAATTTGTTGATGCCTGGAGGCAGCGGTAAGGAGCCAGTCGCCCAGATATGGAAACACTCGGAATCCTAGACGTCTCAAGTGAGCCGTGACTACTGCCAAGCATTTGGTAAACACTCTGGGGGCTCTTGTGAGTCCAAAGGGCAGTGCTCTGAATTGGTAGTGGCTGGCTCCCAGCCGGAAACGCAGATGATCTCTGGATCTCCGGCCATTTTGATGTGGTAGTACACATGCTTGAGATCTATGGAGCACATCCAATCGCCCACTCCGAGGAATGGAAGGATAGACTGAAGCGTGACCATTCGGAACTTCTTCTTTACAAATGTATTGAATCTGCTGAAATCCAAAATTGGTCTCCAGTCCCCAGTCTTCTTTGGAACTAAAAAGAATCTGGAGTAAGTTCTGGATCCTATCTGGTCTGCTGGGACTGGCCGGATGACTCTTTTCCTGCAGCCTCTGGATTTCTATGGCTGCTTGATCCCTGAGACTGGGTGGAACATCTGGGATTTTTGTACCGACAGGCGGCTTTTGTAGAAATGGAATGAAATATCCCCTGGTAACTATGCTTTGTATCCAAGAATCTGTTGCAATTCCTAGCCAGGCATCTGGATACAAAGCCAAGTGACCCCCGACTGCCTCCAGAGCAGGACAGTCGGGCCTCCTCTCAGGAGCGCTGGTGGGGCTTGCCAAGGAACTGTTCCCTGTCACCCTGGTTCTGCGGACCCCCTCTGCCGCCAGGGCAGCATCTTCCATTATTGCCCCGTCCTCTGCCCCTGGAGGGGGGTTCACTATATGTGTTCTGGAAAGCTCCTTGGGACTTTCAGAACCACATTTTTCCACCTTTCTGCCCTTTGGGGTATGGACTAGTAGGGGTGGAAAAACAGACACCTACGGCAGGTAGAGTCTTTCCCTCCTGCTCACACCTAGTGAGAGTCTCCTTGACTTTGGGCCCAAACAAGGAAGAGCCATCAAATGGAGTCTTGACAAAGGAAGATTTGAAGGCTTCCGCAAAGGAGCATAAGCGCATCCAGGATAGTCTCCGCAGAGTTAACGCTGAACCTGTTGCCCGGCTCGATCCATCGACTGCATAAGAAATGAGAATTAAGGGTGTTAAGCTGTGCCATCACCTTCTCAGAGACAGCATCATCCTGTGTTGCCCTTTAGAGTATCTCCAAGCTCTTTGAGGAGATCTCGGTGAAGACGGGTGATATGGGTTAAATAGTTAAGCCATTTCATGGCAAATGTCGCAGAACTAAAGATGTGTTTCCTGTATCTGTCCATCATCCTAGAGTCTCTATTAGGAAGATGGACAGAGGAAGAGGTTTCTGACATCTCTTTCTTGGTGGCCGCTGCCACCACCATGGCATCATCGGGGACTCCGTGAGAAACATCTTGTCTTGGGGGGAGGTGACAAATTTATTAGGCCTCTGAGGGACTGCTTCCATGGAATCAGGAGACTCCCACACTCTTTGAGCGACTAAATCCATTAGTTCGAAGGGCGGAGTCACCCAGGATGTGGAGGGTTGAGACCCAAAAGCCTTCAGGAGCACCAACTCATCCTCAGTAGGGCTAACGGACTGCTAGTCACACTCTGCTTTAGGACTTCCAGGATATCCGCAAAGGAGATATTCTCTGAGGGGGACTGTGGGGACTCTTCTGATTCCTCTAAGTCAGTGTCTGATGTCAAAAATTCCTGAGGGGAATCTATATGCCTCCTCTTGCATAATTTCTTTCTGGGAACTTCATCAGTGGGGGCTTCTGGTGAAGTCTCAGTAGAGCAGGGATCACCCAATGGGGGTACCCGAGGCTCTGGGTCTCGACACTTGACAGGAACATGTGGTGTAGAGACAGTACTCGGCACTTTAGGGGAGGAAGAGGAGGGACCTGACGATGTGAGTGTCTTAGCCGACATAACCCTCCTCATGGCATCGAAGGCACAGCTGCCTCGACCAGAGGAATCCGTCAGTTCAGAAGAAGACGGCCCCCTCCCTGGCGCCAAGACAGTGGGCTCCGAACCAGAGGACGGAGCCGAGCTCATCTGCGCCGAAGCCCCATGAGGAAGGGTCAGAACTGACACATCAGTTCAAACCCCCCCCCCCACCCACCCCCGAGCCGACGAGAGAGTGTCGACTCAGAGAGAAGAAGTCACGGTTGAAGGAGTTGAAGGCACTGGGATAGGCCTCGGCTCCGAAGGCTCCACAATCATCAGATCCTCCTACTCCGGCTCCGAAGGCCCTGCTCGGCTCGGAGGAGGAGTAGTCACAGCCAGTGGGACAGTCTCGGGCTTCAAATCCAATTGGGATGAAGCCGATAGTAATTTTGCCAATGCCGGGTTCTCTAAAAGCCTCTGCACCACCCGGTCCACATCGACATCGGAAAGGGTCCTCGATGAACGGGTCGAAGGAGCCGAAGATGCCACAGATTGAAGGGTTGGCAACTTCAGTGTCTAGGAAACCGGTACCAAGACCGGGGACCAGCTCTGAGGCATCTGTTCGGTGCACTGCTCCAAAGACTGTGGAGCCGGTGACCGTGCCCTCACAGAAGGACTAGGAGCCGATAACCTGTCATCCGAGGACACCTTCGAGGACTTCGACCCCTTCGAGGACTTGGAGGGCTGGTCAGCCTTATCCAGAGAATCTTGACAGTCAGGCTTCAACAAGCCTCTACGTACCAACTTCCTTCGACATTCTAATAAGACCCTGCTGTTGAAGGAGTGGCAGATAGAGCAATCTTCTTGGAGGTGTACAGGCCCCACACAATAAACACAATTAACATGTCCATCAGTAATGGACATCTTCTGCCCACAATTACACTTCTTAAAGCCAGACCTCTGTCTTTCCTTCTGATCCGCCATATTGGAAACAACAGAAGATGTCAGAGCCCTGATCAACTTCGATCACAATAAAACAACAAAAAGTAACAGCAATCTGTACAACACGAACTCAGATATAATCAAGTCCCTACACAGCCAGGGATAAGAAAGGTTTAGTATTTTACACTATCTATAAGTGGGACCCGGACACTTGCGCGAATTTAACTTTCACCGAAAGTCAAATTCGCGCTCACACATACCCGAAATTTCTGTTCATCAAAGCAACAATTTCGGGTATGTGTGAGTGGTGTGCTGGTCGCACTGCAGTGCGAGTAAGGGAATATTTCTTTACTCCACTGTAGTGCGACCTTGGAGTGAGAATATTTAAGTAGGGGGGATGTGGGGGGTGAAGCCCCCCTGCAAAAAATTTTACTTAGTGGTTTTGTTTTTTTTCACAGTTTAATGGAAGCGCTTTTTTGATTAAAGCGCTTTCGTTAAACTGTGATCAGTATATATGGATTCGGACACTTGCTTTTTCGAGCAAGTGTCCTAGATCCCTATAAGTATATATGGAACAAAGATAGCACACACATATGCTAACTATTACTATTTGACTTCAAAGGAATAGGGTAGCAATATTAAATGTAAACTTCAACTATATTGATAAAGAAAAAACGGCCAAAGGCCTAGAGCAAACCACTCTGTGATTTTAATTCTAAGCAGAATTAACAAACTAAGAAAAGAAAACGGCCAAGGCCTAAAGCAAACCGCTCCGTAAATAACAAAATAGACTAATGAAAAAATGAGGCTAACTGACTAAAACCTTATAAGAAAGTAGACTAAGCTAAATCCAAGTTTTAGGAAAAAAACACTTGCAAAAATTAGGTCAAAGATAAAGAAAAAAATTCTACTGGCCCGAACTCTCCGTAGACCTTGCGATCAGTTGCAGTGGAAAACTAGATCTGGGGTAGGACGGAGAGCATCATGGGATAGGGGGGGGGGGCCTGGCCTCGAGCTATTCTGAGATCTTTAGCTAGTAAAGCGGCCGACTCTGAGCCGATCCACATGTAAGAATAAATGGCGAGATTTAACAACATCACATCAAGATTTGCCCTAAGGGACACTCTGCCCCTGTGGAAGACCATAAATGGATGTTTAATGTTAGAGCCTGCAGTTCCAAGACGAGGTAAAAGTAATGGTCACTAAGAAAGTACAGTTGTGTACACTTAGCATAAATGTAGATGTTCGAGTACATTCACTGTTGCAGTCATCACCTGTAGGTTATGCCTGTTGTAGTAGCCCTCGGCCGGCCCGAATACCACAGTCAATGTTTTTCTGCGTCGGCTGCTGTTGCTTACCGCCTGACATCAGGTCGTCAGTGCTATAAAGCAAGGCAGCCGATGCCATTACATCAGTTTTTCTTCCCTAACCAGTCAGAGGCCCAAGTAAATATGGTAAAGTGGGCCTGGTGGCTAAAAGCCACCGTTAGAAATTTATGTCTCCCTAAAGAAAGAAGATATAAGGGGGAAGGAGGGTGGAAAACCAGGACTGCAACAGTGAACACATTCGAACATCTACATTTATGGTAAGTGTAAACAACAGTACTATGTTCTTTGTGTTTCACTGTTGCAGTCATCACCTGTGGAAGGATTCCCAAAGCTAAGGAGAGGGGTGGTAGGATTAGTAAGAGACCTACAAATGAGTCAGCATGCCCTGCAGAACTGCAGAGGCAAACCCTGCCCTAGCCTTAGAAAATAGAGGTAGGTGCTAATGCTTATGGACAGAAGTCCAGGTGGCTGCTTCCAGGATATCCCTGGTGGGAATTCCTCTGAGAATGTTATGAAAGTGGAGGCTGCCCTAGTGGAATGGGTTTGAATAGACTTGTGGGGGGGGGGGGGGGTTCCCCATGCAATCTGTATCAGAAATGGATATAGTGTGATATCCATTTGGAAATTGTTTGTTTGGAAATGGGCTTCCTCTCTGCCCCTGGGGCAAAGCGGACAAGTAGTTGGTCTATTTTCCTGAAGGGTTTAGTACGGTCCAGATAGTATCTGAGCTGTCTGTGCATGTCTAGTGAGTGCATAATTCTTTCCCCCTTGTTTTGAGGGTTAGGAAAGAAGGTGGGTAGATGTATGGCCTGGTTGAGAGTTACATTAGATACCATGTTGGGCATAAAGGAGGGATTAGTCCTCAGGGAGACCCTGTCTGCATGGAAGATGATGAAGGATTCAATGGCCATCAGCGGCTGAAGTTCTGAAACCCTTCTGGCAGAGGTGATAGCTAGGAGAAAATAAGTCTTCCAGGAGAGGTATCTTAGTTCTGCTGAAGCAGCAGGTTCGAAGAGTGATAAAGTTAGTTTTTCCAAAACATAATTCAGGTCCCAGGCTGGAGTGGGTGGCTTTCTGGAGGACTGATATTAGAATCCCCTCTGAAGAATTGTTTAATCAAAGGATGGGAGAACAGGAGCTGTTCTGTACCAAAATGAGCTGAAATGGCTGAGGCATGGATTTTAATAAAGGAGAAGGTAAGGCCACTATTAAGTAGCTCCACTAGGTAGTCCAGGATAAGAGGGATGGAAGGCTGTGAGGTATTGCCCCCAATGGACTGGCTCCAGGAGCAGAATCTTTTCCATTTTCCTGAGTAAGATTTTCTGGTGCTGGGCCTTCTGGCCTCTGTGAAAATGTCTAGGACTTGTTTGCTTAACAAGGGCCCCTTGTTTGTCTTTAGAGTATTAGCCATGCTGATAGTTTGAGAGTCTGCAAGTCTGGGTGCAGCATTCACCCCCACCTGAGTTAAGAGGTCTGAGGTCAGGCTGCATAGTAAAGGGTACCAATGTTGTCTGGGCCAATCTGGAGCAATGAGGATGGCCTTTGGTCTCTCCTCCCTTATTTTGATCAGTACCTTGGGAATAAGAGGCAGAGGAAAGAATGCATACACAAAGAGGGTGTTCCAGGGAAAGGTCAAGGCATCCACCTTCCACGCTAGGTGGTGATGCTCCCTGGTACAGAATTTTTTCAGCTGATGGTTGAGATGCTAAGCAAAGAGATCTACCTTCGGAGTCCCCAACACCTGAGTGATTTGTAAAAATATTTTTCTGTGGAGCTGCCATTCGTGGGGGTCCAGTAAGTTTCTGCTTAAGTGGTCTGCCAGAGTGTTGTTGATCCCTGATATGTATTGGGCTATCTGGTGTAGTCCCATGGAAGAGGCGGTCAAGCAGAGGTTCATGGCTAGCCTGCAGAGAGGGTAAGATTGGGTCCCTCCCTGTTTGCTTGATGTACCACATTACTGTGGTGTTGTCTGATTTGATAAGTTGAACCCCTGGTTTGAGACTGGGTTTGAAGGATGTCACAGCCTTTTGTACTGCCATCATTTCCTTCTGGTTGATGTGCAAGGGAAGATGCTGGGCATCCCAAAGACCTTGGGTGCACCTGCCTTCTAGGTGAATGCCCCAAGCAATGTCTGAGGTGTCAGTGGTAATTGAGGGTGGATGGTGAAGGAAAGACCCTTGTTCTGGGCATAGGCCGCTGCCCACCAGAGAAACTCAGCCCTTATACAGGGGATCAGAGGTAGAGAGGTCTCTAGAGGTTGAGAGTGCTGACACCAAAGGTTCTTTAGGTACCACTGGACTTTTCTCATGTGATACCTGGCCAGAGGAATTAGAAGGATGCAAGATGTCATGTACCCCAAGGCTTGCAGGAACTTCCGTGCCGTGAAGTGACTTCTGGGAGCCAGCTGGGTAAAATAGAGAGGCAGGAAGCTCTGCTTTTCTGGGGATAGGAAGGCCATTTGGGATGCTATGCCCAGCAGTGCTCCCAATAAAATTATCTTCCTGGAGGGTGTTTGCCTTGATTTCTTCTTCTTGATGGTGTACCCTAAGTAGGTTTGGAGGGTTTTGACAAAGAGGAGGTCCTTGAGGAGCTTTTCTTTGCAATCTGCCTGAAATGAGGCAGTCGTCCAGATAAGGGTAAAGTTTTATATTTTTCTGTCTGCAAAAGGCTACGGCCAGGGCTAAGCATTTGGTGAATACCCTGGGAGCAGTAGATATGCCAAAGGGTAGTATAGAGAACTGAAAGTGTTGTGAGCCTGCTCTAAAGCAAAGGAATTTCCTGCAGGATTCCCTTACGGGGATGTGGAGGTAGGCATCTTTTAGATCTGGAGTAACTAATCAGACATTTTTTGTCAGCATAGGCAACAGCTGCACCAAAGTTAGTATTTTAAATTTGGGGACCACCAGGAAGGTGTTCAGAATGGATAGATCCAGGATGGGGTGCCAAGTGCCCTCTTTTCTGGGAACAAGGCATAGTTTGGAATAAAAGCCTTTGCCTGTTTAATCTGAGGTAACAGGTTCTACTGCCCCTTGGGATATGAGAGTTTGGACTTGTTTCAAAGCCTTTGCCCACTGATTTGGAGGCAAGTCTGGGTACCCTCTTGGAATTCGGGGTTCGTTGAAGGAGAATTTGTATCCCTGAAAAATTATCTTTACGATCCACTGGATCTTTGTTACAGAAATTCAGTTTTCTTTGCAGAGGTAGAGCCTTCCTCCTTGTTTTTGGTGAGTGAAAAGAGGGCAGAGGAGGGGGAGAGGGAGTCATTGAGAGTTTTTGTCATAGAGAGATGGCTTAGAACTCCCTGCCTTTGCAGTGAAAGTGGTCCACTGTTTGGTTCTCTGCTGTCCCTGGGATAGGAGTCTGGTTGGTCTGTCCCCTGCAGGGCTTACCTTGCCCTGTCTGCGAGGTGCAGGAAAGGACCAGTGTTTTGAGGGAAAATTCCTGCTGAACCTAGGAGATTGTACCTGAAGGAAATCTTTTACTGTTTGCATAGATTTTGCTTTCTCTTCTATCTTTTTAAGCACCTCTTCTGCTTTTACTCCAAACAAGCAGTCCTTATCCAAGGATGCATCAAGTAATTTAGATTTGAATGATCAGGAAGAGGTTGTTCCTTCAACCATACATGTCTCCTAATGACAGATCCTGACACTGCTTGAGGCTTCTAGGGCTTCATATCCACAGTGTAATGAGTGTTTAGCCACTTGACAAGTAGAGTGCAGTAAATCTGCTAACTCTTTCGAATTGGCACAGTCAGGAAAGGTTGAAATCTTTTGATTTAATAGTTCCAAAGTGTGTTGTTGATATTTTAACATGTGGAACTGACAGTTGAGTGCTCTGATACAGTAAAAAAGTATACACCTCTGCAACCTTAGCTACCTGTCCAGAACTCTGGAGTCCTTATCAGAAGGAATAGGATTCTTTGCAGAACTAGCCTTAGCTCCTTTTGGTCCCTGTGTAATGACCTCCGGGTCTGCAGCAGGATTTCTGTACAGGTATTTGTGAGAACCCCATACTCGGTAATACCTGTCAGGTTTTCTGGGAGCAGGTGGGAAGGCATCAGGAGTTAAGCTGGACTCATGGAAGACATCATCAACTACCTCTAAGATTGGAGGGATGGCCAAGGGCCTGTGCTGGGGTAGGTCTAGAAACTTTCTTAGTCTTTTCTTAGACTGAGAGAAGTCCTGGGATTCCCAGTGGAAATGTTCCCTAAGGGTGTGAAGGGTTTCCCCAAAGGAAAGATCTTCTGGTGTGGAGGCAGAAGGAATGGATTCTTCTGCATCTGAATCCTCATAAGCAGTCAGAGGTTGTTGTTCCTCTTCAAAATCTGAATAATCAGACTCCTCAGAATCCTGTTCTGTCAGTATTTCATTAAAAAGATCTCTTTTCCTTTTAGAAGATGTGGCCTGACTACCCCTGATAAGGGTGATAAGATCCTCTGCCATTTTAAGCATGTGAGCTTGGGGTGGTGGACCAGGAGTAAGATGGTGGATAGAGGTAGTTTTCCTAGGAGCGGCCTTGCCTCTAGGCCTAACAGTATCCATCGGTCTGAGAGAAATGGTAGTCGGAGAAGACGTCATTTTTTGTCTAGATTCGGTAGTGCAAAATACCTCCTCGGAAGCTGGTGCCTGTGTCGCGGTTCTGGACCCAACCAAGGCAAAGACCTCGAAAGACGAAGAAGATTTCTGCGGCATAATGGACTTCGAAAGGGTCTCGGTAGAGGCTTACAAAGGTATGGAATTAGGCATCGGGGGCTGCTAAGGCGCCTCACTGAATTCCGGAGAACTGACGACCTGCTTAGCGGTAGAGTTGTCGGAAGGCTTAGCCTTGTGTGGTCTGTCTCTAACTTCATCCTTACGTTTTTTCAGAATGTCTACGGATTGTTGGCTGATGGACGCCATTTAGGAGTGCGAAGACGGAAGACAAAAATACCCGGCTACAATAAGAGCTCTACGACGAATGGTTCTCATGTTAAAGAGGGCACAGAACTGGCAACGGGGGACGTCGTGGTCTGGGCCTAAACAAGTGACGCAGTATGAATGGAAGTCTCGGTGTGGTATTTGCTTTCCACAGGCGAGACAATGGTTAACTTTTTCGGACATCAGTTAGTGCAAGAAAAAAGGATCCCGAACAGGCTACTTAGCTTTAGACATTTTCAGCTGCAATTTAAACTCTGGCAGCGACCAACCGGCACTCTTGCGAACCGCTTCTGCTACGGGCTCCACAGCAAGAAACACTGATGTAATGGCGTCTGCTGCCTTCGTTTATAGCACTGACGACCTGACGTCAGGTGGCAAACGACAGTAGCAGAAGCACAAAAATACTGACTCTGGTATTCGGGCCGGCCAAGGGCTACCACAGCAGGGATAACCCACAGGTGATGACTGCAACAGTGAAACACGAAGAACATCGCTATTTACCAGGACAGGAATTTAATATCACAAGAAGTAGCTGGTTTGAAAGGCTTTTGTGTCAGACTGCAGCACCAAGATCAAATCCCATGGCAAGTAAGGATCTTTAATAGGCGGTCTAAGGAGAAAAACTCCTTTGAGAAAGGCTTTTTATAGTTTAGAAAAAAAGGTTGGTTCCTAATTCATGTGGAAGTTAGAAAATGGCCGCTAACTGAAGCTTGATAGTAGAAAACTTGCCCCATACTGAAAAACAGAAAACAAAAAAAAAAAAAAAAAAGAGTAAGATATCAGGAATCAAGGCCGAAAAGGGATCCAAATTACGCTGTCTAGCCCAAACAGAAAACCTTTTCCATTTACTGGAATACACCTTCTTAGTAGATGGCTTTTGAGGCGCCAAAATAATGTTCCTCACAGGGGAAGAAAGCTTGGACTTTGAAAGGATCACTGGAACTGGAAAAAACATGCAGTTAAATGAAGAGTCTGGAGATTGGGAAGTGGAAGCACCCAGGGATGGGAAATGAGATCCAGAATGGGATCCAATATCCAGGGCAGATACTTCAGGTGAGATCATAATAGGCAGAACCATGCCTGTTGAGGCCAAAAGTGGGCAATGAGGATGAGAGGGGGCTTCAGGCAGTGAGCTTTCTGTAAGACCTTGGGAATCAGAGGAGTAGGAGGGTAAGCATACAGGAGTCTCGGTGGCCAATCGTGAATCAGAGCGTCCCTGGCTGACTTCCCCACTGGAGGGATCAGGGCCAAACAATTGCTGCATTTGTGGTTGGCTGGGGGGAGGCAAAGAGATAGCAGGATGGTTAACCCCAATGATCGAATATCTGACTTGCTACAGATGGATTCAGGGACCACTTGTGGGGACTCAAGACAGATCTGGTGAGTTTGTCGGCCAGCACACTAGAACTGCTGGGAATGTGAGTTGCAAGAAGAAAATGCATGGAAGACATTGCCCATTCCCAAACTCTCATGGCCTCTCTGCACAGAGGATAAGAACATGTTTCCCCTTGTTTGTTGATATACCAGACCACTGCCATATTGTCGGTTTGAATTGCTATGGTCCCTAGAGGGTGGCACCCCTGAAAGGCAACATTAGAAGGATTGCCCTCATCTCTAGGATGTTTATGTACAATTTGGTCTCTATGAGGGACCACGTGGCTTGAACCATCCCGCCCTGAAAATGACCCTCCCACCCCAACAGGAGGGCATCCGTTGTCACCGTGGCCTTGGGCGGATGAAGACAAAAGGGTCTGCCTAGAATTAGGTCCAGAGACTGAAGCCAACATGCAAGGTGATTTCTGCACACCTGAGAAATCTTGATGATCATGGACATGAGGTGAATCTGAGTGGACCACTGAACTGCCAGGGTCCACTACAGAACCCACATACGATACCTGGCAAGAGGAGCTAATTGGATGGCAGCCGCCTTCGATCCTAGTGCTTGTAGAATCAGATGAACTAATGGATGCTCTAGAACCAGCAAGCAGGAGACCTGATTACAAATAAGGTGAACTCTGTGTAAGTGTAGTGCTGCAGTCTCAGATATTGTGTCCAACTGAACCCCAATAAATTCTAAATTTTGGCATGGAGAAAGGTTGGATTTGGGCAAGTTGACTGTGATTCCCACATGGTGAAAGAGACTGAGGGCATAAGCGGCGACCACTGATAGTTGATGCCTCGTGGGGGCTGTGAGGAGCCAATTGTCCAAGTACGGAAAGACCTGGAATCCTTGCAGCCAGAGATGGAGCTGTTACCACTGTCATACATTTGATAAACACCTGGGTGGCTGTGGTGAGTTCAAAGGGCAGGGCTCTGAACTGGTAATGACTGCCCCCTAGCCAAAAGCACAGGTGTCTCCTGTAGCGTCTGTCGATGTTGATATGATAGTACATGTCCTTGAGATCCGCAGAATACATCTAATCATCCTTGCGCAACACAAAGGCAGAATGGACTGAAGAGTGACCATCCAGAACCTGGACTTCCTGTCTGATAGGTTCAGTTTGCTGAGGTCTGGAATGGGATGCAGGTCCCCGGTCTTTTTTGGCACCAAAAAAAAGCGAGAGTAAGTTCCAGATCCTTGATGTCCTGTTATGACCTCTTGAATGGCTCTTTTTTGAAGAAGGTCCTGAACCTCGAGATAAGCCAACTCCCTTTGGTGGGGTGGAATGTCTGTGAGAGATTTTAGAATCAGAGGGGGCTAAAAAAAAAAACGGAATGAAATAACCCCTGGAAATAATCTTTAATACCCACTGATTTGAGGTGAGACTTACCCAGGCTAGTGGGTGAAGAGAGAATTGTCCCCCGACTGCCTCCAGTGCAGGACAGTTGGGCAGCACTTCAGGAGCACTGGGAGGGCTTCTCCAAGCAAGGTTCAGGGGAGCCCAGGTTCTGCGGACCCCCTCTGCCTCTGGGATGGCAGCTTCTACAATTGAATCACCTGCTTCGGCTAGTGGAAGAAGATTCTTGGGGAGCATCATGGAAGGAAGACTGAGTCCTGCAGAACCAGAGTTTCTTACTACCCCTCTGAATCTTGGAAAAAGATCACTGAGGAGTAGAGAACTTGTCCCACTGCGGATAAATTCTTACCCTCCAGCTCACTGCAGGTCAATGTTTCTTTGACTAAAGAACCATACAAGGTTGAGCCATCAAAGGGGTTGTGATTGAAAGACAACTTGAAGGGTTCTGCAAACCCGCAAAGACGAAGCCAGGCATGCCCTCTAATGGCAATGCCTGTGCCAGCCACTCGAAAGGTGGCCTCCACCACACTGGAGATCAACCTCATCGAAGCATTAGCCAAGGAAATCAGAGTGAACAACTTAGAAGAGACCAGTTTAAGACGTTTTGGAGGCAGCAACTCCGTAAGGGAGGTGGTGAGTTCTGACACCAAATCCCTCTGCAGCCGGGTGAAATGTGTCATGTAGTTGGTTGCCCTCAGTCCGAATATACCCGAGGCAAACACGTGCTTTCTGAAGCTGTCATCTGAATGTAGCTGAGGCAAACGCGTGCTTTCTGAAGCTGTCAATTGCCCAAGATTCTCTGTTCAGGGGATAGACTATGGAGCTCTTATCCGCCAGCTCCTTATCGGTCGCTGTGGCCACCACAATGGCATCAAATGAGGAGCCCTTACACAAATAAATCTTGTCTTTGGGGGGACTGAGGAACTTACTGGACTTTTTGGGGACTGGTTTCACTGTGTCCAGCTCCTTTCAAGCCTTGGCAGTGATGAGTTCTACAAGCTCATCGGCAGTGGGGGACACCCAATCAGAAGATGTACGTGTCCTGAAGGCCTTCACGAACACTGATTCCTCTGAAGATGGGGTGGGGGATGACCAGCCACATCTCTGCTTGAGAATTACAAGGATGTCCCCAAAGGACACTTCCTCAGATGGAAGTCTGTCCCTTCTCAAAATCCATGCCCTCCATGAAAGACTCTCTGAGGGAGTCCAGGTGCCTCCTCTTACATGTTCTCTTCAAAGTGGATCTCTCCACAGTGGGCTCTCGAGAGGATTTGGAAGAGACAGGGGCCCCAAGTGGGACAGTGCCCATCTGAAGGCACTCATTGGAGGGCTGACACTGGAGGGCTGATGCTGGAAGGATGATGAGGCCTTGCCACCCAAAGCCGTGAAAGGCGTGGGAGGACCTAGAGACAAAGGACAGGTGGCTGCCAAGCTGGAGAAGGTCCTCTCTATCACCTGGAAGGCTGACGGACTGGACAAAGCCCCCCTCTCCTCTCCCATGGCCAGAGCCGCCCAAGAGGGAGAAGGGACCCCGATGCAGTAACAAAGCTCCTAACGGCATCAGCCTGAAGCTGTCGAGTACCAACGCCCCCAAGGGAAAAGAACGGTTCGAAAGCTCCAGACCCGAACCCACCCCCAGAGAACCCATAGTGACCTCACTGGGATGGGGTACAGCTTGTTTGGAAGAACACAGCCAGCCAGGGTCCCTTGATGGAGTCGTGAAGGGAAGAATACCAGACCCCGCTCTGGTCCTGATGCTCCAAAACTGGATGCATTGGAAGAGGAGAGTTGAGTCCTGTGAGTGGGGAAGGCCCTTTGGCCATCTGGGCAGGGGACGACAACAAGCCCAGCTCGATTTGGGCCTTGAGGAAACTCCTCATCATCCATATCTGAAGGCAATAAACTTCTGGAGGATGCAGATGCATGGCCCAACCTAGTTGGGGTTCCTGCCTTGGAACCTAAAGATCTACGGTCCCACAAGTGGGACCAGCTCTGATGCGACAGATCCAATCTCCTGGAGGATCTGAAAGGGGAGTGCTCTATAATTATTGGCGCAGACAATACAGCCGGATGCTAAGGTCTGGCAGGATCCGATGAATTAGACAGCGTGCCAGACGAATCTGACAACCAGGTCTGATCCGGAGAGGGCTTGCGCCATGACCTTGGATCCGAGGGGCTGATCCGAGGCTCTCGGAGCGGAAGAGCCCGGATCTGAAGCCACAGAGGCTGGACTCTGATCCAGGGGATCTGAGATCAGAGAGCCTCTGCTTTTTGGAGATAGAAGGAGACCCCTTGGAAGGAGGGGGGTGTCTCATTTTAGGATCTTGAAAGGGCTTGGTGGGAGAGTACGATGGCAGGGGACCACCCTGAGCCAAGACCTTCAGAATCAATTTGTTGCAGGGCTCCATAATAGCCCTGGGGTTGAATGCAGCACAAATGTCGCAGTCAACCTCCAGGTGGGCTGCTCCCAAACAGTAGAGATACCCCTAGTGCAAGTCAGAATAAGGGATCTTCCGACTGCACAAAGAGCATCATTTGAAACCAGTTGGTTTCTTAGCCATAAAAAGCACTCACAAACACAGTTAAGAAAGAAAAGAGAAGGGATTTTATTTTTTTGAAGAAAGGGAAAAGGAGAGAAAAGGACAGGAAAAGAGATAACCGTGACAAAGAGAAGGGAAGACTAAACTCTAAACTACGGAAAGGGAGGTAAACTAAACTAGATATCCTAATTTACAACAAGAAATAGGAAAAAAAGCAAGAAAATTAAGCACTTATCTCAAAAAGAAGCAGCTGAGCTCAGATGTGTCCAACACGTACAATAGCAAAAGAGATCTGAGGGTTAGAGGTCTGCAGGGGATTATGGGAAGGGGAGGGTCTTGAGGTCTGGATCTGTCCATCAGTTGCCGGCTCGGATCCGAGGTTGGATCAAAGACCCATCAGTCATGAATAATAACACGGATAGCATCTGATCTGCAGCGCTTCCAGTCTTTTCGTCCATTTCTTTAGATGAAAGACAGGCAGACACTACGGTTAGCCACATCATGCTCGGGGCCTTGGTAAGACATGTACCGGAGAAGAAAGTCTTTATGCAGTTTTACAGGCAATAAGGAAGCTTTTTCAGAAGCAGACTTCCACTACACCTCGAAGTCTGGCAATTCATTTTTTTCAAAGTCTGTTCACAAATAAAAATCAACAGCTGTTATTCAGAAGAAATGTGATCTGAGCAAGACAGAAATATGACATCTATTTGCCTGATAAGCATTATGGCCAATGCTATGAAAGAGAACTCCTTGCACTTAAACTGCAATCATTTAAAGTACAAGTAAACATTGACCATCATGGATTTTTGAGTGGTAGATCTTGGTTAACCAATCTTACATTTTTATACTACTATGGTAGACTCCATTAATCTAGAACTATCAGAAGGTATAAGGTAGTTTGATCTTGCTAAGGCCTCTGATTCATTGCCACATTCTGAAATTCTTCACATCTTCTCACTCCTGCAGGACAGCCTTAATATAATTAATTTGATTAACAATTAGCTTATGTAGGGTAGAAACAGGGTTAGTACACTTAATAAATGTTCACCTAAGAAGACAATACAGATCCTTCACAAGGCTCTAAAAACTCCATGGCCAAATTCCCATAAAAGGAGAGTATATGGGTTCCAAAGTCTGCAGAAGATAAAAGGCCTGGATTACCAATCTGAATGAAGAGCACAGGTTGCAAGATTTTTAAAAAATACATTATATATTTGGTTGTTGAAAGCTGAGTTTGACACTAGGAAATAAGTACCAAAGTTTGGCAGTTTCAATATAGTTTACACCTATTCCATTAATAGTCAAAACTGACAGTTATCTGATCACGTTAAGGGCTTAAGGATAACATCTTGTAGTCGTTTGAGGTAATGCCTTGAAATCTGAGGCTAGTGTCAGCATCATTAGGAAAAAAAATGCTACATTATGCATGACGTTTTTCATAGCTTACAACTAATGCGTTAGCCACTCTGTACAGATCACCAGTTAAGACCACACACAGAGTGCTGTGGTTTCTTGTGTGTATACAGTACTGGTTCTGTAAAATGCTAGAGAATACAAAAAAATAAAAATACCAGCAATCAAGCACCTTAGCAACAAGGAAAGTTTTATGGAGCTCCAGTTACACGGTGTATATAGAAGGAGGCCAAACATTACTAGAGAGAAGTGCTTCAGGGACTATATTCAGGGATAAAACCAACATGACTGCTAAAAACAACAGTACAACACTGCCATTTGACCTTTTTAATACCACCATGAAGTGTAATAAAGTTGCTGGGGTTTGGAACTTTTGCATAAATTGATAAGTATCAAACTGAATGAATTTTAATTCTCAGTTATAATTATGAACAGTGTTATTCTGCATACAACCTTTACTGATTACCCGTAACAGAGCTTTTTGAGCTTGCCTCTTAAGACACACTGTAATACTGCAATAAACAAAACAATTTTTTTGTCTATACATCTGAAGACATCACACAATTATTCTCCTACAAAAGGGTTCCAACTCACACAGAGTTCTTGAGGTCACCATGAATCACAACAGAAATGTATAAGAACACATTTATTATGGTTATCTGACCAGTTGTTGCTTGTCGTCTATATGGTCTGCATCCAGTTGCAAAGCTTTATAGCAGGGGTGTCCAACCTTTTGGCTTGCTGGGGCCGCACTGAGTAAACAGAAATGGTCTTGGGGCAGCATATAAAATATATCGTATAATTAACTCTTTCGTTGCTCCGGACGACCACAGTCGACCTCCTGGCTGTACTGTAGGTGCATTTGAACAATGAATAAATGTAATAAATGCCTAATATTTGCTTTAAAATTCTAATTCTTATTCTCTAATCTAACAGTTAACTCTAACATCTTAGTTAATAAATATATATATATATATATATATATATCAATTTTTTTTTTTTTTTTTTTACAAATAAACAGATATTCACTACAGCACTAGCATTTCTCACTGGGAAAACCATTCCAGCAGTCCAACTACATAAAATGTCAATATCAGCAGTCCTACAATACTATAATCCACAAAAATAACTCATCAAATTTGCAATAAAGTAAAGAATTCACATTACTGACTTAATAAAACAATTCTGAATAAGCTACAAAAGGGTCTCACCCAAACGAATAACTGGTGCCAGAAATATGGCCTCAAAATGCGTCATCATCCCCTTTGAGGAGAGTGATGTCCGCACAAATTATCACATTAATAACAATGTTGTAAGCACGCAATAAGTCGTATGGTACATGGGCATCCAGGTTGATAGAAACCTGACTTTTGACCACCACGTTGTCTCCGTTGTAAGGAAAGCTTTTTACATGGCCCACTTCATTAGTAAGGGTATCTCATCCAGGGACAAGGAGGTCATAGCATCCCTGCATTCTTCCTTTACAAGAGCCAATATTGAGTGCAATGCCCCTTTTGGCATGTGCCTCAGCAAAACACCCTGTCAAAAGAAAGACTACAACCATTTCTGACAAAAAAGGTCAAAGGACTAAGTTCACTTAGTTATCCAAACAGACTAAAAAGCTTCTTGCTTTCCTCTGTCTCTCACTGGCCCCTATAAATGTCATCATTGGCTTGCTTTCCAGGCTAAGAAAGATCCTGCCTTAAGAGACTTCCTCTGGCTATACTTAAAAACGCTCACTACAAAGACACAGCCTTCACTGCAACATAAACAAACCACTTTTTATGGACAGGTTCCTGACACAAAAACCTTCAACTTCTGTAAAAAGCTCCTCTCATTATCAAACAATGTAGTTCAGCAACACGATGGCTGGATGGATAGCCATAAATGTAGTCCTTGGGTAAGTAGCATAGCCTTCATCAAACCAGATGGAAAATCCACATACTAACCTTTCCCAGCTGGATGGCTAAGATCTAATATTGGTTACTCAAGTCTAGTTGCCCAAGAAGAGGGGCATGTTTACCTAAGAATTCCATTTGCAAAATTATATTCAGTATACATATTAAATCTCTCTATTACACACACACACACACACACACACACACACACACACACACACACACACACACACACACACACACACACACACACAAAAAGCCCCTACTTGTAAAACAGGCAACCTCAGTAATCACACTCACTGAATGAAATTGTCTAAGTCAAAATATCTGAAAAAAAATCATAACAGAAATGGATTCATCCATGTAATTTCCCACCACCAAAAGGACCATCAATAAATCAACAAACAACTGCTCGGCAAAAAGTAAATCAATAAGAAAACCATAAACTATAATGCTACAAACTGGTGTAAACATATAACTTGTGTCAATCCCCAGGTTAATCTATATCAAAAGATTGTTTCAGAGCTTCAGCTATGTACAAACAGCTTTCTCCTAAAAACTTTACTCATTGATATTTGCCTTGCTGTAATTATAATTGTAAAAAAAATGTTTTTTAGTTTATTCTGTACCTCAATGATTCTCACTGTTGCGAGATGTAATCCCTGCCATATTGTAGGAGTACTACATCCATAATTTGCTGTCTCTCTCTCTCTCTCTCATGTATTGTATTATATTGTTTTATGTTATTTTTGCAGCTTTTCTCCCCGGGCCTCCGCTGAAAATGGACCTGTGTCCAATCGGACTTTCCCGGTAAACAAATGTAAAATAAAATAAATAAAAATAAACTTCCCTCCAGTCTAAAGCCATTTGACATTCAGACATTTTAATTTGTGCAGAAGTTACTCACAGACTGACAGTTTACTGAGCTGTAATGCTGACCTTCGCTTTTGAAAAAAAAAAATTCCCAGACTTTGTCAATAGCTCAAAGTGTAGAGAGGATTATTTATTTATTATATATTTATTTATTTTTGGGAAACATCTTTAGAACTCTTAAACTGATTACACACCCAGAAACACAGAAAAGTTATTGTGATTATGTAAACCACAGACTGCTGCAAGAAATCAAAGTCACATTAGCACTCTATGCTTATGTCCGAACAGATGAATCATACCTGTCAATTCCAAAAGAAGTAAAGTAGCTTAATAAGAAGGTTATTTGCAAGGTTACATGGCAGTTTATATTGGAAATAAGCAGAGATATTAAAAAGGCTCTGTTTTTCATAATTACGCCGAAAAGTCTTCCAAGGTAAATACAATTTCTGATTTAGTATGGAACCATACCTCTCAACCTTAGAGCAAGAAATCTGGACAAAGCGAAAAATAAAAGTGGGACACAGGCCCAAAAATAGTTATGCATCACAGACACCATTGAAACAACTATAGCTGCAAACATTATACATCACTTATAATATTTCTATCCCATTATTGTAAGTTAAACATTATATGGCTCATTCAGTCCTGCCTTCTTTTGCATCAAAGAAAACCATGCTTTGAAATGACGAATGCATTAAAAATAATAAATAAAACACATTGCATCAACATCCTGCAACTTCCTACCTGCAAGCAACCACAGAGCTTTCACTGAAACTAGGGCTGCTTGTTTCCCCAGAATGACAGCTCTCCCTAATTAAGTCTAATGGTATACAATCTGCCAGTATCTGGACTACCTGAAATAAATTAAATTATGGCCTGTAAATTGAAAGTACACTTTGTTTAATTAAACTATATTTCTAAGCCCACTTACTATATTTTTTCAGTAACATCCCAATATCCATTTCCAGGTCACTTTACAAGACATTGGCAGTGGTAGACTTGGCATCCTTCAGAACCCCACAGGCCCACGCTAATACATTGTCCATTAAATGTAAATATCCATCCACTGTAAATGGCAAGAAGCTATGTCTTAAAAAATCTACTTCTGGCATGCGTACCTGAGTATTAGGTTTTGAAACAAAGAAACATTCTCCACAGTCTGTAAGTCTCTGTCTTTAATAATCATCTACTGTTACAGCACTCCCAACACATAAGCACACACACGCGCGCACACACACACACACACACACACACACACACACACACACACACACACACACACACACACACACACACACACACACACACACTAAAATCCCCAACATTTAAAAAATGACATTGTGCCCACTTGATTTGCCAGTATTGATGATCCGCCAAAGCTATGCATACTGTTGTCCAATCTACCACTGCTTAGAACCCACCAATGAAAAAACAGTACTAGGTGCTTTTTTGTTTGTCTGAAAAAACAATACAACTTTATATGCTACAGTCCCACATAGTCAGTCCACTACTGACCCATTAACCCTAGGCTGCTGTCTCATTCTTACTCCCTGGAACTGCATTACCTTGGATGACTACTTTCATTTCCTAAGCAAAAGACACAAATTGGAAGATGAGGCAAAAATCCAGGCATTCTTTGAAAATCCATACAGTTAAGAGATATGAGTTCATGTTCGATACAACACTCTCCCTGTCAAGAAAGCCGCAATTTAATGAAAGTGTACTCTTAATGTATGATATATTTGTGAGCGAACTTATTTGTGTTCAGTAGGTAGACTGATCATTGTTAGCCTCTTTGTGCATGCGTCTCTCTCAGTCATGCACACATATACACACATACACACACACACTCTTCTACTTTCATGCACACAATTCTGCTTTCATGCAAGCACTCACTCACTCCATACTTACCTATTAACACAGGTAATTGCTGTCCCTTTCAAAGGCAACAGCGGCAAATCCATACAAGAGTCCCTCTTCAGCGAGAACACACACACCGATTGTTCGGCGCAAAATAATGGCGTAAACACACTGACCCTTTTTTGGCTCAAAAACAAAACTAGAAGGATGCTTTGGCACATGCACACACCGACATTAACATTACAGGTCACGTGAGCGAAAAACACAAGACAAAAAAAAGTGTTTTGGGGCATGCATACATCGATGTTGCAGTTAGAGTTTGAGGGCCGCATGCGGCCCGCGGGCCACAGGCTGGGCACGGCTACTTTATAGTCTTCAAGATTAAAAAAGATGACCATTTCCTGCTTTTAGTTCATTTTATTACTCTTCATTTGTACTGAATTAGAGTGTGATGATATTCTTTACTTGTTGCTATATGTATGGTTCCACTGACTCAACTTTGTTCATCCAAGTTGACAAATGCAGAAAGAGAGTTTAGTTTTAATTGCACAAGTGCTTCACGTTACTATCATGGCAAAACTTATCAGAACATACAATACAGCTTTGATGACTGTATTATACCATATATTGAAAACCATGTTTCTCTTTTATTCCTTTTGTCATAATACTGCCTATACCTTTGTGGAAATTAAAACAAAAAAATGGGTGTTCATAAGGAAGAATGTAGGTAGGGGTGTGGATGATGAAAGCTGTAGCTAATTTTGATAATGTAGAAAACAACTGCAACAATACAGCAAGTCACTTATGTTGTATTTGTTAGCATTCTGATCTTGTTTGGAAAAAATGGGCGGTCAGATTCTGGTGAGACTGCAATGTTTGAAATACACACACACACACACACACACACACACACACACACACAGGCACACACACACGCACACACACAGGCACACACACACGCACACACACACACGCACACACACACACACACACACACACACTGCAAAGGACAGCTTGAGCCTTAATGTCACAGACAAAGGATTAAGAAAAGTACAGTTGTGTACACTTACCATAAATGTAGATGTTTGAGTGTATTCACTGTTGCAGTCATTACATTTAGGTAATCTGCTGGCAGGTTGCCCTCAGTCGGCCTGAATTATCCAAGTCTTGGGTCCTGCGTCGGTTGCTGTCTCCTCTTCCATGACGTCAGGTCATCAGGGGTATAAAACAGGCAGCAGACGCCATTTTCTTTAGTTTTTTTTGCCCCAGATGTCAGGTGCCCCCCAAATGGGGAGCAAAAAAACAATACATATATATATATATATATATATATATATATATATATATATATATATATATATATATATATATATATATATATATATATATATATATAAAACTATAAATACATGCAATTGTCACAACATAAACTTTACCTTCATCTAAAAGCAAATACACCACAAAGGCTGTAAAATATAGTGAAGGAAAAGAGAAGCTGTAGAATAAAGGGGGATGGCGGGTGGGTAACCCAGACTGCAACAGTGAATACACTCGAACATCTACATTTATGGTAAGTGTACACAACTGTACTATGTTCTTCGTGTTTCACTGTTGCAGTTGTCTGTGTACGTCCAAGGAATGCAGAATCCGCTCCCCCTTGTTCTGCGGATTTGAGTAAAACGTGGCAGGTGAATAGTTTGGTTAAGAGCCACACTGGATACCACCTTAGGCATAAAGGAAGGATTGATCCTGAGGGACACCCTATCTGGGTAAAATATAACAAAAGGCTCCACAGCCATGAGGGCCTGTAGTTCTGAAACCCTTCTTGCTGAAGTGATTGCCAGAAGGAAAGCTGTTTTCCAGAACAAAAACTTTATATCTGCAGTAGCAGCTGGTTCAAATGGAGACAGGGTGAGCTTTTCCAACACAAAATTGAGGTCCCATGCAGGAATTGGTGACCTTCTGGGAGGCCTTAAATTTTTGGCACCTCTAAGATACTGTTTTAGCAAAGGATGAGAAAATATTGGTGGCTCTGTGTTGTAATGAGCTGAGATGGCAGAGGCATGGATTTTTATTGATGAAAAAGATAGGCCCTTGTCAAGCATCTCAGTCAAGTATTGTAAAATCTGAGGAATATTTGGCTTTGCTGTGTCAGTTCCTTGTGCTTGGTTCCAAGCACAGAATCTCTTCCATTTATCAGCATAAGATTTTCTAGTACTAGGCCTTCTGGCTTCCAAAATGACATCCATCACAGATTTACTGCATGATCAGCCATGCTGCCAGGTTCAGAGTTTGGAGCTGATTGTGCAGGATTTGATTGTTCTGCTGAGACAGTAGATGAGGTATTTGAGGCAAGTACCAAGGAGGGAGTCGAGACATATTCCTTAGGATTGGGTAACAGTGCTGGCGAGGCCAGTCCGGGGCAATTAGAATCATTTTTGGTTTTTCCTGTCTGACCTTTAGTAGGACCTTGGTAAGAAGAGGCAGAGGAGGAAAGGCGTAGACTGATAGGTTTTTCCAACTGAAGGATAGGGCATCCACTTTCCATGCTGGTCTGTGATAAGTCCTTGTGCAGAATTTGTCCAGTTGATAATTCTGGGGAGAGGCAAATAGATCTATGTCAGGGCTCCCCCATTTCTTTGTTATCATGCTGAAGACTTGTGGATCCAGTTTCCACTCATGAGGGTCCATAAGGTTTCTGCTTAGGTCGTCTGCCAGAGTATTTTGTTTTCCTGGCAGGAATTGAGCTTGAAGATGTACTTGGTAAGTCAAGGCTGTGTCCCACAATGCCATGGCTAGTCTGCAAAGGGGGTAGGAATGTGTGCCCCCCTGCTTATTTATGTACCACATAACCGTGGTGGTGTCCGTCTATCAGTTATCCTTCTGGATGAAATAAGTCCTTGAAGGCTGTCAGGGCATTCTGAACAGCTAACATCTCTTTCTGGTTGATATGCAGATGCATTTGTTTTGGTCTCCATATGCCCTGAATGCATCTCCCCACCAGGTGGGCCACCCAAGGATAGTCTGATGCGTCAGTAGTTAGGGTTTGGTTGGCAGGGGGTAGAGTGAAAGACCGTCCCATGTTCTGGTGACATGTCTCTGCCCACCAAAGAAATGCCTGTTGTAGGCAGGAAATGGGAGGAATCATTGTTTCCAGACTGTGACAATGTTGACCCATAAACTTTTTAGGTACCACTGTAGTTTCCTCATATGCAGTCTTGCATATGGAATCTGTAGAATGCAGGATGCCATGAACCCCAAAGCCTGCAAAATTTGTCTTGCAGATAACTGGGGTTTTGTTGCCATCTGTTTGAAGTAAATAGTCAGTTGCCTTTGTTTGTCTGGCGTAAGGTAAGCCATCTGGGCAGTTGTATTCAAGCTTGCACCCAGGAATTTAATCTTTTGAGAGGGTACCAGTTGTGATTTCTTTTCGTTTATTGTGTACCCCTAGGCACGCTAGAAGCCTTTTCACAAACATCAGATGTTGAAGAAGAATGTCCTTGTTTTCTGCTTGAATGAGACAGTCGTCCAAGTAAGGATAGATTTGTATACTTCGTTGTCTGCAAAATGCAATTACTGGTGCCAGGCACTTTGTAAAGACCCTGGGTACAGTAGATAAGCCAAAGGGCAGTGCAGAGAATTGGTAATGCATAAAACCAGCCTTGAAGTGGAGGTATCTTCTGCACGATTCCCTTATTGGGATATGCAGGTATGCCTCCTTTAAGTCTAGAGTCACTAGCCAAGCGTTCTTGCCCAGCATGGGCAGAAGCTACTGCAAAGTTAGCATTTTGAATTTTGGTATGTCCAAGAATGTGTTCAAAATCGATAAATCCAGTATTGGGTGCCAGGCATTGTCTTTTCTGGGTCCCAAGAACAGTCTTGAGTAAAACCCTTTTCCTTTTTCCTGTTCTGGTACTGGCTGAATAGCCCCCATATCCATGAGGGATGTAACTTGTTTCTGTGCCTCTGCCCATTGATTTTGTGGCAGATCTGGCCAACCGTTTGGAATTGGCAAGGTATGGAAATGAAATCTGTATCCCTGGTATACTATGTTTAATACCCACTTGTCCTGGGTTATTAACTGCCAATTTTGAGCATGAATTGCTAGTTTTCCCCCTAAGGGGGCTGCCAAAAGATAAGTGCTTGGTGATGGCAGAGGGAAGTCATTGAGACTGTTTACTGCAGGGTTGTGCTTTATTTCCTCCAGATTTGGAGGTAGAGGCACCCAATTGCTTCGACCTGTAGGAATCCTGTGATTGGTATCTAGAGCCATTTGAGCACCTGGATTTGCCCCATGAAGCTCTGTCGGACACAGGAAAGGACCAATTTTTTTGTAGGCCAGTGTCTACTGAATCTAGGTGGCTGCACTTGTAAGAAGTCTTTTACAGTTTGAAAAGACTTAGCTTTGTCTTCCATTTTCTTTAAAACCTCTTCTGCCTTAACACCAAAATGGAGAGTCATGCTGTAAAGGTGCATCTAGCAATTTAGCTTTAACATGATCAGGCAAATTTTGTTCCTTTAACCAGGCATGCCTTCTAATCACAGATCCAGTAACTGCGGCCCTGCAGGAGGCCTCTAAGGAATCAAAACCACATTGCAAAGTATGCTTTCCAACTTGTTCAACTGCATGCAATAATTCCTGCAATTCTTTATTTTCTGCACATTCTGAAATCAACATCATTTTCCGTTTCAGCAATCTCATAACATGTTGTTGGTGCTTAAGCATGTGAAATTGACAGTTTTAAGGCCCTTACTGTCAAGGTTGCAGATGTATAAACCTTTTTTCCACATCTGTGTAGTGCCCTTGAATCTCTGTCAGAGGGGGTAGGGTTTTTTTGCTGTTGAGGCTTTAACTCCCTTTGGACCCTGTGAAATAGTTTCAGGGTCAGCAGCAGGGTTTCTAAATAAAAATTTATGTGAGTCAGGGACCCTGTAATATCTGTCAGGCTTACTGGGAGCCGGAGGTAGGGAGTCAGGGATCATGCTTGACTCGAAAACACATCATCCACAATGTCTAAAATGGGGGGAATGGCTAAAGGCTTGTGCTGAGGGAGAAGGAAATCCCTGAGCCTCCTTTTTGATTCTGAGAAGTCTTGACTCTCCCAGTGAAAATGCTCCTTCAAAGTATGCAAGGTTTCTCCAAATGAATAACCCTCTGGAGGAGATGCAGATGGAATAGACTCCTCAGCATCAGAATCCTCATAGGGAGGTATAGATAATTCCTGATCAGAAGAGGAATCAGAAGAAATAGAAACCTGATCTGAAGATTCATAGTCAGTGTCTTGCCTAGGCCTCTTATCTGGAGGGGGATGGGTACCCCTGATCAAGGTAATTAGGTCTTCAGCCATTTTGATCATCTGTTTTTTAGGCATAGAGGCCTGTGCACGAGGCTCAGGTATCGTGTTTTTAGTTTTAGAAGTTGTCTTTGCCTTTGGTTTTGCAGCTGTCGTCAGTTTGATATATAAATGTTGAGGTCTGAATACACCCTTAGAAGCCGGTGCCTGCTCAGCGGCTCTGGACCCATCCGAGGGAGATACATCTGTCGGTCCAATACCTTGAGTATCTGGCGGCATGCTGGACTCCACATGGGTGTCGGTAGAGGCCTGCGACTCAAAGGTAGCGGGTATCAGGGGCTGCGAAAACATCTCACTGAGTACCGGCGAACTGGCGACTGGCTTAGGAGAAGCTTCGTCGTCGGTTTTGGATCTCGACTGCCTTTCTCTGTCCTTTTCTTTGCGTTTTTTTATGTACTCTGGTAGTCTGATTGCTATCTGACGACATTTCTGGGTAGTTAAATCTGTTTCCAAAATACTTGGATGCAAAAATATACAGACGCTTAATAGTGCGTTGGTTAAATCTAGCACAAAACCGACCGCCGGGCACACTGTGATCAGGGCCTAGGCAAGGAATACAGTATAAATGGAAATCCTTATGAGCTATTTGCTTCCCACAAGTAATACAATTATTAACGTTTTCTGACATCGGTAAAAAGCAAGAAAAAAGTTTCCCCAACGGGGTACTTAGCTTTAGTGAAGACTTTGGTTCTGAAACTCAAACTCGAATATTTCAGTAGTCGGTCAACCGGCACTTGCGAAATGCTTCTGCTTCGGGCACCGTGCGGCAAGAAAGACTAAAGAAAATGGAATCGGCTGCATGTTTTATACCCCTGACGATCTGACGTCATGGAAGAGAAGACAGCAACCGACGCAGGACCCAAGACTTTGGAATTCAGGCCGAATGAGGGCAACCTGCCAGCAGATTACCCAAATGTAATGACTGCAACAGTGAAACACGAAGAACATCTACCCACTTGGGGGAAAACCTCAAGGAGTTACAAACCATGGTTCAGTACTTGTTTAGGGAAGAAGGCCTTTCCAAACTTGGCCCCTCCAAATGAAGTCAGCTATCATCAAAGGTAAGAGAACAGAAGTCAGTTTTAAGTCTAATCTGAAGGACCATCTCATGTGTAATACTAGCTGCATTTGCTTTAAAGGATAATCATTAGCGCTATAGCGATGCTACGTGTGAAACTACTCCTTCTGCTGCCTAGACAACTCCTATTACGTTTGTTTTATTATAACCTGCAGCTGTTCTACCACAGCCTTTTCTTTTGCAATGTAATTGTTTTACTGTACCTCTGTTATCTTTTAATGTAACTATTTATTCCAGCAATGTGTTTAAATATGAATTGCTTTTCTGTTTGTGTTTCACATATTAACTTTGTTTTGTTGTCAAATGGCCTGGGTTGTGGCTGAAAAGGGGTATAATGACCAACCCACTTCCTCAATTATCAAAATGGACTGACTGAATTATGAATGAATGAATGAATAAACTAAAACTTCTGCACTTTCAAGACAATAAGATAATTTGATTTAACTGAAATCTTTATTGCTTTAATGATAAAACAAATTAACTGAAAATGAAAGTAACAAATCTCATTCAGCTTTATGCTGATGAAAATGAAATTCAACCAAGTTAACTACTGCCAACAAAATGAGTACTTAATTTTTTAACGAATGGTTAAAATGGTAAAAAAAGCATCCATCTTTATCAGAGCTTTAATTTAAGCTTTAGATGGACTACAGGCAGTTAAGTCTAGTCATTTTCAGCCCTATTGAGAGCATTATACAACACTAGAGTTTCAGAATTTGACATGTTAAACCCCACTGCTGTACAAATAATGACATATAAAATAAAGTCCTCAGATGCTCTTAGTTGCACATTATGTTCCTGCCTATACGACGACTAATCCAGCTATTATCTCTACAAAGGCCACGTGCAACAGGATTAGTTCTTATCAGCAGGATATCTCAATAATGCTCACTGTGCAATAAAGAGTAGGTTTCCCTTCATATAAAACTAGAGTTGGCTGTTGTAAAATGCACTGCCAAATGATAATTTAATACCTTGGCTGCCGTATAAAAGACAACAGGAAGGAGCAGATTGCTTAAGAAGCTAAATGCCAAATAAAGCCCTCCTTGCCACCCATGATATACTATTATCTTACAACCATCAATATAATCAATTAAAATTTCAAGGTCAGTCTGAGCACATTAATCAGAGACTCATCTGTCCTAGTTATGACCCAGCCATAATTACTTCTAAGTCACCTGCACCTTTCTTAAATGCACTTTTTAGGATATGTACCAATACCTATGTTACCATCTTGTGTATCCTAACAGGCAGCGAAGAGGTGACATGTGGCAAATAAAGTATCCTCCAACCCATTACAGATGGATTTACTGTACATCAGCAAGTCAAATGTCATCAGAAACACTCAATATAAGGATCTAAACTTCTTCTGCTATATCACCAGCACTGTTTGTAGAGACAGGTATACTTCACACAGGATACCACTATGTAACAGACTTCCCGTCCATATAAAACAAAGTTTATCCCTGTCCATTTCCAAGCACAACTTAAATCTATGGATTGGAAACACAACATTTACCCTAGGACTGACCCATGTACTACTAATGGACAGATGCAGCTCGCAAATATTTTATCCCATGCATGCATCGCCTCAAATTATCTATGGCATGATCCCAGTTATTTTCATTAGGAATAATATATAATTATTGAACAAGGCCAATCTATAACCAAATAGGATAGGTTATTTTGAGTACAAAATGAGAAACTGGCTATGCTTAAAATGGCCCACAAGGGCAGCTAGCCTAGTACTTGCCTATGAACTTGTTACACTGCTATGATGATAGCCTCAAAAACTGCATGGCATTTAGCACTGAGAATTAAGGATATACTTTTTAAATCAGCTGCTTCCTGCAGTAGAGAGTTTGATTCCCTCAGCCTCCATTTACCTACTGAGTAACTCTGACAATCATCTTACCAGAGAGTGCACAGAAGCAACTGATACACTGGGCTAGCTTCTTAAATGGTCTCATAGACTGTAAGCCTAGAACCTACCCAAGAACTTATAATTTTGGCAGCATATATGATTAATGTTGAATTTATCTTTAGCAGAGTAATAGACACAAATTCTCCTTTAGAAATACATAGGAGCACTGCCCTGACTAGCTAGCTGTTCAGTATTTATATGAAACACACTAATTTCACAAGCCCCTCCAGTGTATGTGTCTGTGGAGCCATCTGTTCTAAAATGCTCATTCCTTGGTTTCCACTGTTGCATGGCATGACTGAAGATGTTTCCCCATGCATGGTTAAGATGAAGCTCTCAGGGACTGCTAAATACACCTAGCCTTCCTGTTTAAGCTCTGAACTCATGGCTTTGCTGCAAAGGTGTGCAGTACAAAGTTATGTAAATACTCAGACCATACAACATGCAACCAAAAAAAGATCCACTCTTGTAAGATGCCTTAGTTTATATTAAGATATATACACATGCATACATTGAAGAGCAGATAACATTTGTTAGTCATCATCTGACAGAAAAGGTCAAAACTCTGGCTAACAATGTGCCCTTGCATTGTAAGTATTCAGATGACAACCATTTTCTGAGAAGACACAAGGACTGAAAAACTACAAGCACTGTTGGTGACTCGTTACTGCGTGAGGAAAGTAAATCTATTTTTTTGTCTGTGAGTTGCTTAAACTGATAGAGCTGTTTTCTGTTTTACCTGCTCCATTTTGTTTTCTGTTTTAAGAAATCTGCTTGGCCTGGTGTTTTTGTTTCATGTGGCTGATTGACACTTAAATTAACTAGGTTGCAAATTTCATGTTTTTTTCATTGGTTAATTTGTTTCTTGAATGATACCCAAATGCACAGAGAATATCTGTGTCTTTGTCTTTTCTGATAAGACTCAATATCTGCAAAAGCTACAAGCAGTGTTGGTGACACGCTGCTGGGTGAGGAATCTTTATTTTGGTCTGTGAGTTGCTTAAACTGTTTTCTGTTTTAAGAAATCTGCTCAGCCTGGTGTTTTTATTCTATGCAGCAAACAGACACATCTAGGTTGAACATTTCACATGTTTCTTTCATTGGTTAAGTTGTTTCTTCAGTGATACCTAAAAACACAGAGAATATATGATAAGATTCAAGGCCTGCAAAAACTATAAGCACAGTTGATGACTTCCTACACCTTTAGAGTCCTTAGAATATGTTACTGGTACCCTGCACCCTCATCTACCTTATTCACACATGCAGGTGGATCTGAGGAAAAATAAGGCCTTCTTTCATTCCCTCTTTGTTGTATTACTTAAACTAGAGTCTCACATACTTCCTTTTTATCATACCCCCTTGCTACAAACCTTTCTTCTAGATCTCTCAGTTCTTTATTAAAATTAAAATATGTATTCTTAAAATATTCCTAATTACTTTTCTTACACATAACTTTTCAAATGCTTCTACAACAGGGTGTAGTACAGGCATATACATACTTGGTCTTCTAAACTGTAAAAATGTACTACTAGAAGAATAATTATCATCATGAAATTTCAGTTTCAACATTATAAAAGTTGATGTTAATGATGTTTACAAACACTGTGAAAGTAAAAAAAGTAATTTTAGGAATATCTTTTAAAGAGACACAGGCCATGTTGAAGTTAATGAGAGATGATAGTATAGTAATTTGTCCTGCAGATAAGGGGGGACCCTTAGTGTTAACGGATTCTGACTGGTACAAAGATAGGATGAAAGAGATTTTAAATAATGTTCAGTTTTATAGAAAGGTTAGAATGTTTGACATATCAAAGATGGTTGATGCACTAAAAATTGAGCTGAGGAACATGATAAAAAATAAAATGTTGGATCAAGGGTTATTTGACTATTTTTATATGGAGCATCCTAAATACCAGTTATACAAGGTCTCCCAAAAGTACAGAAGAATCCTACTAGTCCACAGATGAGGCCCATAGTGGCAAGACAAAAGTGGTGTACCGAAGCAATGTCTACTTTTGTGGAGGAAAATTTTAGATCATTTATTAACTGTAACACTCACATCTTGCAGGACTCAAGACAATTTTTGTGTGATTTATAGTATTTTACTCAGGCTGTTTTTAAAAAAGCTGAATGGTATTTGGTTACACTTGATGTACAGTCCTTATTCATTATAATACCAAATACTGTAGGTATAGAGTGGGTTAAACATTTTTACATGAACAGAACTGTTTCTTGACTAAGAAGGTTGAACTGCTATGTGCTTTGGTTAAGATGATTTTGTATAATAATGTCTTCCTTTCTGATAAGGATTACTACCTGCAGATAGATGGCATAGCTATGGGCACATCATGTGTTAATAACTACACCAATCTTATCATGCTAGTATGGGAGATGGAACATGTATTAGGTAGTATATTAGGCAAACATGTCATTTTCTACAGAAGATTCGTGGATGACCGGTTTTTCATATGGTGAGGCACTACTAGGGAATTGTCAGATTTTTATAATTCTATTAATACCAGCACAAGCTTTTTAAAGTTTGTGATGACTTGTTCAGATCAGGAGATTAGTTTTCTGGATGTGTTAGTGAAGGTAAAGAAAGATGGGACAATAGATATTATGACATATAGAAAATCCTGTTACAAGAACACTTACTTGCATCGAAGTAGTATGCACCCACATTTTACTTTTAAATAATGTGGTGAAGGGGCAAGCTATAAGACCATCACAAGTTAATGCAAGTGAGGAAAATTTTAAGAAAGAGCTGAGAGATCTAGAAGAAAGGTTTGTAGCAAGGTGGTAGGACAAAAAGGAAGTACCTGAGAAGCTAGTTGAAGTAATACAAAGGAGAGGGAATGAAGGAAGGCATTATTTTTCCTCAGATCCACCTGCATGTGTGAATAAGGCAGTAGAGCTTAGGTTCAGGGTACCAGTAACATATTCTAAGGACTCTAAAGGTGTAGTTGACATTATTAAAAAAAACATTGGGGTGTCATGACTACAAGTACAGAACTGAAAGCTATAATAGGTGAATGTCCCAGCATAGTTTATAAGAAAAATAAATCTTTAGGTCAACTGCTATGTTATCTCAAGTGTCTTATGAGGTATGATAGCAGGAAACAACATGATTCTTATAAAAATAAAAATAATACTAGATCTTGTTATAACTGCAGTTTTTGCAGTTTTATAGATCAAGCAGGTGAATTTTTTTCACCCAGACCAGAACACGGACTATAAATTTTCAGTGGAGGCAACTTGTAACAGCAGTCATGTGGTTTACCTAGCAGTGTGTAAAACCTGCAGTAATTTTTATGTAGGTAAAGACAGAAAACTGAAAGAAAGGATAAGAGAACATCTGAATGACATAATAAATACTATGGTTAGGAATGCTTTAGCTAAACATGTAGCAGATCTTCCTTCACAGCATGTCATTTAGGTTTCAAGTTACAGATATGGTACAGTAAAGTCTCAGGAGAGGTGATATTAGAAATGAAACAGAGCGCTTCGAAAGCAAATGGATTATTAGATTAAGAGCAAATACAGCGTCAGGACTTAATGATGAAGTACCACTGAAACCAATGTTGAAAGCACGTTCTCTTTTTAAATAAGAAGGGAGTTTTAACAAACTCCCTTTCCACCCCCCCCCCACCTTTTATACACATTCACTTTTTTATACATATTTATTATAAGTATTGTATATATTTAAAATGTTATCTTTTTAAGAGTTTTACTAGGATGTCATGTGATTTTTTTCACTTTGTTATTTAATGGGCATTGAATTAAATAGATTTTATGCATCTGATGAAGCAGTTGTAATACTGCAAAAGCGCTTATGCCTTTGCCTGTTTCCTGAATAAACTGTTGCTGGTTTTATGATAGCCTGGTGTTGTTTCATCTTATCTCCGCTTGTTGGATTTATTTTTTGGTTCGAGAAGCATTTATTCAGCACACACTGGTATCATTGGACAATTACAAAATTAATATTCGCTGCCTTAATTTGGCTTATAAAATCCATTTTAAAGCATCAAACTGAATGAATGCCACTAACATAAAGATTAAATTTATCCTGAACAGTTTGTTATATACAGTCTTCTAATAACACTTAAGGTTACATAGATATAAATATTTGTTTGAACTGTACGGTGAGATCTTTTTTTAAAAGACTCAAGCCACACCCACTGTGAGTTAAAAGTACACGCACAAAAGAGCTGTACTGGAGGAAATGAGTTAAAGTACACTGCTGTTATCTTGAATTATTTATTGCCATTCCTTAAGTTTAAGTTTGTATGTAGTAACAGTTCACTCCAGACACTCTTTTACTGTGGTTTTTTTGTTTACATTAGGAGGACTGGGATTATTCATCTAGTGGCAGTAGGTGTTTACCTGGTCTATGAGAAGCACACAAAAGGGCTGTAAGTGTGTGTAGTTGTTCTATTGGCCCAAGGGCTCAGTAATCATTTCCAGTGCTGGTATAAATTTGTCACACTTGCACAAAGTTGCTCGTGGTGCCAGGGCCTTGAACAGCCGCAAACATCTGGAAACATTGCTTATTTTCATTATACTGTGAACATTTACTGTGGTATTTATTGTTTTTTTGCCCATCTTTAAAGTTGCATTTTCAAACTGTTGTAAGAGCTTCCGTTCTGCACTAAAAGACATTCTATTTAGTGTTTCTTAATTAGTATTAAGCATCTGTTTGAGGTTCCTCAACGCTGGGTTCCAAACCAGTCATTTTACATTAAGAGGGACAAAGTCTTTACTCCTGTATAGGGAGAGGGCTGAATTCACCTACCTGGGAATTGCTGGTGGAAATCTCATTGTGTGCTTATTTGACTGGTCTAAGTGCATAGTGTAAAACTTGAATTTTTCTGATTGTATATCAGCTTCACTTTTGTGAGAAGCTGCTCTTTGTGCAGCAGTGATTACTAGTGCCTTGCATACACAATCACCAGAAGCTGAAATTTCTCTACAAATAACACCTCAAAATTTTACCTCAGTCCCGAATCACTCAACAGGCAAATAGTATGAATTGTGAGCAGCATTTATGCATTTAGTTAGGACTATTTAGGTCTACCTTACCTTATTATAGCACCCAGGACTTTTGCTGCTCCGAGAGCATCTAGCTTGGCACTGGGCAGCACCACTGGTTAGATTAGCTGCAGATTACACCAAGTAATCACCCTTCCCTCACCCAGTTACAAACAATCTCCACTCCTATCCTTTCAAGTACACATTACATGGATGGGCACTTTCTAGCTTGGTGGACATAAGCATCCTGAGGCAATGTAATAATTGCTCTAAAACCAAGCTGTGCAGTTACACATTGCCTGTGAGAGTCTAGCCTCCAGTGTCAGACACAGAAAGCAACAAATAGGTTGTCAAGGACTCACACACATCACTCACTGCACCCATAAAGGGCCACAAACACAGACCCACATAGGTGGAGGTCCTCACATTTAACTTATCCAAACTTCAAAAGCCTCTCAGCAGCAGTCCTCAGAAACTGTACATGCTCACTAACAAGACAATTCCCATCACAACACAAAGCCACATCTCATTGTGTCTCAACTACCACAACCTGTTATTTTGGTCTTAGGAGACCCCATTGTGAGACGCAATGACGTCCTTCTTACCAGGCTGGATAAGGAGAAGGTTACAGTTAGTTGCCTGTCAGATGCCAGGAGTCGCCAGATCACATAAGCACTCAGGTCACTTACCCCCAAGTACCAGTATGACTCACAGTCCATGTGGGCATGAATGACCTAAAACATATCTCCTTGGACTATATGAAGAAAAACATGACTGAGCTCTCAGAATGTGTGTCACAAGTAGGTATGACCCTAACATTCAGCATCATTCTACTGTCTCGAAGGATGATGCCACAATACCAGCACAAAATGATTGACTAACAATTGGCTCAGCTACTGGTGTCATTCTAAAGAGGTCCAATAATTGTCAGCCTGTCAGCCTGAGATGACATGGTGAGCAAGCCACACTGCTTTGTCAAGGACGGCCTTTACCTGTCACCTCTAGGCTTTCAGATATTGGCCAAAACATTATCTACCACTATACTGTCTTTATTAGGCATTGTCAAACAGAAAACCTTCCAACATAACAAAAGCTACTTAGGACAAGCTAAAGGTGTTTACTGCTCAGTGCTAAGAATTTCAGCAAGAAAGTGCATTCCTTGGAAGTTCTACTTACAACAGGGAATGCTGACGTCTGTGCAGTTACTGAAACACAGTTCAAAGTCACAGAAAGCACTCTGGCAGTGTATTTCTACAACGCCTTTCACATGTTTAGACCACTCACTGAACATGAAAGCGCAAAAGGCAGAGGTGCATCTATCTAAACAGAGGATAAGCACAGTTCAAAGCTGGCCACACAATATGACATGCTTGAGCTACTCCATCTCCAACTAATCATGGGGAAATCCACTAACATATTCTTGCTAGTTGCAAGTCCCCCACCAAGAAGCAGGAAACCCATACATCATACCTGAAGTTACTAGAAGCACTTACCATCCAGCCCGATAACATACCCATAGGTGATTTTAGATACTCCTCCATTAATTGGCAAGCATACACAACCACTAACATGCAAACTCAAAGATTTCTTGACTTTGTAAATTCAAATGCCCTGGAGCAGCTAGTCTGCACTCCCACTAGGGAAGCAGATATCCTAGATCTGGTACTCACAAGTAAGGGAGAGTGATGCACCCCCCCCCCCCAGTATGATGTCCTCACTGGTAAGATCAGATCACAAAGCGGTATCCCTTGGAATAAAAGTAAAACTAGTCCCCCCACCTAACCCCAGAAATTTTAATATCTTCTCCAAGGTAAATTACCCCCTATTAAGGCATGGCATAGCTACTTTCCAAGCTTGTCCAAATCCAGAAAACACAGAAAGCTATGCAGGCGCCTACACAACAGCCCTGTACAACCATATAAACAACTGTATAGAAACAGCAGTACCAGACAAAAATAAACCCAGGTCAAACCCCAAAAACAAGTTATGCTGGTGGGCCTATGGTATTAACAGGTTGTACAACAAAAGAAAGAAAATCCTGTCAAGAAGTATGAGAGAACGTGCAGAAAAGTCCCTCAGTAGTCCAAATAAGTGAATCAGGGAACAAGTCATGTCTCTGAAAGCAGACTTTGAGGTAAAAATAGCCTCCAAAGCCAAGAATAACCATAAGGCATTTTTCAGTTATGTCCACAGTCTTAAGGGCAACACCAGATAATGTGTGGAATTAGTTGTAGATGGCATCACCTATACTCAGCCGAAAGATGTAACAAATTTTCCGGCTGACAAAAACAGCTCAAATTGCACCTCCCCATCACCCCCAGTTCTCCCCCAGGAAATATCCCCCACCACTCCATCGCCAATTATCACCAAACAACAGGCTGCCACTGTGCTCTCTAAAGCTAAAAAACATGCCTTAATGGGGCCTGATAATATACAAAGTTGCCTCTTAGACAGCTTAAATGAGGACTTTATCAGGCCCATTAGGATCTCTATTTAACCACAGCCTCTGGAATGGCTTTGTCCTAATAGAGATAAGGACAGCAACAGTCATTCCTCTGCATAAAGGGGGACCACCAAGGAAATTGCAGACACATAAGTTTGACTAATCCTGTATGTAAGGCCACGTATAGAATAATCATGGACCTGATAAATAATGACACAGGAAACCTCCAAACAATGGACCTGACCCAATTCAGCTTTGTCAAGGGCAGGCCATGCCTACTGAAGCTGGTAGAATTCTTTGAGAAAGGCACTAAGGCCATGGATGTGGGTAAAACAGTACATACCACTGAACTGGCCAAGGCATTTGATACAATTCCCCACTCAGGTATTACAAATAAACTCACAAAACTGGGCATAAATCCCTAAGTCACCAGCTGGATAACCAACTGGCTCGCGGACAGGACATATATGGTTAAAGTGGGTGAATCCAGATCTTGCATGAGGGCAGTTACAAGTGGTGTGCCACAGGGCTCAGTGCTGAGACCACTCCTGTTCGGAATATAAGGATAATGGGCAAGACCTCTGGATGAGAATGTTTGCCAACGATTGCAAGCTGGGGGCAATCACTGAATCCCCAGTGATGTAAAGTTCTTTCAGGAGGGTCTAGATCTGACAAATGACTGGTGCCAGAAGCATAGCTTAAAACTAAATACAAAAAAATGCATTATTATACCCTTTGGGGAGTCAAAAAGCCCTGCAAATTACAACATCAATAGCACACCCCTAAGACTAAACTCAGAAGTGAAAGATCGAGGTACAGAGAAAGATAGTAGCCTGAACTTTTGACAGCCATGTGTCCACAGTGGTGAGGAAGTCCTTCTATGTGGCACAACTTATAAGCAAAGGTATGGCATCCATATCCAAGGAAATTATAGTCCTACTGTACTCCGCTCTCAGACTAATAATAGAGTACAATATGCCATTTGACATGTAGTTGACTAGGCACTTACAGCAGCTGGAGCAGTCACAGTGGTTTCTCAGAAAGAAAATACAGGGTGTAAACAACTTGTCCTATGCAGATAGACTAAAAGCCCTATCCCTTTAAGGGGTGACTTACACCTGACCTACAAGGCACTCACAAATCAAGCACTAATGGAGCTGCTACACAACCGCAAGTCAATCAGCATGAGGGTCACCCAAACTAGGGATCTAAACATAGTCGGCCATTCAAACAAAACATGCTGAAGGACAGATATGTGTCTCAGAGCTTGCCCCCTCTTTGGAACAGGCTTCCTTTTCCCACTAAGCAGAGCCCTTCCCTGGCCCTCTTCAAATGCAATTTGGATCAATGGATGTGGAATTGCAAAGTCAAACCTGGGGTAGTGTCCATGTCCCTTATGGACAAGGGCAATCGGCAAGATACTCAAGGCATATGCACAAATCCATGCCATCATCTTGTCCCTAGGTGCCATATATTGGACAAAATTAGGTTATTTTGGCTAGACCTTTAATGGCTTTTAAGCCATTAGCCCAGTAAGCTATGCACCTATTTTTTTATTCTTCCTAGCACCAAGAATGGCCTTATTGGGTGTGATATAAACTTTATTTTCCTGGTGGATAATACAGCACTAGTTCAAAATGTAATCCCGACAGTCTGTTATTCACCTGTTCAATGATTAAGGCCCAGGCATAGGGAATTTGTAATCAGGAATGACTTGCAACCAATCAAAAAAAAAACAAAACAAAATAAAAAAAAAAAACAGTAAAGCTTTTGCATGGAAGATATAGCATATAAAGGTAGCATATTCAGATTGTAAAGATAATGTAACAATGACAAGGAGAGATAACGTGACAGACTTACAGATAAGGTAAAAAAGGCACTAACAGAAGTGGCATGACATGCAGGCATGGCTGGTGATGGATTTGTAATACTGCTGTTCGTTATGCAGTGTTCCTGACACAAAAGTGCTTTTTGTGACTTTCCTTTCCAAAGTAACCTATCAGTCTCAAACATTTCTTGAGTGTCTGCTGCCACAGTCAGACAATATACTCCCTGATCATCTCCATCCTTAGCAAGCTGCTATGGGCACAGGTAATATTCGTGAGAAAGCCACCTGCAATCCCCTATCAAGAATCTCTCTGTCACCTGCCCTGCATTTCTTGCTACCACCTCAACTATTTATTACTTCTGATAAGTTACAAGTTCCTACGTGCCATACCCACCACTCTCCCTTGGAGGTCAACCCAGCCCTCTCCTGTACTCTGTAAATTTAAGATCAGAGACCATTTTCATTTTAACTTGCCTTCTCCTGTGTGTGTGTGTCTCTCTCTCTCCCCAAGACTCACAATCGCCATTCATCAAAGCCCTCTTTCTCTGTACCAACAAAGGCCTTTTCCACCCTGCCCTATAACAGTATCCTTCATGCCTGAAAACCTTCCCTTCCACATGCATCACACTCAGCTCTCGTCACTCTGCCCGTTAGCTTTCTCTCTTCTTATGTTGCACACAATCGTCTTCCTAGTCACCCTGTATTCTTCCGACAAACCCTTCTACTATTATTGCTTCTGTCTTCTTCCATATTCTTTTCAGCCCTCTCCTTTCCTGCTTCTCTTCTAAGATTCCTTTCCGTTGCTTCTTGTACATACATTCCTCCCTCTGTCCCAAACTATTCCCTCCTCTATAACTCCAGTAAGATGACCCTTGTGATCAAGACTCACTGGATCAGCATACCCTCTCCTCCTCCCAGCCTGAGTCTGTCTTACTGTTGACCCACTGTTCTCTGCATATGCCTCCCTAATACCATATACTTCCCTTCATCACCTGCTGTCTGTGACTCTCCAACACATCTTTGGATTTTAATTTGATTTTCAGAGTCCAGAGATTCAGAAATAACTTTTGCAATGTTTACTGTATCGCAGAACTATTTCAAATGGTAAGACTTGATAAGTAAACTTAAGCCATTGCTCTGTCAGCTTTGCTACAGTTTGCCAGATCTGAATCAGTTATTTTTTTTAACCATCCTGTTTTTTTTAAAGGACAGATTTGCTGATAATCCAAATTTTCTTTTACTGATTTTGAACAAAGCAAGGAGTGCTAAATAGTTATATTTTACATCGTTCCCTTTCTATATATTGAACTAAAACAATGACTAAAAAGGTCACACAGAAAAAACAATCAGTTAAAAAACAAAAAGAAAAATCTAGCAAAGCTAGGCTTTCCCCTGTGTGAGTCCTTAAATCTCTTGTATTGGAGGCGACATGGAATAAATGCAAATTACCCTTTAAAGACATCAAGTGTCTCAGCTAAATGCAATTTTGAATGTCCATGACTTTGTCTTTTAAGTCTATTTATGGACAAATTCAGGCCAATATTGAGGATTTTACTTAAGGATTATGAACTTTTCTTAACATTGG